>NW_028317918.1:2850000-3166666 GCF_062004578.1 Staurois parvus | reverse complement strand
TATGCCCTTTACTTGACATTCCCTTGCCTTTTAACCTTGAAAATAGAGATTTCTCAAAATTTGGAGACTCCCATTGTTGCCCTACTTCTGGAAATTCTTGTCTTCTGTCAATTTGAACAGGTATCATCCTTCAATACCTTGAGTCCCTGACCCAGACAAGCATAAAGTCAGAGTTCTAACAATGGGATTATGCATTTATCCCTTCCCTTGAATAGGAAATTGCTATAAAAGCACTCTATTAGTATTTCAGCCAGGCAACTAGCGTTTTCAGAAGGAGACTAGTGGTTTCTCTGCACAGTCTTTCTTTGTTTCAGTATTAGCAAAAATGTGAATTTTTGGTAGGAAGCAAAACTGAACTAGTTATATGCAAATGCATTAATAAATAAATATATTTTTATGTATATGGACAGAAAAGTGTTTCTATGCGTGTGTGCATTGCACATGTACAATATTTTGTTGTGTATTTGTTGGATTTATGCAGCATTTAGCATCTATTAAGAAAAGAGTTTGTGACTTTTCAAATTACTTGTAATTACCCTTAAGTGTATGAATGACATTACCTCTAGCTTCATCCTGTACAATTATGTATTTAGCAGGAATTGTTGAATGGTATTTAAATCGGTTGCTGTTTAGTTAATCTAGCCTAAGTATTCGCAGCTGGCAGTCCGGAAGAAAACGATTATAATATGAGGTTCTAGTCTCTTATAATAAAGATTACTATTACCCAGCATAAGAGCATTCCAGTCGTAGTATAACTGCACACTCTAAAAGATTTCAAGGAATGTTGGGGAGGATAAAGTTTTTTTTCCTTCTTGAAGTGCCTGGGTTAAATAGCTGTAACCGTCTTTCCTATTACATTGGTTTGCTTATATAACAGGCATTTAATGTAAAGAAACATCTTATGAACTCACATGTATCTGTATACAATGAACACAGTATAGTAAGTATGCTTTAGCTGATTAAATGAAAATAAGCAAGTTCTATTGAGTAGAGATAATTGATGATATTTTCACTTTGTCTTTCTCCCCACATACTGTATATATATCATATATAGTTATTCACCTATTTTAAAGCCCGTGCATTCAGAGTTCATCCCCCCCCCCTCCTTTTTTACCACTTGTTTTACTTTATACTGGCTTTTGAAATGGCCAAATACAATCATTTAAAAGGTGGATGAAAGGTTTAGTACATTACAACACTTTTGAGTAAATAGTACATTTTTTATAGAGGCCTATATAACTGACCAAATAGAGGGACAACTAAAGAGGAGAAGAGAAACAGAGGGACTTTGTTCCAAAAGAGGGACTGTTCCTCCAAATTTGTAACAGTTGGGAGCAGCTACACCTAAGCAGATCTTTATTGTGTGGCCATCCAAGCAGGATGCACAGACTTTTTATAAAATCGCTACTCCACCAGTGCACACGCATGATGGAATTTACTTTATTGGAAAACCAGTTACCATGTTGACATTCTGATTATAGGCCTACATTTTATTTAATTTTAGGAAGAACAAAAAAGAGTTAGAACCTCAGATGTCTTTGTGCCGTTTGTATCACCACTTCATAAGTCTCCTTACTTCAGTTAAGGAAGTGAAAGGAAAAATCTCCAATGACAACACAGGCAACAGAGAAGCCTGGCAGGAGTTTTGACCTGTTTCCACTACTGTTTGACAGAAGGTAAGGGAAATCTCCTCTTCCCCACTGTATTTAAAATTCAATAAACAAAACTTTTACAGTAAAGTTCCACTTTAAGTGTTTGCTTTTTCATTTACTTTTGTGATGGAAAAAATGTAAGAGGAAATGGTGCTTAGCTCCCCAAAAGTTTGCTTGTGACTTCAATTGCCTATTAAAGAGAAGGCAGTGTCATCTGAAAATGGCCTCCTACCAACCCTCCTGTCTGAATAAAATCCTCCTTTCGATCAAATGCTTGAAAAATAAAATATAAAGAATGAACAAAACATATACGTAGCACAGTGGCTACATGGTTAGCACTTCCCCCTGGCAGTACTAGGGTCCTTGGTTCTATTCCCAACAGCACGGCACCTCCTGCCTGGAGTTCACATGTTTTCCTTGTGCCTGCATGGGTTTCCTCCGGGTACTCTGTTTTCTTCCCACACTCCAAAGACATGTCGGTAAATAAATTGGCTCTAATATGCATATGTATGAATGTTAGTTAGGGACCTTAGATTGTACACCCCTTGAGGATTAAGGACCAATGTGAATGTACAATATATATATATGTAAAGCACTGCGTAAATTGTCAGCGCTATATAAGTACCTGTAATAAATACATTTAAGAGAGTGCAGAGGTTTGGTTTATGCTAATGCGTTTCATTAATAGAAAACTTACAGAAATACAAAGAGCACCCAGGGATAAACACAAATGTAATATATACCGTATATCAAGTCAATTGATAACATTTTTCATAGTTTTATGTATTTATTTTTTAGATCATTTTATTTGAACTTACAGCATGAAACTCCACTAAAAAAAAAAAGAAAAGGAAAAATGCTAGCTGTTTAATTTATTAGCTTTCTTGATAATTCACATGTGTATCTTTTCTGCAGGCAATCCCTCATGCAATTAATGTTTAGTACAAATGGTATAATTGCTGGAAGCTGTTATCTGAAATCCGGTCTCCCCCTCTGTTTCCGGAGACAGGAGGCATCCTCTGCAGAGTGGCTTTTCTCTCCCACTTACTCAGGAATGTATAAACAGATCCATCCAGCTTTGTAACACTTCAGGATGAAAGCAGTAATGCACATTCTTTCAAAATGTCTATATACACCAACTTAGCAAAGATGTGTTTAACCCTTACACATAATACTTAGCTTCAGCTAATGTATCATCATCATCTTAGTTCATAAAACTTTATGAAGTCAACAGGTCAAAATGGAAAGACATATTTTTTTTTTGCTTTTTTTAAAGGTAGAAGATATCAATCAAAAACTATTTCCTGGAACTGAGGATACCCATAGTTATAGTTTCCCTTAAATAAATACATAAAATATCTACCCAAGTTATTTATTCCTCATAGCAGTGAGTGGAGCCATGCAAATAATAATATTTTACAGACACACATACTGCATATGGTTAACATTTAGAGCCACCTATCTCAAACTGAACATACAGTATATATTTGGTTTGTTTCCACTTTATATATGCTCATTTGGCATTTTACATAAGCAACACAACTATGATTTTATCCTTAGCAGAGTTTGGACATGTTTAATTACCATGTATAAATAGATCTAACCCACTTGCCCCAGAAGGAAGCACTACAAAACCATAATTTTCTAAAATACCTCTAAAAAATAAATAGGAAAATAAGACACCACGCCTATTCTTATTTTAGTACCTTTTATCACCCATGGTGTTTTTTTGGGGTTATAAAATAAAATAAAATAAATATGACAACCACAATAAATCAGAAAACTTTAGCACACTAAGAAACAAGGCTCAGCCATTTACAAATTACACGTGAATGAATAAACCATAAGTAAAAACCATTACTTGTTCACTCACCTGGTGAGTCGTATTTTTTGATAAAGTATAAACTGCAAACAAATAAGGTAAGGGAGAGTGGGAAACTCACTGAATCCAATATATTAAAGTGTAAACATAAATAAATTGCACAGGCTCTTTTTATTTTGTTTAAATGTGAATTGTCATGTCATTATTAAATTTATGTCTGACGATGTTCTATTCTATTTGGTTGATCCTGTCTGTGCCCCTCCTCCTGAGAGTAAACTGTCCATGGCTGCCAATCCATGCTAGGTGGTCAGTTTTTGTCTTATGTCATCCCACTGAAGATACCGGCACAATGTGCAAGAGTGCAGCAAGCTTGTATTTTCTGTAGTCAGCGCAAAGCCACTAACTGCACTCAGCTAGGGATATTTCCTGTCATAACGTACATACCCCAGCAATGGACACTCCCACCAGCAGGTCCATGCATCCCTCTGGAGCTGGCACTGATGATGGGTACTGATAGGCGGCACTGATAGGCGGCACTGACCGACGGCACTGCTGGGCACCGACTGGCGGCACTGCTGGCTACTGACCGGTGGCACTGACTGGCGGAACTGCTGGGCTGCATTGGTGGGTGGCACTGGTGGGCACTGATGGGCACAGGTGGGTGGCACTGATGGGCACAGGTGGGTGGCACAGGTGGGTGGAACTGCTGGGCACAGGTGGGTGGCACTACTGGGCACAGGTGGGTGGCACTACTGGGCACAGGTGGACGGCACTGTTGGGCACAGGTGGGTAGAAATGGCGGGTGGCACTGCTGGGCACCGATCATCAGGGCACTGATGATTGGTGCCGATCCCTGCTCTGAAAACTGCAGGTTCTCTGCAGTACTTTCCTCGCGCTCTGACAGCATGAGGAATGTGCAGCCGAGAACTGGCAATTGCATTTCCCGGTGATCAGTGTGTCATTGGACATGGCAGATCAGGTGGTAAAAGGCCGCTGTGATTGGTCTTTTACCACATCACGTGATCAGCTGTGTCCATAGGACACAGCAATCACGGAGATCGCCGGGTGCATGCTCACGGGGGCGCGCAGGAGAGCGCGTTCTGGCAGGACGTCATATGACACCCTCCCAGAACTGGCCGGTCGCAGTGCAGCAGTCATTCGGCTATCTGCGGTTGGCAACTAGGTAATGATGAGTAAAGTTCACAAATACTTTACGTATCTCCTACATAATAAAGATGCAGAGCATACGTGCGATTAGTAGGGTTGCCACCTCATCCCTTTAAACCCGTACACATAATTACACAGGTTCTGAGGATAATTTAATGAAGATAAGGCACTAGGTGAGTTTCACTACCACCTTAATCAGCCACAGAACCTGTGTAATTAATATGTGTTAGAGTTTAAAGGGATGAGGTGGCAACCCTAGTGATTAATGATGAGTCGATCATGCCTAAATTCTGTTCAAGCAGGTTTGACAAGCATGACTGAAGTTCGGGTGCGAATTTGAACTCATTTGAAGTCAATGAGAGCCAAATCGTAAAACAATTAGCATGGGGAACTGTGCACTGTGCTGAGGAACATGTATCAAAGCAAAAAAAAATAAAAAAAATGGCCGTGTCTGTATATGGTTAATAACATTACCTGGGAGACCCACTTCTTTGTGTGTATCAGATGTCATCTGCTGTACCTGTCTTTTGGCTGGATGTGATGGGACCAGATGTGTGTAATAAAGATAAACATAGAAGAGTGTATATACGTAGAGATGGACAAATATGTATATGGACAATAATAAGCTCAAAAGCACTCAAACGTTAAAGTGTATATAATATAACACAGTACGCCACTCTCAAAATAAAAATAAACATAAAACAGTGTATACACATGTACAGATGGAAAAATGGACATATGAACAATTATAAATAAACAAGTATAAATAAAAATATGTTATTCAATATTGCAAACAGAAATAATAAAGATGAATAAAGCAAACAAATGTACAAAATGTCCGTACAGAGGGATAAACATCCTCGTGAACAGTCCAAAATCAAGATGGAAAATCACAAACAAAAGCAAGACACTTCAAAGTGTGAGACAAAGAGTATTCATTGCAGCAGGAATAGAGGGTGCCAGGAAATCACAGCACCCACATGTAAGGTAAACTCCTTATCAGAGACAATGATCCTACATAGAGATCATAAAGCGCCTTGCTGTCCCACAGCACAAAATATTCAGACAATGCCACTCCATCAAGGTATGATCCTGTGTAAATGTGCTCAGCACAGAGGAGTTAAAAGCAAGAAGGGACAACTATAGTGCAGTATGTTAAAAGCAAGGTTTTTAATATGGTAAGGTATTTACAATAAGAAGACAACCACAGGCATATAACAAAGGATGAGAAACAGTGGATTCCCGCCAGCGTGCATGATAACGTGTCCAGCCCTACTCTAACGCGTTTCACTTTGTTAAACAGCGTCTTCAGAGGATAGAGGAATTTACATTTTTTACTCATTCACATGAGGGGTAAAAGGGGGCTTCCAGATTCTGATAAGGCCCCCCCCCCATTCACAGCCCCTTACAACCACCAGGCCACGGTTGTGGGGAAGAAGCCCTTGTTCTCATCAACATGGATTCCCCAGCCCCTTTGTTTACAAGCAGAACATAGGAGCTTGGAAATGTAATGTAACTGCAATTTAAGGTGTATTTTGTTTTCTTTTTAAATGTCACTTTTATTTGAGTAGAGTGTGCTATTCACAGGCAGGTTTAAAATATCTCATAACCATGCTATTCAACAGAATTGTATATTTTAATGTTGCCTTTTAAGACTTAATAAAACAGCTACCTGCTAAATGGTAATTTTGAAAACAAATTTTGCATTGGTACATAACCCCCAGCCCCTTACCCCCCTAGACCCTGCTGCTTCAAAAAGACCTCATGTACACTGCTGCTCTTAAACATGAATTTATGAGCTTTTGGCTTTTTTTGCCAAAGTCCCTGAACTCATTTCAATAAAAGCCTGTGTCCATGTACACATAGGCTTTTAGCAGAGTTTAGGAACATGAGAGTTTAGGGGCAGAAGAATTGCATTCAGGAGAGGTTCAGGAAAAGCGTCTAAATGCATCTAAACACTAGCCATGTTTAACTCTTAGGCATTTATTCGTGTGAATTGAAAACATCGTGGCCAATCATATGAATTAACGTCCAAGTGTTAATGCAGATAAATGCAGGTAAACACGGTACCACGTTTACCTGCGTTTTTGCTGCGTTTAGCGTTTTTTTTTTTCTGCTACCAAGAGAGATAACATCTAGGGGAGTTCATGTGTACATGAGGCCTTATTCATACAACTCCTGTTGTTCCATTTCCCAGTCCACTTTCCCATGGCTCCCTTCTGGCCTGCCTCATGTAGGAGCTTTTGAATCAGGAAAGAGTGATGGGCATAGTGCTCATAAACTCCTACCAGCTCCAGAAAAGTTGACTTCAGTCACAGTCATTTAAGTCTTCTATTCATGTTTGGAGTTTACTTTCTCTAGATTGGGGAGTACATCTAGAGATGACGTGTCCTAGGAACTCACACTTTCTAATGCTTGAATAAACAACACTTTTTGGGGGATGAGCTTCAGCCAACACGGATGCAGCTGGCCAGTTCAGTATTTAAGTGTGCAAGATCGCCCTTGAATGTGGCAGAAAACACTACATCATGTAGGTAGATCATAAAGTATATTCATTTTAATTTCAGTTTCCAAGGCAGTGTTCCATCATCATCTGGAATGTGGCAGGTGTGTTGTTCAGCCTGAAGGACATCCTTGTGAATTGGCATAACCCCATGTTAGTAATAAAGCAGTCTTCAGCCAGTCTGCCTTAGAATATCCATACATTATACAATTTTCTTGAGATTTTTGGTTTAGATTTACCAAAAACCATACAATAGGAGGTCAAACCTAAACAACACTTTCAATTGTATCCGATTAGGCAGGCTCTTGCACTACATAGTTGAAGGTAAATCTAAAGGAAATTGGGCAGAAATTTGACAGACAATTGTATAGTGTATGGCCAGCCTTAGTAACAAAGATATGCCAATACCCTTTGATGAGATCAAGTGTGGATATAAAAATGGCAATGGATTATTAAATCTGACATCCCTCAAGGTAACAGTATTCACTTGCCTACATTCCACACCACAGAGGAAGGAGCTTCTCATAGGCTATTACTTTCATTGCATATGTTTGACTTCTTAGTAGATGCATGTAAGTATACTTCAATATCTCTCCTGAGGGTATCTATTGTTCTATCCTATTGCTACAGCCTAGGTCATGGTCTCCTTCTGACAACATTTCTGACAACTTAGCCAATAGTTGCATTACTTATCCTGAGTCAGTGTCAATTCCTTGGCTCAGTTGTAGAAATGGTAGTATTTGCTCCCAGCCCTCTATCCGTTCATTCCTGCTGACTACTGAGTCATATTTATTTGCTGACTACTGACTCATAGTCACATATTAGACAACAATGAAACTCTCAGTGCTCTATGTACCCCACCCTGAGGGAAATCACATTCATGATTAGAGCCAGGTTCACCACTGCTTTCTAAGGGGGCAAATTAATGTTGTTTCTTGCCAGATCACTGTGAGGGTTCTTGAACCAAATGTGGACACTCGTGAGGGAAAGGGTAGCACAATAACAGTTAAGCCTTGCAATCCAATAGTCGATACCAGAACCCTTATGATGACAGGTTTTTTTTTAGATGTCAACATAGCAAATGTCAGGGCCCTCCATTGCTTCCAGGACAAGCAACACTCAACCCTCAACAGGGTGCTCATCACCATCTCAACCCCCAGTCTCCAGATGGTATTCATGCTCAGTATTACCTGTGGCCACTCACTCCTTGAAGCACTTGTGATCACTTTGCTCTTCTGGACAAGGCCCTGCCCCTACAGCGCCACTTTCATTCAGGTAATACTGACTACATCTATGGTGAGCTCATAGGTGGCCATCAATTTGATTCATGGTGTTTCTGAGCTCAGCTTTGTAGGAAAGTATCTGTTCTGGTGGAAGGTTGAGGTGACATTCCACTTTGCCATCCCACTACTTGACTCCTGGCAGGTTACTCTAGTTTATTGACTTCCTCTGTGTGTGATCAGAAAAGTGTCTCTGGGGATGTCCCAACTTTTTACAGCTCCAGCATGAGGATGGTGACTTTGCCTGCCCCAGCTGCCTCCAAGGCAGTGTTTGTCTTCTCCATGAGAGGATGTCCCTTTCTTGCCCTTCTGAGGCATATTCCTTCCTGTGCTTTAATGTGGATAGCTCTATCTGGAGCTGAGCAATCCCTATTGTTAATTTCTGGACGTCCCCCTCCAATAGAGCTGTCTGTTCAGTTGTAGGTGGGTCTATTGATTTCCCACGTACAATGACCATGGGTGCATCCTTGCCTCTATATCTCTGATCCTGACATGCTATGGCCACTTTTTTCTTTCAAAGATTGTCTGATCTTGTTGGACAGCAGTCCATCAACAAATTGTCCTTTCAGGCATTCACCTGCATCACCAGCAGACCATCCTACTTTTCTTTCCCTGTGGCATATCTCTGCTGCCATGTCTTGCAGTTCCATTGCATACAGATTCTCCTGCTGTCTAGGCACTGCTGGGGAAAAAGGGAATGAAGTCCCTTAGTCTTACTGCTTGGCCATACATCACTTATAAATGGTTAACTATCTTGTCAGGGAACTACTGGTCTTCCACTGGGAGGTGAAGGATTAGCCTTCTTGCTTCTCACTATAGGGCACTAATGGCAAGCTCTACCTGCTGAGTGGGAAAGACCCCATATGACTAGATAAGGCCCTGCAATCTCTTTATCCAATCACTTAAGTCCTTACTGCAGCAGGAATCCTGCCAGGTTTTAAGAGGTTTATTACTGCAAGGAGAAAAGGTTACCTGCTTCTGTATGGAGTAGTACTGACATGGTCAATACTGTTCATAGACAAAAAATTTACCAGAAGAGATAAACGGCTGAATGACCAGACAGTGCATAACTTGCATTTAACTAAGTGGGAGCAAAGTTAAAAGTGCTAATTTAGAAACAGTTTATAATGGCAAAATCATACACACACTGCAAAAAAAAATGAAAAAAGGTTGATGATAGCAAAGAATATTCAAACACTCTACAGTCTGAAACAAACATGAACTGTTCACAGAAATGTATCTATAGAACAAACAATCAAGCTGAGAATCACAACTCCAGTTTAGAACTCAGCTACTTGTGATTATCCTCATGACCGGCAATCCTCACTGTGAACTCCAAGGTAACTCTTGTAACATATACAAACAGCTAGAAGCATACCAGGCCCAGGGATGATACAGAGTGGCCCCTGTACTGGAACTGAAGTTCTGGTAGCAAACAGGCAATGGCAACTTGAAATAGCAAGACTTTTGGAGAAACCACAAGCTATTAGGCTGTGGGATTTTCTGGAAAATAACATTGAAGAGACTTGCACCAGCATCTGAGCATGGTCAGTAAATGGACAGAGTAATGCTACAGATTAATTTTACTTAATTTATTAGTTAGCTAGTTACAAGCAGGTAGATAAAAGGGATTCTCAGGTCACCAGATTACAGAGCAAAACATAGTGAAATGCACCAGTGGGTGAAAACTGAAACCAGGGCAGGTGGGTTTTGTTTCCTGTATACATTGTCAGGTGTGATGGACAGCAGAAATATTATTTTATTTTTGTGTTGTTTTGCTGAACTCAACAGTGTGTCAAGCAGTCAGCTTGTCTGCTTAATTAAATCCTGTGTTGCTGTGCTCTGCAGGGGATGGGAGATGAGGTTGATGTCAGCGGGAGGCACATACAGCACAGTGTCCTGTAGCTGGATAAAGCCAGACGTTTTAGCACCGGGTGTTTGAGGTTTGGTTGAATTGAATGGACAATATATTTTCCCTATGCTGGCAGAAAGGCTCAGACCTTTTCCTGAGTTTACTCCTGTGATGGACACACAAGAGCTGAGGGCTGCATGTCTTCCTAGAAGGAAGTTAGGAGACATGCAGAACTACTGAGAAAGATAGTCTTGTATGTGCTGTGCTCCACTTTCTAAACTGCTGGAACTTGTAGTTTCATATTGTCTATGTGGCTTCCTGGACACTGGGACTCTCCCCCCTGCTCACTTTGCTCCTCCCCTGCTGTTGCGCTGTGAGAGGTCTTGTGCTGTGGCCAGATCTAACAGCCCCCTCTCCATCCCAGGACCTGTGGACCTCTGAAGAGCCTGGCTGGCCTGCCACTGCTACCGGCCCCTTGCTCTCTCTACCACTCGCCAGAGTTCTGTTTCCTTGCTGTGTGACAGCCCCTGCACTGAGGATTTAACCTGGACTTAACCCTTGCCTGACAGAGTTCTACTTCCTTGCTGTGTGCCAACCACCGCACTGAGTATTTATCCTAGACTTAATCCTTGCCCACCAGAGTTCTGCCTCCTTGCTGTGTGCCAACCCCTGCGCTAAGGATTTAAACTGGACTTAACCTTTGCCTGCCAGACTTCTGTCTCCTTGCTGTGTGTCAACCCCCATGCTGAGGACTTAACCCTTGCTCACCAGTTTTTACTCCTTGCTGTGTACCAATTGCTGTGTCGAGGACTTAACCCTTGCCTGCCAGAGTCCTGCCTCCCTGTTGTGGGCCCAGACTGTGCTATGGACTAACCCCCTTTGTCTACTAGACTTCTGTCTTCTGCTGCGTGCCCAACCTGTGTTACGTACTTAACCCCCTCTTTTCTACCAGAACTCAATTATCCTTGCTGTGTGCCCCACCCTGTGTTACGGACTTAACCCCTCTTTTCTACCAGAACTCTGCTATACTAATCATGTGCCCTCATTATCATTCATTAAAATGAATGTGTGTCCCACTGCTCTCCACGTATGTTCTGTTCCACCCACTCCTCCGTCACACAGGGTTCTGTTTCAAGAAGTGAGAACATACAGAGTAACACTCACCAGCATCAGCTGCAGAGCTCTGGAGAAGAGTTTTATTAGTTCAATTCGATAATATGAAACAGCTCCCACTCATGGTATATGCAACATAGATTAACCCCCCCGGCGGTATTCCCGAGTGTAGCTCGGGGTTAACTTTCAGTACCAGAAGCAGTAACCCCAAGCTACACTTGGGATTACACTTCAACTTTGCTCAGGGATTCCCTCCAGCACTTACCTTGTTATGCACTCCCGCAATGTCCCCCCTGCAGCATCCCCGGCCATCTCCCCCGGCCGATGCCAGCATCCGTCTTCCGGGTTCTGTTCCCTGCGAGCGCCGGGACGTATGGGGGACAGAATCGGCTGGAAATTAAAAAATTTAAATTGTGACATTCACTCAATACACTAAAATCTCATAGTATAACATTACTGTATCAAACCATTTCACATACATTTTGTCCCTAGTGCTTTGTCCTGTGCCCTGCCTGCATTTTTACTGTTCTTTCTGCCTGGAAACTGAGAAACGTCCATGGCGTCCAAAAAGCGTCCCTTTTGGTCAAAAGCGGTTTTAGACCAGATAGAGAATAGCGATAGTAAATTAGAACTACTTGCAGAATTGAGTGATAATGATTCGTGGGGAAATTGGTCATCAGACACTGAAAACGATTTTGCGACTAAGCTCAGTGATGTGTGAACTTGGCGCTCTATTTCAAATTTCAGTGTTTTTGGTTTGATTACATTATTGAATTAAATTTATTATTATTATATTATTATTTTTTATGATTATTTATTATATTATAATTTATGATTTCGTGTTTCAAATAGGTCCTCACACTATAGAGCAGATGGTAAATCTAACAATACAACCTGTATTTTACATCACGTTTGTAAAACACAGGCTGTGGGGTGAAGCCAGTGTTCCAGGAAGTTCTTTCTTCTTACAGCTGCAGAGAGAGCTCCATGATTGTTGGAGAGGCCTTCACATGACTTTAACAAGTTACAAGACCAGACTATTCTGCTCTCAGATTTGTTTTTTCTAATTTTTTCGATTGGTGCTTAAAATATGTTCTTTTAGGACCACTGCTTTAAATATGGAGCCCATTGTACAGACAGGAAGTAATATGAATGTGAAGAGTCACATTGAAAAGTCACACAAACCATTTGATTCATTGCTTCTTTACATTTTCCACTGCTTTATGATGAGTTGGAAATACATATCAATGGCAATGAGCAGATTTTAACAGTGACGATATGTCTTTATTCCATAATATTAAACTTGATAGATGAGAAGCCATCCCTATAGTTCCAGTAAAGTTTTTTTTATACGAGGCTGCTGAAAAAGGCATAGTAAAATACATTTTTAGAAGAATCAAAGTGATCTTCTTTAGGAGGCAAACCCTTGCCAGAGGCTGTTATGAGCATGTTGTTACTTTAGCTGGTTGACTTGCAGTTCTTACAGAAGACAAACAAAGGCAAACCTGAAATGCATTTAGTATCATAAAAAAAGCTTTTTGTTTCTTGTGGCATGCACATAACAATAACAGAGCTGATGATTTTTTTCATGCACAAACATTGTAAAATAAAACATTAGCTTAGAAACAATTCTGGAAGAAAAATATTTTTTAACAATCTCAACTGAACAAAAAATATCTAGTAGTTTGAAGTTGTGGATAATTGTTTTACATATATGATTTGTATGTTTTTCATACTACTGTATGTAACAAGAGGAAACTATAAAATAGTTTATGGATTAAAATAATACAGATTTTATTTCCAGTTTATTTAAAGGTAAGACTTAATTAAATGTTTTGTTTTTAGGTAACCACTTATTTGGCTGAGACACATTGGATCATCATTCACCAGCATACATGTAAATTTGCCTTGCTAAAATGTTGCACTGATCCACACAACCAACAAACCAGCATACCCTAGCTGAACAAATTGACCAAACAAGCACATACGTAAATCAAATTTTCACTTGTGGTCCTTCATTACTCTAAATCATACAATCTATCTCTCTTGCTATTGTGAGGATTATTTGTTGCCTCACTGACATATTCATTTAATTATGATCAAAAAGAACAGACAAGGGCGCACTCTCATGGTGCATTACCGTGGTAAAACACGCATTTATTGAAAAAAGAAGATATATACTCACAAACCAGCATGATTAAAAGAAGTATATGTGGTCCACAAACACAGTCACAGTATATCTGTGTCTAATGATGCGTATGATATGACGCATTTCGGGAGCTAAACCCCCTTCCTCAGTAGCTCTGAGGAAGGGGGTTTAGCTCCCAAAACGCGTCAGGTCATACGCATCATTAGACACAGATGTACTGTGACTGTGTTTGTGGACCACATATACTGTTTTTAATCATGCTGGTTTGGGAGTATATATCTTCTTTTTTCAATAAATACGTATTTTACCACGGTAATGCACCATGAGAGTGCGCCCTTGTCTGTTCTTTTTCATTAGCGCTCAGATTTCCCGATCTTAGAAGGGCTGCACCTCTTCGGTTGGCATTTTGGTATCTTCTTGGTTGTATGAAGACTGGAGCGCTGGTTACGTTTGTTTATCTTTCGGAGTGTATTTAATTATGATCAGTTAAAGTCCATCTAAATGAGGAAATACAGGAAGAAGGTGAGGAAAAGTGAGGAAAGGATGCATGAAGAGAAGTAGGGTCTCCTGAAAAGACCACAAGGAGCGCATATTTTACAGCTCTAGTAGGTTAGAGTAAAAGCCAGGAAGAAGGTAGTTATCTGACTGCCAGAACACCAGATATATCTGAGTTTATATACAATATATAAATATATACAGTATATATATATATATATATATACTGTATATATATATATAGTGTGTCTTGCTTTCCTTCCAACCTCATGTCCAATCACTATCAAAGTCATGCAGGCTCCACCTTCGCAACATCTCCAAGATATGTATGTTCCTCACCCCAGACACTACTAAACAACTTGTACACTCCCTCATTATCTCACGCCTGGACTACTGCAACTCCCTTCTCACTGGCCTACCCAAACAAATGGTATCCCCACTCTAGTCTATCCTGAACTCAGCAGCTAGACTCATTCACCTCACCAACTGCTCCACTTCTGCCACCCCCCTCTGCCAATCCCTTCACTGGCTCCCGATTGCCCAACGCATTAAATTCAAATTACTAACTCTGACATATAAAGCCATTCACAAC
Source organism: Staurois parvus (assembly GCF_062004578.1). NCBI lineage: Eukaryota > Metazoa > Chordata > Amphibia > Anura > Ranidae > Staurois > Staurois parvus. Next base: position 3,152,041 of record NW_028317918.1, on the reverse strand, counting down.
GCTGCCCCAAACTACCTAACCAACCTGATACCCAAATACCACCCTACCCGTGCCCTTAACTCCTCACAGGACCTCCTACTCTCCAGCTCCCTAGTCTCCTCCTCCCACGCTGACTGCAGGACTTCTCCAGGACTTCCCCCATCCTCTAGAACTTCCTACCCCAATCCATCAGACTGTCACCTACCCTCCTCACCTTCAGGCGCACCCTAAAAACCCATCTCTTCAGGGAAGCCTACCCCACCCTCACCTAACAACCAATCTCCTCCACTCCTCCTACCACTCCATCCCCCACAGCCACTTCCTCCTGTACCACTATCCCCTCCCTCCTAGATTGTAAGCTCGTAAGAGCAGGGCTCTTGAACCCCTCGTGTATTGTATTGTACTGTTTTGTCTCATGTTCTGCCCCCACGCTATTGTACAGCGCTGAGCAAACCCTTTGAGGCTATATAAACACTGTATAATAATAATAGTGACAGGACGAGACTTTGCCACAGTGAAATTGGTCATCAAAAGGACACAAGGTTTGTACTTTTGCCGGGTGCAGGATTAGGGAGCATATGTTCTGAATGGAGAAAACTGCTTTCGCAGCTTTCTCCAGGTTTTGGTAATCCTGAATGGGGCTCCCTAGTTTGGAGATTCCATAGTGCCTTGGGCGGGACGGAATCTTCAACCCAGTGTCTGGGTTTTGTGGAGAAACAGCAGGATGTGTGCCCAGGTGCACACAGGCGTTATAATGGAGGTTTAGGAATACCTCAGGGCACCGCCCAAGAGAGACAGGAGGTCTCCTACAGGAGTCAGAGAGGCTGCAGGTGGCAGCCGAAGTATGAAGGTCTGCAAGAGACAGTTGATGGCCTGAGGAGTTGTGTGCGTCTGAGTTAATGGCCTGAGCACTTGGACAGAGGAGTCATGTGCAGCTCTAAGCTGTGTGCCCATAAGAGCCGATGGTCAGAAGGACCAGTAACAATAAAAGCAGTGCTGCTGAAGAGTAGCCAGGTGGGCCAGTATTTTCATTTGCATTGTGGAGATTTTGCTGGAGAAGAACCCCTGCTTGGGAAACATTGTGTTTTGGACTTTTCTTTTAATAAAAGTGAGCTACCAAGCCCTGAAAAATAGTTCCTGACTGGCGTGAACTCACTTGGAAACGCATCTACCACTGAGCTAAACATCCCCAAATATTTTTATATATATATATATATATATATATATATATATATATACACATAGTGCTCAGCATAAATTAGCACACCCCAACAGATTTGTCAGAAAACCTTTACTTTCTTTTCAGAATTAACATTTTCTATAGGACACTATACTACAAAATACTTTCACAAATGCGGGCCATTGATTGCAAACAATATTTGTTAATTTGCACACACAAAAAAGTATTTTTCCTAATGAATTAATTTAAGACCGTGTTACAAAAATGAGTACACCCCAATGAAAGTGTTAGGAGCAAAGCTAAATTTTAGACAACAAAATCCTAATTAACAAGAATTCAACTACAGGTGAGTCTAATTCATTAAACAGGTGTCCAGCTGACAGTTGATTTTAAAAGGGCATTACCTAACAAAGAATACCCCTTCCCATTCCATGCTGCCAGCAATGGCACCACATGAAAGCAAAATGTCACAAGGCCTGAGAAAGAAAATAATTTCTTTACACAAGGAAGGTAAAGGCTACAAGAAGATCAGCAAAGCTTTACTTGTCAGTCAGACAATTGTAGCAAAAGTGATACAAAAATGTAACAAAGATGGAACTGCAACCATCTCAGAGACCTCCAGGCCATTAACGGAAGAAGCATTGTCTGATGAGAAAGGTTGAAGAAAATCACCATGCAAGTTCACTGCAGTTAGATAAAGAATTAGAAAGCCATACTGAGGTGATTGTTTCCCATGACAAAATACGGCATACACTGCAGAGGAATGGAATGCATCTGTGTTGTCCACCAAGGAAGCCTCTCCTAAAGCCCATGCATAAAAAAGTCCACCTGGAATTTGCCAGGGCCCATGCTGAAAAAAAAGACTACTGGGAATCTGTACTACGGAGTGATGAGACCAAGATCAATGTTTTTGGAACTGATGGCTTTAAAACTGTATAGCATTGCAAAGGTGAGGAGTATAAAGAAAAATGCATGGTGCCTACAGTGAAACATGGTGGTGGCAGTGTGCTTTTGTGGGGCTGCATGAGTGCCTCTGGTGTCAGGGAGCTGTATTTCATTGATGCTATAATGAATTCACAGATGTACTGCTCATGACAATGATGCATTTCTGTAGAAGAAACAGAGTGAAAGTGATTCAGTGGCCAAGTATGTCTCCTGATCTGAACCCAATCAAACACCTATGGGGAATTCTGAAGTGACAAGTTAAGCATCACTCTCCATCCAACATCCAGGCTCTAAAATTCTTGAAGAGCAGAAAGACAGATGTTTCAATATGTCGCTAAGTTGTTCATTCCATGCCTAGAAGACTTGTTGCTGTCCTTACAAATCATGGATGTCATACAAAGTACTAGATGGAGTAGTTTTTGTTGTGGGATGTATTAATTTTTGCAACTGCAACTAATTTGAGTAAAACTGAAGATTTTTTAAATTTAAGTTATATTATTAACCTTACTTTCATATAATGAGCTAAACATATGTTCTATAGAACTCAGTTTTGTAAAAAGTTTAGAAATTGTTCATGTGCTCATTGAGATATTGATTAAAATCTTACTTTTCAAAAGCGGTGTACTCATTTATGCTGAGCAGTGTGTGTGTGTGTTTGTGTGTATGTATATGTATGTGTCAGATTTTTGCTTCAATCTTTTCATGAGCCACAACTAGGGTAACCCTAGATCTAGCTGCTGAAATCTTTAAGATCTCTCTATCTCTCTTAGGATCTTTTACAAGCTCAGGTCTTTATTAAGAAGAGCTTATTTTGCTGTGGGGGTAGCATGTCGCCTAGTAGTTTGGTGAGCATGTCAAAGACCCCTGAACAGAAGCATCTAGCTTCAGGTCAGGGCAACTAGACATGGAGGGAAATATCACTTTGCCTACCACATCAAAAGCATGTCACTGAATATCCTGGTACATAAGTAACTTTTGGAAGGTACAAGATACCACTGAGTGAAGACTTTATAAATGGTTTCTACTGCTAAGACATTACATGAAAATGACTTTGTAGTTGCCCAGGTCTGAAGCCAGGCAGCCTCAAGATCTATTCCTAGGTCTTGAAACCATTTCAAACTATGGGAAGGAGCCTGTCACTGGGCTCTGGCAGACATCTTCGGGAGTGTGGGTCATGCAAGCATTTTTGTTCAAACAGAGTCAATGTTGGGAAAGAGTCTGGTAAGTGAACATTTTAGGTAATAAGATTGAAAGATTTCTGTGCTTGGAAGTTTCAGTTTTGATTGGATGGTTGGTATGAGTTTCATTTTTATTGGTAAGAGTATGGCCACAAATAACTTTGTATAGCATTTATCTCCAGAAAACCAAAATGGAACCCAAAAATAGGTCTAAATGCAGGGTTTCCAAGGAATGCCATAAGTAGTTTGTGCAAAGAGAGAATGTCGGCAGAGTGTTTTATTTTGTCCCAAACTTTCATCATGTGTTTAAATATTGGGTTGAAAAAGTGTGCTCTACCTTTGGGGTAGAATCAGAGAATATCACTAATATGTAGTGGGTTGCATACCACTGTCTCCACTGCTACCCATATTGCTACCCATATTGGGATTTCATACTAGGCATGATATTTGAAGAGTTGGGCCATTATTTACTGCCTTGTAATATTTGGATAGATTGGGAAGCTCAAAGCCCATGTGAAGTATATGCCAAGGCAGGATCTTTGGCCACTGGCCAATATATGTCTGTTGGGATGTAAGATTATGGGGGAGATTTCATAAAACTGGGGAGTGTAAAATCTGATTCATCTCTACATTGTAGCCAGTCAGCTTCTAACTTCAGCTTGTTCAATCAGGTCTTGACAAAAAAAAAACCTGTAAGCTGATTGGTTTCTATGCAGAGCTACACCAGATTTTGCACTCTCCAGTTTCAGTAAATCAATCACATTGTGTTAGTATAGCCTCTGGTAACACTCTAAAATACTGTAAAAGTTTAAGACATTTTATTGTGGATATTCTGCTTAGTCTTAGCATTAGTTTATGCATGAGCAGAAGGTAGTCGGCTGCATAAAGGCTGCATTATGGTATTCTCATGGCAAGCTGGCAATTGCAAGGGCATGGGTCAAGGTGGACACATTATAGTAGTCAACAAGCACCAGGTGGTGGAGAAGGCTATGAGCCTGAATGTAGTAGCCTCTGACATAGTGTGGTTTCCTATAGAAGACAGTTGCCAGTATCAGTTGATGGTAAGTTTGTTTGGAAAGCACTCAAAAAAAGGTTGAGACATTTTGCCGCAAGGGTATGGTGGTTTCGGCTCAAATATACCAAGTATCATAAAGCAAGTAGTGGCAGAGATTATAACAGGGCATGTAAAGATGGAAGGGAAGGGAGAGAAAATGAACCGAGGGAAGTTGATCCCTGAAACATGAGTCTGTTGATTTTATATACGTATCTCAGGTAATGTCTTAAGCCCAGGACTCTGGGCTGTTGTGTTAGGATTTCAGCATACTAAAGCAAGAAATAAAAAGCGATACAAACTATTGCCTGGTACACACTATGAGCTCATATGGAGGTCTCTGTACTAATATGCAATGTTAGTACAGCGATCTCCCTGCTGAGCTATTGTGATTTGATGGGACTGCCACCCCGCCAGAACACAGCCAGTCAGCGCTCGCAGCTATTGGCTGAGAGCACTGAACAGAAGCCGATTGGCAGATGTTTTTCTAGCATGCCTGTTCTATAGTAGCCGGATGTTTGGACAAGCAGCTGTACACACGGTCCGAATAATGGCTGGTTTCTTTTGAACTGTCCGATACCAGCTGATCTTCAGTCCGTGTGTACCAGGCTTAAGAGAGTTACTTATCTCAAGTTACAACAAATTCAGGAGTGAGCAATAAGCCATCAGACACAAATGTAACAGGTTTCACTATGGAACTATAAACGAGTGATCTCTGCATTGTGTAGCCCCTGCCAATGTTTGGGTTTCTGACAGATAAGCACTGGGAGTGCTTAGTGTATCCAAACTTGAAAAGGGGTTGTTGTGGAGGTAATGTTCGTCTTTGGATTTTTTAGCGTTTAAGCCTGTAGTGACTATTGTTTTAAATTTTGTGGTTCTGTAGAGCGCACTAGGTTGGAGTTAGCAGCAATCCTGGAGCTTTCAGCAGTGAATCTGTACTCAAGAGGTGCAGAGAGCACTCAGTGTGCACCTGCCATCTGTGATCTCATGCATGCACTACCAGGCATTTTTTTTAATTTGACAAACCAGTATAACAAAACCCCTTTATTTGTATATGTAACATATCAAAAAAGATAAAGATAAGTTCATTATAAAGGTTTACATACACTTTAAGGTATCCATTTTATTAAACATTATTACCTTTATAGGCCAAAACAAAGAAATCCAGCCTAGGGGGTTAGTTAGCCAGGATGTTTTTTTTTTCTGTCTGTTTTCCCCAAGATAAGGTTGGATTGCTTATTTACCATATAATCTTTCCCCATTGCATAAACGTGCATAAGAGGAATAAGGGCATGCAGCCCTGATTGGCTCTTATCTGCCTTATGCCTAGCTGGGATACCAAATGCAGGGATCCAGCAAGGATGACCAGATCAGTTGGCTGCACCTTAAGAAATCAGGAACCAAGCTGAATAAGGTTAAATTAAGTTTATTAACATAGGTATCATTCTTCAAACACCAGCACCAATAAACCATAAATAATGTAAACTTACAAAATTAATATAATTGTGCAGCAAACCAAATGTAACTAACTCTGTACAAATGGAGGGAGCACACATGAGCAGGGGTAGGTCAGGACAGGAAACAAGGGGAGCAGAGCAGGATATGGGGTACTGGATTCAGGGAGCAGGGTACTGGAAGCATGTCACAAGAACAAGGCACAAGATCAGGAACAGAAGAAAGACATATGATCAGGCAGGGATACGGCTCACAGGAAACACTTAAGCAATGAACTTCAATCAAGGACGAGTTAAATACCTTCCAGCAGCCAGTCAGGTGTGGCCTAATTACTAAGTTAGCTGCTGTGAGACCCAGGTGCTGACACAAGTCCTGACACTGGCAAATGGAACCACACTATGCTTCCTAAACCCTTGTACAGAAAGTCATAATTCATTTACTTTGCCAACTGATTTTATAGATGTGGAGGAGAATACAGCTCTAGTCTCTAGGAATGTAGGGGGATGCCTCTCTCACATATACTTAACAAATGTATGCTCCATTAGTGATCTAGTGATCAGATGTGCAAATACTGTAGTATAGCCTGCCTGTTGAGGACTGTAAGCGAACATGTTTCCGGGTCACTTAGTGAAAATTGAATTCTCTGCTCTGGTAGGGAATTCCCTACTCTAGCATAATACGTGAAGAGTAGTCATCTGCAGCAAAGATCGAAAATACTGTACATCTGACATCCCATAAATGCAAAGGACTTTTAACCCCCTTAGATCAGCAATGTTTACGTGGGTCATCTTGCTTGCCCATTTGAGCAGTTCATGGCTACCATTTGATAAAGTAATGGGACTAATAAGGTGTGCTCCAAGTTTCCAACTATTTAGAAGGCTGGCACAACACATGAAACAAATGAAGTTTGTACACCAAAATACTGCTTTTTATCTTAGAGCAGGGGTTTCCAAACCATGGCCCTCCAGGTGCTGAGGAACTGCAAGTCCCATGAGGTCTTGTAAGACACCGACAGCCACAGGCAAGACTTGCAGAGGCATGATGAGATTTGTAGTACTTCAACAGCTGGAGGGCCATAGTTTGGAGACCCCTTAGAGGAAGACATATTATGACCTTTTGGTAGAAAGGTTTTACTATGCAAATGCTTATTGATTCATACCCATCTTGGTATGCAAGCTTAACACTTTTATTTTAAGTGCCATCAACTTGGGTTCGAGTTCTAGTGACTTGATGAATGAGAGTTATAAAAAAAGTTAGTTTTGTGCTATTCTGGTGAGATCTTCCAGTGTCATTCCCACAGCTGTAGTCAATGTGTCCAACCATCTAGTCTCCCTCTTTTACCTGGTGTCTATGATCTGCCTCTCCAGTGATCTTTCTCTTATAACAGTGTGACCAAATTAGAACAGTTGTAACTTCATCATTTGGGCTTCAAGTGACATAGCTGGTTAGACCTCTTGCAAAATTGAAATATTAGTTCTATGGGCTATCCATAGCACACACAAAATCCTTCTCCAGCACCAAAGCTCAAATGAGTTCATTTTTTTCTGTCCAGTTTTTGTTGTGTTCAGCTTTCACAGCCATAATTGACAACTGAGAAAATGAGTGCATGGACAAGTCTGATCTTCATTTTGAGTGTAATTGCTTTACTTTTGAATGCTTTGTCAAGAGTCGTAATTTTGTGGCTACCAAGTGCTATCCTGTGGAGCATTTTGTCAATACTAGTTGCTTCTTTGTTTATGAAAGAGCCCAGGAGATTAAAATGCTTTAAAACTTCTATTCTATCGTCATCAAGCTCAAAATCGTTATACTTTTCTGTGCTCACGATCTTCATCTTGTTCATATTCAGTTCTAATCCCATGTTTCGACTTTTCTCAGTATATACAGGCGCTGAGCATTGATACTAATGAGTATCGGTGATACTGGGGATGAGTGCTATGTCGTCAGCATAGCACAGGTTGTTTGTTTTGGCCTCCTACTTTGATACCAACAGAATCTTCTTCCAAATTTAAATTTCTGAAGATAGCTTCACCATATACACTATATTTCCAAAAGTATTGGGACACACCTCCAAATCATTGGATTCAGGTGTTCCCACCTCCATGGCCACAGAAGTATAAAATCAAGCACCTAGGTGTGCAGACTGCTTCTACAAACATTTGTGAAAGAATGGGTCACTCTCAGGAGCTCAGTGAATTCAAGTGTGGTACCGTGATAGGTTGCCACCTGTGCAAAAAGTCCATCCATGAAATGTTCTTGCTACTAAATATTCCATGGTCAACTGTTAGTGGTATTATAACAAATTGTGGCTGAGTTGCTGTTGTTCCCAGTTGCTTCCAAAGTGGTAGGCCACATAAAATGAGTGGGGTCAGCCCATGCTGCAGTGCACAGTGCGCAGAAGTCACCAACTGTCTGCAGATTCAATAGCTAGAGACCCCCAAACTTCATGTGGCCTTCAGATTAGCACAATAACAGTGTGTAGAGAGCTTCATGGAATGGGTTTCCATGACTGAGCAGCTGTATCCAAGCCTTACATCACCAAGTGCAATGCAAAGCACCAAATGCAGAGGTGTAAAGCACACCGCCACTGAACTTTACAGAAGTAGAGATGTGTTCTCTGGAGTGGCGAATCACGCTTCTCTGTCTGGAAATCCGATGTACGTGTCTGTGTTTGGCTGTTGCCAGGAGAACAGTACTTGCCTGACTGCATTGTGCCAAGTGTAAAGTTTGGTGGAGGGGGGATTATGGTGTGGGGATGTTTTTCAGGGGTTGGGCTTAGCCCCTTAGTTCCAATCAGAGGAACTCTTAAGGTGCCAGCATACCAAGACATTTTGGACAATTTAATGCTCCCAACTTTGTGGGAATAGTTTGGGGATGTCCCCTTCCTGTTCCAACATGACTGTGCACCAGTGCACAAAGCAAGGTCCATAAAGACATTGCTGAGTGAGTTTGGGGTTGTCAGGGCTCCCGGTAAGACCAGAGATGCGTGAACTGACACAGGGAAACGCAGGCTCAAGTATGGTGTAACAATATGATTTATTAAGGGTTATACACAAATATAACGCACAATATAACAAAACAAAACCTCCAACTGATAACGGAATGTACACAGATAAGAGCAGTCAGGGCTGGTGAGGTGGAGTGGTCAGGCGGGCCGGGTCAGGAATCATCGGGCAGACAAGACACAAAGGAGTAGGCAGAGCATAGTCAGATGGGCCGGGCCGGGCCAGGAACAATCAGGCAGACAAGGTACCAAAGGAGCAGGCTGGAGAGTGGTCAGGAATAGCCGAAGTCAGGACAGGCGGAGTTCATTCAGGGTCAGGATCAAGCAGAATCAGGAAGCAGGCAGGAAGCAGACAGGATGCAGGTACAGGGGCTCATGGGAAACATACACCAAGGCACTGACTGCAGGTCTGGCCATTCCTTAAATACACCTCCTGCAATCAGCCTCAGGTGATGGCCGACTGCAGGAGTGAGCTTCTGGTTGCTGAGAGCACCCGCTGGCCAGCCCTGGTACTGCAGCCCACAAGGCAGGTGAGTCCCACCACCATTGGCAAGTCCATTCCTGACAGGGGTGGAGGAATTTGACTATCCTGCACAGATTCCTAACATCAAGGGAAATAAATGGCTTGGCCAAGGGGTAGACAGGCTAAATCAATCTGGGAGTGAATATTAAGCAGTATGAATAGATGGATTTTAGTGTTTTTAGGGTGAAAAACATTTATCTCTGTCCCATTGTATTTCCCATGCTTCAGGTAAAATCCAAGAACTGGCCCCAGTCATTCTTTTTCCTCCAAACACGACGAGTGAAGTTTAGACCAAAAAGTTCTACTTTGGTCTCATCTGACCACATGACTTTCTCCCATGCCTCCTCTGGATCATCCAGATGGTCATTGGCAAACTTCAGACGGGCCTGGACATGTGATGACTTGAGCAGGGGAACTTTCTGTGCAATGCATGATTTGAAACCATGATGGCGTAGTGTTCTACCGACAGTGACCTTTGAAACTGTGGTCCCAGCTCTCTTCATGTCATTGACCAGCTCCTCCCTTGTAGTTCTGGGCTGATTCCTCACCTTTCTTATTGTCAATGATACCCCACGAGGTGAGATCCTGCATGGAGCCCCAGTCCGAGGGAGACTGACAGTCGTCTTTAGCCTCTTCCATTTTCTAACAATTGCTCCAACAGTTGATCTATTTTCACCAAGCTGCTTGGCAATTGCCCCGTAGCCCTTTCTAGCCTTGTGGAGGTCCACAATTTTGTCTCTGGTGTCTTTTGACAGCTCTTTGGTCTTGCCCATGGTAGTAGGTGGCGTCTGACTGACTGTGGGGTGGACAGGTGTCTTTAAAGAGCTCAGACAGGTGCTACTAAGTTAGATTAATGAGTGGAGTAGTGGTAGACTTTTTAAAGGCACAGTAACAGGTCTTCGAGAGCCAGAATTCTTGTTGTTTCTTAGGTGTTCAAATACTTATGTTCAGCAGTGCAAGACAAATAAATTATTTAAAAATCATACACTGTGATTTCTTGAATTTTTTTTTTTAATTCTGTCTCTCAGAGTGGGAATGCACCTACAATGTGAATTTCAGACCCCTCCATGATTTCTAAGTGGGAGAACTTGCAAAATCACAGGTTGTTCAAATACTTCTGTTCCTCACTGTGTATATATACAGTTGTGTTCAAAATAATAGCAATGTGTTGAAAAAAGTGAATAAAGCTCAAAATCCTTCTAATAGCTTTTATTTCCATACACACATTGGGAACACTACATATTCTATTCTAAATCAAAACATGAAGAAAAATATATCAAATTTGTGTTGTTTCTCTAAAAAAATTGAAGAAAAGTGAATATTAGATTGTTCAAAAAAATAGCAGTGTTTGTGTTCTTCTTTACAAACTCAAACATTCACTATATAAACTGAAAAATGTTTGAAGATTTTGCTTTCCTTTGGATCACTTAATTAATATTTAGTTGTATAAGCACTGTTTCTGAGAACTGCTGTACATCTGTGTTGCATGGAGTCAACCAACTTCTGGCACCTGTGAACAGGTATTCCAGCCCAGGATGATTGGACTACATTCCACAGTTCTTCTCTATTTCTTGGTTTTGCCTCAGAAACTGCATTTTTGATGTCACCCCTATTGGATTAAGATCCGGGGATTGGGCTGGCCACTCCATAACGTCAATCTTGTTGGTCTGGAACCAAGATGTTGCACGTTTACTGGTGTGTTTGGGGTCGCTGTCTTGTTGGAACACCTATTTCAAGGGCATTTCCTCTTCAGCATAAGGCAGCATGACCTCTTCAAGTATTCTGATGTATTCAAACTGATCCATGATCCCTGGTATGCGATAAATAGGCCCAACACCGTAGTATGAGAAACATCCCCATATCCTGATGCTTGCGCAACCATGCTTCACTGTCTTCACAGTGTACTGTGGCTTGAATTCAATGTTTGGGGGTTGTCTGACAAACTCTCCGGCCACTAGACCCAAAAAGAACAATCTTACTTTCATCAGTCCACAAAATATTGCGCCATTTCTCTTTAGGCCAGTCAATGTGCTGTTTGGCAAATTGTAACCTCTTCAGCACGTCTTTTTTTCAACAGTGGGACTTTGCGGGGGCTTCTTGCAGATAGCTTGGCTTCACATAGGCGTCTTCTAATTGTAACAGTATTCACAGGTAACTTTACACCTTCTTTGATCTTCCTAGAGCTGATTGTTGGCTGAGTCCTTGCCATTTTGGCTATTCTTCTATCCATTCGAATGGTAGTTTTTTGCTTTCTTCCACGTCTTTCAGGTTTTGGTTGCCATTTTAAAGCATTTGTGATAATTTTAGCTGAGCAGTTTATCATTTTCTGCACTTCTTTATATGTTTTCCCCTCTCCAATCAACTTTTTAATCAAGGTACGCTGTTCTTCTGAACAATATCTGGAACGACCCATTTTCCTCAGAATTTCAGAGAGAAATGCACTGTAACCAGCATGTACAACATTTGCTGCCTTTCTTCCTTAAATAAGGGCAATAATTGCCACCTGTTTTTCAAAGAATGAATGACCTCACTAATAGAACTCCACACTGCTATTATTTTGAACATGCCCCTTTCAATTAGTGATTCAATTACACAGAATCAGCAGCATGCATATCATGACTGTTGGGTCTGTTGGATTTCTATTACTCTACAACACCTGCTAGTAAATTATTTGCCATGTAGAAATATCATTTCTACCAAAAAACAGTGATTGATCAGATTAGTGATGTCTGACTGCTATTATTTTGAACACAACTGTATATGTGTGTGTGTGTGATTTTGCACACCCCTGCTGCCTTGTAGCAGTATATCTGCTATAGGGCTGCGGGAAAGCGGTTAAGTAACCATGTGTGTTTACGCAATTCTTGGTTAGGCCCCACCTACAAAAGTATACAGGATTTTAGGTTGGCGGGGGCCTTTTTTATTATGATAAACATAACTCCCCAGTATCCTCCATAACATTACATAGCAGGGGAAAGATAGGTAGGATTTTTAGATATTGTAAGCAGCAATTTTTATTTTGTTTTTTTACTTTATTATATATGAAGAACATAACAAACATATGTAGGTGTTATCCACTGCAAAATTGGGAATACGTTTTAAGGTGCTTTCAACTGAGATGCCATAAAAATCAGGGATAGTGAGGGATAGCCCTAAAAAATTGGTTCATGGGGGTATATAATTGAACTGCGGATGCTAATTATGTGCATTGTTTTTTTTTATTTTTAAACTCTTTGGTACTGCAGAAAGCACCAGCTGTCTATAACAATAATTATTATTATTACTATTATTATTATATACATCTCCTTAAAGTAATGATAGGTAGAAGACCTGTAAAGGAGGTCTGTGTTTTTGTTGTAGTTTATCGTGAGGTAACCAGACTTACAGACATTTCCAGCTGCCATTAATCAAGGTTGGAGCCTGACTGGAGCCAAGCAGGGGGCCAGTTCTCGGATTCTACCTGAAGCATGGGAAATACAATGGGACAGAGATAAATGTTTTTCACCCTAAAAACACTAAAATCCATCCCTTCATACTGCTTAACATTCACTCCCAGATTGATTTAGCCTGTCTACCCCTTGGCCAAGCCATTTATTTCCCTTGAACAGTGACAGTTTTATGCTCAGCTAACTTGTTATTATGCTTCGATTACTTGCTGTTGTGTGTCATGCGAGCTCTCTTTCCTGGGCAAACAAGCTTCCCCAATCTGTGTCCTATTAGATGTTATGTGATTCTTGTTTAACATGGGAGAAAACATTTTGATCACACTATCAATACCTTTTATTGTCAACACGCATTCCACAAGAAGCCTTAAATAAACTTACTAATTTGAAAAACACATCTGTCAGGTGATGCAAGTGTCTGGCTTACTATGCTTCCTGTTAGGTTTACAAACACACAATTCCTTCATAGCCCTGGAATGCGGACTTGAAAGATAAGCACGCATGCTAGTGTCTACAATACCAACTTGTGCTACCATCTTGAGAGCAGAACAGCATGACGCCAGAGCAAACACTTCGACCTGTATGTTTCACATAACTTTATTTTTAATTTATACATAGCCATTACAATACATTGAAAAAAAAAATTATATATATATATGCGCTACTTTAACTAGTAATTGTGCGGTCATGCAATGCTGTAATCAAACAAAATCTATAGTGTGTGTATATATATTTTGTTTGGGTACAGCATTGTATGACCGCACAATTACCAGTTAAAGTAGCGCAGTAAAACCTTCCAGAGTTGAAGTGGTTAATGTTACTATCGGAAAGTGCCTTGAGGGCAAACAACCTCTACTGCCTAAAGAAGTGTATGACCTGTATCATACATGGCGCAAATGCTATGTATTGCTTTGATTCCATGAACAGTCCATAACTCCAATTTAAACACTTGCCCTCCAGTAGATTTACCCTCTTTCCTGACCAGGCAATTTTTTTGTGTTGCGGCCCTATTTTAACTTATAATCGTGCGGTAATGCAACGCTGCACCCAAATAAAATGTACGTCCATTTTTCCCTACGAATTGAGTTTTCTTTCAGTGGTATTTGATCGTCTGTGCGTTTTTTATTTTTTGACCTATAAGCAAAATTAGACCGCCAATTTTGAGAAAAAAAACAATATTTTGGACTTTTTGCTTTTAAACACATCCAGTAAAAAAATTGTAAAAATCAAATTTGATCGTTTGTGTGTTTTTAATTTTTTGCGCTATAAGTAAAAAAAGACTGCCAATTTTGAGAAAAAAAATATATTTTGGACTTTTTGCTTTTAAACATGTCCAGTAAAAAAACTGTAAAAACCAAATTTGATCGTCTGTGCATTTTTTTATTTTTTTGCGCTATAAGCAAAAAAAGACCGACAATTTTGAGGAAAAAAACAATATTTTGGACTTTTTTTGCTATTAAACATGTCCAGTAAAAAAATATTAAAAATCAAATTTGATCGTCTGTGCGTTTTTTAATTTTTTGCGCTATAAGCAAAAAAAGACTGACAATTTTGAGAAAAAAACAATATTTTGGACTTTTTGCTATTAAACATGTCCAGTAAAAAAATATAAAAAATCAAATTTGATCGTCTGTGCGTTTTTTTTTATTTTCTGCGCTATAAGCAAAAACAGACTGACAATTTTGAGAAAAAAACAATATTTTGGACTTTTTGCTATTAAACATGTCCAGTAAAAAATGTTTAAAAATCTATCTGCTATAGGGCGGTCCTTAAGCAGTTAATTACCACCTTAATCAGCCACAGAACCTGTGTAATTAATATGTGTTCGGTTTTAAAGGAATGAGGTGGCAACCCATTAGACGCTTATTGAGCAGAAAGCAGAACTTCCCTTGGAGGCTCTATGATATAAGTCACACTGTGATCCCCAAATGTCCCTGCAGGTATCTAGCTGCTAGTAGGAGACTGTTCTTGGAGGCTGACAGAGGAAACACCCTGAAAGGGAAAACCTACTCTTTCCCTCCTCAACAAGTACCTCTCCCTAATACTTTTTCTACTCTCTTCCTATACAGCAGAGTTCTATACCTTTCCTATTCCCACTCTGTTGGCATCCTAAATAACGTAGCATTCCACTATATCTCAAAATCCTCAGTCAAGATGGCTGTCTAAATCTTGCAGGATTTCAGTATCCAATAGCATTGCTGTCCTTCCCAAGAAAGCCACCTATAGTCCATAGCAGGGATCAACTTGTCCTCAATGGGCTCCTTCCAGCCTGCGCAACAGCATAGTGCCACCTTAAGGTTGCAGGATATACTGCAGTCTCTACCTGCCTAAACTTTGACAACTGGGAAAAAAAACAATCATGCTTGCCTATATCCTGTGACTTTTTCTTCATACGTCCTTTTTTTTCCCTGCCTCTGTGCTGACTGTGTCACTGTTCCTGCGACACCATTATAAGAATGTCTGTGATACTGTGCATGTGCAAGATGAAGTGAAAGACAATTTTAACAGCGCAAAAAGAAGCAAATAAGGAAAGTGCACTACTGGAGTCAACATACAGTTTTAGAAATATTCACACAGTTACACATAATGCTACGCATACTGGAAGAAAGATTTGGGGTTTACTGTATCTACACACTAATAGTTTGGGGGTTTTTTGCAAAAAGGGTAGCTACCTTTTATATATACTAATTCTGTGAGTATCTGAACTGAAAGCTCCAGCCAGTTTGCCACTCAAAATAGGGAGAAATCTATACTGTTTCTATATAGTAATTTTATATAAATACTCTCCATGGTGCCTAGCATGTTTTGGTTTTAGGAGTTTCATGATGCACCCACTAAGTGTTCATAAACCCACAACAGTAAAATCAGTCTGTATGTGCAAAAAAGCATGCTTGTTATACTCACTGTGGAACCTAAGGGGCTAATCCTCTGCATTGTGTAAAAACGCTGTTTGATCCTGACTTCTCTGATCCTCCCCTTTTTCCAGTGTCTCCCTCTTATCTCCTGATAAGACATATGGTGTGGAGACACTCTGCACATGCTCAGTTTAGTGTGTATTGCTAGAGAGGTTTTTTTTTCTTGGGAGAGTGCATGTGATCGGCACAGGGCCAATCAGCATTGTCCAGACAAAGGCCAGGGGTTCTGCATCATCCTAGAGCAGAAAGAAAACTCCTCCTACAAGCTTTAACCAGTGCTTGGCTGGACACTGATAGAAGTCACAAGACTGCTCTAACTGCTGATGAGAAAAGGTATTTAGCAGTTTATATTTACTAAAATAATTGCATTTGCATGTTCTGTGTACTGTGGCAGACGAGATATAGTGAATGCAGGGTCCTGGGTTTAGTAACACATTAAGTATATAAATAAGTCTAAACTTTTTCCATCATCTTTTGGCTACTTTTCCTCATCTAATTTAATTATGCCCCGTTTGTAAAAAGATGTACATGGCTATTGAGAACAAAATGTTTGCATGTTTAGTATGTCACTGTGACATGCAATTACCTGTAATAGAGCTTCTTCCTATACCTGTGGTTTGTTCTAGTTCAGCACTTTTTTTTTTTACTGAAACAGGCCTTTTTATTATGTAAACACTTTTGTTTGCCATTCTTCTAATATGTTGGTTAGTCTTTTGACCTTTTAAATAAAAAAAATATAGCCCAGGTTCCCAAAAGTAGCATATGCAGAAAATGGCATGCCAGTTTGAGTATATTGCTTCTTTATAAAGTAGCCTGTTGGAATTATTGTTCGATGAGGTGAGTTGCTGCTCTTTATAAGCAGGTGGAATTCTACTATTATACAGCCTAAAGCTATGGCAATTACATTGCTCTGTCCAGTAATACACACTGCAAGTACCATCCTTGGATTCTATGTCCTGCAATTAAAAAGTGATACAATAGTGGAAGGTTCCCCAGCCGCCACTATGGCAGAGTGGAAGATGGCCACAAACACAGTTCTTTATACTATTTCAGTTAACATATGCAACTGCATATGTTAACTGAAATAGTAGAAGAACTGTTAACTGCCCCCAAAAATTCAAAACATTTGGTCCAACTGAATAGATGCTGAAGGGATCACTGTTTCATGCTGATGACTTTTAGCATATTATTGGTGTATCACAGGTCACAGTTCAGGCTAGACAAAGTTCTTCTATGACCTTTGTGGGAGCACTTGACTGCTGCCTTTTATTTTTATTTCCCCCTTCTTACCCTCTGCCCCTTTCCTCGTTTTCTGTCTCTGCATTACTCCCCCTCCCCCCCCCTCAATTATTCCTAACAATTCTGGAATAGTATAGCCAGGGGAATCCCTAGGGTTGGTGTCACCCGGTGCGATAACACTTGGTGACACCCCCTCTGACGATCCCCGCAGAATGCATCGGATCTGTGGATTGAGCATAATGGATCGGACTCTGATCCATTATGCTCAATCTGCAGATCTGATCCATCCTGCGGGGATCGTCGGCTTGCATTACAACTTACCTTTTCGTTGAGCGGGTCCGGTGTCACCCCGTATAGGTTGCATGCTGACAATCCCCGCAGGATGGATCGGATCTGCAGATTGAGCATAATCGATCAGAGTCTGATCCATTATGCTCCCCAATCCACAGATCCGATCCATCCTGCGGGGATCGTCGGTATGCAACCTATAAGGGGTGACACCGGACCCGCTCCACGAAAAATTAAGTTGTAAAGCAAGCTGACAATCCCCGCAGGATGGATCGGATCTGCGGATTGGGGAGCATAATGGATCGGACTCCGATCCATTGTGCTCAGTCTGCAGATCTGATCCATCCTGCGGGGACCCCGTGCAGTAGGTGTCACCCAGTGCGGCATGCACCCCCCGCACCTGCGTAGGGACACCCCTGAGTATAGCTGTATTTGGTGAATTGCAGCCTAAAATTTGTGGATCTACTTCTTTGTACTCCCTGTCTGTTATTACAATTGTGCCTATTTTATGCCTATACAATGTATTATTTTGACTTGACCTGTACTACATGTAAAACCTCAAACATTTTTGCTGGCAAAAAAAGTGATACAATAAAATGTGTATATATTGTATGTATGCCTTTTCTACTTCTATGTTACATATAAAATGAAATGACTGAAGGTCTACTGACTTCCATAATCTAATCATGTACAAGGGAAAAGAAAATAACAGCAGTTTTGCTTGCTCTTGAGTAGATGATGAAAGTCACTGCATTCACAAAGATTTGGGGAAAATACCCAGTGCAACAAAAAGTGCAACGTCTCTGGCAAAGTAAACAATCCATTAGGGGCAGATTGACAACTCATGGGGCCCCTGGGCAATAGGGGATCATGGGGCCCCTGTGTCCTTGCCCAAACTCAAAAAAGCCTATGAAAAAGGTACCAGGGGCATCTCATGGGGCCCCCTACTGACCCTGGGCCCTCGGGCAGTGCCAAATGGTCAGTCCGCCCCTGCAATCCTTTTGTTTTTAGTAAATCATCCCCTTAGTTTGCAAAAGCATGGTATATCATAAACAGGTGCCATTTTTTAATAAAGAAAAACTTGTTTTCTGCTCTTTTCATCCTTTTGTAGATCTCAGTGCTGTTAATCTTTTGTAACTTGTTTGGAACCACTTCTTGTCTACATGCATAATTTCCAGCGATTACTTTTTTCGGAGGTGAGTTTCTTGATGATAATAGTAGACCATGCATAATTTCCAGCGATTACTTATTTGGGGGGTTGAATTTCTTGATGATGACCAGGCGCGGACTGATAACTCATGGGGCCCTCGTGCAATAGGGGATCATGGGGCCCCTGTGTCCTTACCCAAACTCAAAAAGGCCTATGAAAAAGGTACCAGGGGCATCTCATGGGGCCCCCTACTGACCCCGGGCCCTCGGGCAGTGCCCGAGTTTCCAAATAGTCAGTCCGCCCCTGATGATGACAATAGTGGACCATGCATGAATATTGAAATGACCACTTGTGGTCTCCATCAGACGTTTGACAGGGTTACAATGCAGGAGTAAATTTGGGAAAAAGGAACACAGCATTGTCACATAATAGGGAATGCCTTAAAAAGAATCTTCATGTTAGGGTTACAGAAAATGTTTTATTAAAAGCTGCATATCATCTAAACATTTTGAAAATGACTTTTGAAATCACGTTAATTTCTTAAAACCGATATATGAATTTAGCAATATATTAAAAAAAATAAAGAGTATTGATAAATATTTTTTTTAAAAAAGGGAAATTCAGAAATGCAAAGTTATAATTTAAAAATGGCAATATTATTCAAGTTCATTTCAAGCCTTGCTTAATTGCTCACATATTTTTGGATTGTTAATATCTTACTTTTAGTGAAAGAAAAAAACACCAGACTCTCCCATCCTTACATCAGCCCTAAACACTGGTCCCTCTGTGTTGAGATTAACTGTTCCCAAGACCTGAGAAGAAAAGAAGTTGTTTAAATGGAAAGGGAAAATTCTTGTTCGCTGTCAGAGTCTCGGCTTATCACAGCAGCCCCCTATTTTAACTCGATTGCAAACGATATCAGTGATCAAAGGAAAAGAGCCCCTGCAGGAGCTTAGGTGAACAGCATGGCAGCCACAATTCTTCCTGTTGATCAGAAAGCAGGAAAAGACTTTTGACATGAAAGACAGCTTAACCAGCACAAGAATGGCAATAAACCATCTGTAAAGTGCTCAAGGTTACCCTTGAACTAATGCAAATTGTTCCAAACAATTTTTCCCTTTCTTTGACTTGAAGGAACCCCACTGTGTCATTTATTCAGTCACATGCTTACCTACAAAAGCTCTATATAAATAGAAATACAGTGCTCTTGTGCGTGTGTGAAATAAGAAATGAATGAAACGTTTACAATGCAAATTTTCTGTTTTCGTGTTCAGTAATTCTTAGCAGTTATTCTAACACTTTTCTTTTTAAAGTCAGTTTCTTACATGATTTTGAATGCATGGATTCTGTAGTTTTATCACATTTGTTATTTTGTTGCAGTCTTCCTATCAACAATAGAGTTTTGGATAAAAGAAAGTCTGCAACAGGGCAAGTAACTTTTCAATTATAATAGTATACTTTGAAAGTTCAAAAATTTTTGATTAACGTGTATATAAAATGAATCACTAAAATACGTATAGCGATTGAATAACTAAAATCTGATTTATTCTTTAACATGTTTTAAATATAAATTCATCAATATTTTTCTTTTTTCTTTATTTAACTTACATTGAAATAATGTTGGTTGATCCTGCCATAAAGGTCCTTGTTCAGACACTTACTAGTATAGGTTGATAATGCCTTATCCCATACTTCCATTTGTGCTCTTGTGTTGTCACCATGTCACCCAAGCTTTAGAGGAAGGCTACAAGAGGCCATTTCACACACATTACACAGCCATGGTCCCCATCAGGAAAAATGTCATGAGGCTATGCATCCTTCACTATAGTGCATGCAGAGGATCAGCAGCAACATGAAAAAAGGATGAAAAAAGAAAATAAATACAATATTAAAAAGGAACATTTGTTGAAATTGGTTATGATATACAGTGTTTTAGCAAGTTATTTTAAAAAGGAACATTTATTGAAATTGGGTATGATACAACATGTCAGTGGCTGACTGACCATTTGGAAACTCAGGCACTGCCCGAGGGCCTGGGGTCAGTAGGGGGCCCCATGAGATGCCCCTGGTACCTTTTTCATATGCTTTTTTGAGTTTGGGCAAGGACACAGGGGCCCCATGATCCCCTATTGCCCGGGGGCCCCATGAGTTGTCAGTCCGCCCCTGCACCATGTTTTAGAAAGTTATATCAAAAAGGAACATTTGTTGAAATTGGTTATGATACACAATGTTTTAGTAAGCTTTAATAAAAAGGAACATTTGTTGAAATTGGTTTTGATACACAGTATTTCATAAAGCTTAATGTCATTTAGTTTGGGTTTACTGCTTTAAAGTGATACTAAAGGTTCAGATTAAAAAAAAATAAAAACAAACATATCATACTCACCTGTTTTGCACAGAACAGCCCCAATCCTCCTCTTTTCGGGATCCTAACTGGCACTTCTGCTTGCCCCCCCCCCTCGGGGGCACTCGTGTGTGCTCTCTCCCGAGCCGCCTTTGTGTGTCTATAAGACAACAGTAAAATGGCGAACGAGTGACCAGATATGATTATTGTACCATATCCCTTAAAACTGTAAATATTCAGTAGAGAAGATGGGACTTTCAGGGTGCATGAACATGAATACCAAACATATTAACAAGTTATATAATTTTTATTTCATATTTTTTAAAAAACAAAAAAGGAAAAAATACAGAGACATAAAAACAATGTCAATACTAAGAGTGGAACTGAGATTCAAACTTGATTATATAATTGTAGTTACTCCCTACATGTTTCGTCCTCACGGCTTCTTCAGGGCAGATTTTTGAATCTATAAGATAAACAGATCATGATTTGGTCCCTCTCCCCACTCCCTCCTCACTGTCTGTGATTGACAACAGCAGGAGCCAATGGGTCTTGCTGCTGTGTCTGAGCTAATGAGGCGAGAGAGACCCTGGAAAGCTGCTGCTCTCATGCACATCGCTGGATCAAGATCGGGCTCAGGTAAGTTGTGGGGGACTAAGGAGGCAGTTGCACACTGAAGGTTTTGTATCTTCATGCATAGAATGCATAAAGGTAAAAAAAACCTTCAGCCTTTTCCAGCCTTAAAACCATTTTAAGTTGTAAACATACCACAAATGACTGCACGTTAAAGGACAGCTTTTTGGCCTGTTCAGTTTACTGTGATGCGATTTTGACTCAGTTTGCAGTACAATTATGACTTTGATGAAACTTTGGTTGCTTTTTGGATGTGGTTTGCATATACCAAATCGCACTGTAAATCGCACAAAAGTAGCAAATAAACCTTTTCCAAAAGTGCAGCGCACAGAGTCGCATTGATGTGAACAAGCACCATTGAATATAACGTGATTTTCTCTTGTCATGCAATGCTGTACGACTCAAGTCACACCAAGTGTAAACCAGGCCTTCTTCAACATTGAAAAAAAAAACAATTACAAAGCAGCACTTTTATATTTAATAATAAAGTATTTCAGTTTTTCAAGAAACACTTGGGTTTTCATGTCAAATGTATGAAAAGACAAATTTATAAAAAAAAACAGGAAGCACAGCAGAATGGAGGGAAGTTTGGATGGAGGTACAAAAAGATGCAAGAAATCAAGCTGTCTGTTGAGGATGTTAGTGGTGTATTAATTTCCTGCAATATTCCATTGCAGTATATTGTCACTTCTGGTCTCACAGGACAAAAACAGGGTAATATAATACAATACACATTTTTTATATCTTTATTTGAAATGTAAGTTTTGCAAATTAATGGACTACATAAATAAGCTGACCGAGGATTGTCTTCATCCATGAACAACATAAAGGTATGGCACATATTTCTTTCTTTAGGCTGGGATCACACTGATGCGGCGTTTTCTGTGCGAATTCCGCACCACATCAGAATCGCACCCTGTTCGTGTGAACCGATGCAGGTGTATATGTTAAGTTAACAACAGCCCGAAAGCGGTCTGCAAAACACGGTGCGATGTGCAGAATCGGATCGCATAGATGCGAATACCCATGCAATCTG
The DNA here is from genome assembly GCF_062004578.1 of Staurois parvus. Taxonomy (NCBI): domain Eukaryota; kingdom Metazoa; phylum Chordata; class Amphibia; order Anura; family Ranidae; genus Staurois; species Staurois parvus. Next base: position 3,129,681 of record NW_028317918.1, on the reverse strand, counting down.
ATTCTAGTGCGGACCGAAAAAAGGGTCCTACATCTTTTTGGTGAGGATGCGGTTCGATTTTAGCCATGCATATTGTATGGCTCCAATCGCACCGCACACAAATCGCATGTGATTTGCACAGGAATGCAGTGCGGTTCCTGTGCGAATCGCATGCGATGTACAGCACCGCATTAGTGTGAACCTAGCCTTATCGTCTTTTCTTTCCCTACTCAAAGCATATGTTAAGGCAAAAAAAAAATATTTAACATATCTCTGGAATACATGCACATTTCCCATGTTTCATTCTTTTAAGCACACTAAAAGTACAGAAAAATAACTATTGATGTGCCACAAATACAGTATGCTCCTACATTCTGCTTTGACATGATAGCACATGTGGTGTCAGCACTGACAATTTGGTTTTTGACGCACTATAAAAAAGCACAAACTTCCCCTCATCTCCACCCCCCTCATCTTCATAACTCCTATCAGTTTACAAGATTTCTGGCAAAATAAACAGGTATTTTTTGCACAGATATAACAAAACACTTCCAATGGTTTTTTACCAGACCAAAAGAGAGAATATAAGAGACGTTTTCATTGTTAGAGTTTACTTACATGTTAATTCAGCCACTTACAGGGTCTGTACTGTAGATTTAAATTTAAAGAGACTGTAAAAAAGGATTTTTATGCTTTGGTCTAATATATGGCTTAAGGATTGCAAGTTAAAGGGAAAATAAAATGGTTTATGGTCAATTTATGTTGCTGTTTTTACAGTTTACCAGTTTATAAACTGATGTTTTGCATGATATAGTGTTTACAGAAAAATAGGAAACCCAGCACTTGCTCTGCTGTTCTTGTTAGCTGCTGCAGACAATCAAACCAGATAAGCTCTGTCTCCGATAGGATAGAAGAACTAATAAAGGGCAATGTGCAACTCAATGCATGATTTTCTTATTAAATAGTGTCCCCCATTTTATGAAATAAAAAAGAAAAATAGAAAAGATAATAAATATACTTCCATACATATCCAAAATCCCATGAGAAGGTGTTACAGCAGAATACAGGAGCCTCTTGATTTGGGATCATTAGAATTCTCAGGATCTTATCATAAGGGTCGTGACATAATTCTTGCCTAAGTGCCATGGTGGGAAGCCAAGTTCAAATATAGTTAAGGGTAACTGTGTCTATTGTTATTTAGTCACCACAAGAATCAAGTAATGAAGTGTAATATTGGGAGCCCAGGATCATCAACCAGGCGTTTGTAAAAATAAAACAGTCTTTTATTGTTCCTTCAAAATCAGGAAAATAAAGCAAACAATAAACAGTCCATATTTCTGGTATATTAACAACAATATTATAGCTCACCCTTAGTATATCAGTCCTACACCTGCTGTAAGGTTCCCATCAAGCAAAGATACATGAACGAAGAAGAATGAACATAGCTTATTTAGCATTCCTAATATCATAGAAGTCTATAGGTTCATGTAAAAGAAAAGGAGCTTGAGAAAGGGGGCTGTGCCCCTGAAATGCAATGCTGCCTCCTGTCAGTGTGTTGCACCAGTTGTGGACATAGACTCTGCAGGCAATCCTCCTTCCAAAGGGTCTGACCCATACAGTGCTGTTAATTGGTTGGCAAACTGGATTTTCATCTTAGCACAGCTTCTCTCCTTCTGTTGCTACTCTGGGTTGGACCAAGCACCTTTTAACTGCAAGCGTGATGTTATTAATAAAGTGATGTCATATTGATCATGCTAACTCCTGCACCCTGCTGTGGTGTTCTTTTGCTTTAAGGTTCCCGTCTGCTTCAGAGTACAGGAAACGCCGCAGGAGAGCAACAAAAAAGTCTCAGTTGCCAGACAGTCCACACTTTCTCACAGTTGTGCAGTTGTAAACTACTCCACTCCACCTCACAGACACATGCTGGCTCCTTTTTGCTCCTTTTCAGGTGGCTTAATCCTTTCAAAACTACAGTCCCTGTAATCAAAGTAGGAGGCTCTTTACCACCCAAAGTCTCTCCAAATCTCCAATATCTGGGTCCCAAATGAGGGCTGTAAATCAGTCCTCTGCTCTCCAACTCCTGATTATTTAGAGTATCTCTTATCATCACCAGTAAACGGACCACAAACCTAATAACAGGAAAACATAGTTATCTTTCAGAACTCATGCCTGGCATCCTGTAACACAGGGCTCAAAATTTCAAGTACTGAGCTACTAGCCAGGTCTAAGAGTTACTTGCCACCAGTTGCTGCACCCAACCCCTACCCTGTCCCATCCCTAATTCTGCCCCCTAAGCACACCCTCATAAATTATTTCATGAATTGACTCTGTTAAATGTTTTATGTAGAAAAAAGTTTAAAAAATAAATGTTAACAACAACAACTTTAACAATATTAACATAAAGCAATGGGAGGAAGGGAAGGAAGGAAAGAAGGGGAGGAAAGAAGGAAGGAAAGAAGGGAGGATGGGACTGACATGGATTGTTCCTGGCTCACAGGCATAGACAGAAGCATCACAGGGCTGCCGGCTGCTCTGTATACAATTTCTTGCCCATGTATCCCCTTCTCAGAAGCTGCACGGACTAGAGTGTGGGCAGGCACAGGGGGAGGCAGAGCAGATTCAGCCTCTCTCCTCTCCTATTGGTGTGGAGAATGGATGGAGGGGCTGGGCACTGAGGAGAAAACGGGAAGCCTGGAAAAAAGGAAAATCCAATGGACAGCGGGGAGTGATTGATGTGGTGGAGGCAGTTACAAGCACCAATCTCCCTGTATGGCTTTTAATGAAGAAGCTGGAAGCAGATTCTCCACCTCTCCCTCCCTCGGCTTTCAGCTGCTTCATTGAAAGTCATACAGGGGAATCAGTGCTTGTAACTGTCACCCACTGCATTGATCACCCCAGACTGTCAAATTCCCCTGCTGTAGTCTGCCAGCCTAATTTAGCAGGGGAGGGGGGGTACATGGGGGGCAAAGAAAAACATAGGGGGGCAATTGCCCCTGTACCAATGCTTCTGCGTGGCAGTGACAGGAAGGAGAACCTGGAGCACAGTGCAAACCTCCTCCCAGCTCTCTCCTTTCTAGCTCAATGCTGGCAGTAGCAGTAATGCTGCTGTCGATAATTCTGTCAGCTGCCCCTCCCACCCGTAGTCCCGTCCCTGCTTGCTCCCACATTATTTCCATTCACCAAATGCGACCAGGCAAGTGGAAATTTTGAGGGCTGCTGTAACAGGTATATAGATTTAACTACTGGATCACCTACAAGTAAAATTTTAGATTAGATCCTCCAATGGACCTCTCTCTCTCTTCAGAGGCCCCCCATAGTGTATGTTTTCCTTTTTTCTTACCTTTCCAGATGTCTTCAGACCCTTCACATGTAGGATTCTTCAAACAGTAAGTTTTCAAACTTAAAATCATTCAGATCAATAGAAGTAGGCTACAACAAAATGAAATACAATGTGGCTATTAATGTATGATGTTAAATGTTCATCATAAATACACTTTAAAATTATTCAAAGCATTTGGTTTGCTCTTCTGACCTTGACCAGTGATTTTCCCTGCATCTGTTTAAGGCATAAACACTATTTATGACTTAAAAATTGCAGCTGACTATGAATAAAAAAATGGTTCCACTATGCAAAAAAAAGTGCATTTTTTTTTTTAATGTCCCTATGACAGTGAATTTTCAACATAGAGCTAGCCATAAATCTGATGAATATGATATTTAAAAGAAAATCCTCAGATATGCTTGGACACTGCAGCCGAAAAATGCAACCTTACTGCCAAAAAGAGCAGTAAACTTTGTGTTCAAATCAAAAGACAGTGAGGAAAAAAAGCACAAGGAAGTGAGGAATATGTTTTATCACTTTGCATTTTATTGTTTCGATTGTGCTTGCAAAATAAATGTCACAGTGGATAATTTTGGATTATGTTTGTCATTTTTACAACTTGTTTCTCCTTCCTCTTAATTATGGTTGAACATGACATAGGGTTTTATGGTCCTTATTTCTGGGAACAATTATACAATCATATAAAGAAGTCACATAGGATTTAAGGTCTTGTTAGCTATTTGGCAGTGCTGAATTCTACAAATTCATTCATTTGCTTAGAAACTAAGCAGATGCCCTTGAAATATGCGTGAGGGGTTTTTGTGTCTTTCCTTTTCTTCTGCCTCCACTGATTTGCTCATTTTGAAGTGCTGTGTGTATTGTAAAAATAATGAGCAAGATAGAGTTAGATATTTTACTGACAGTTTCTTAAAGCTGATCTCCAGCCTTATGTTCAGTCTGGCACAGTTATACAGGCTCCTTTCCTTTAGTAAAATTGCATACTCTCATAGTGCATACTCTGATACAGGGGCGGACAGACCATTTGGAAACTCCGGCACTGCCCGAGGGCCCGGGGTCAGTAGGGGGCCCCATGAGATGCCCCTGGTACCTTTTTCATAGGCTTTTTTGAGTTTGGGCAAGAACACAGGGGCCCCATGGTCCCTTATTGCCAGGGGACCCCATGAGTTGTCAGCCCGCCCCTGCTCTGATAGTGTGGATGTAACAACTTAATCATTAAAATTGTGAAGTGGCATGTTGGATCTTGATATTATGCAACTTAAATTTAAAAAAAAAGAAACTATTACCCCCTCACATTATTGTAATGATTATTTTTTTTAATCAAACATGCTCAAATAATATATATTTAACATGTATATACTGTATGTATGTTGGCTAATTTATATGCAGTACCTTAAAGTACAACTAAAGGTAAAACTTTTTTTCAGTTTTGGACAGAGTGGAGATGGATTAGAATCAGGTTTTTATTGCTGTCTGTTTCGGAGACTAACCCTCTCTATATGTCCTGCTTACCATTATCAGTGAAAGTAAAAGAAAACCCCAAATTTTGGGTTGTCCCCAGAAAAGTAATACAGGGAAAATATTCCAATGAGGACACTAGTTCTGGTAACCTTGGGGTCCTCAAGGAATTTCCATCATTTGCATGGGTTTGCACTCATTTCCTGTTTTTTTTTATAGGACAGAAAGTGAAGGGAAATCTCCCAAATGGGACACAGGTAGCAAAAAAAAATAACTGACATGGGTTATAACCCTCCAGCTAAAAATAAATAAATTAATAAATACCAAGACCCCAGTAATGATAAAAATAAATTTAAAATCTTTTGCCGCAATACTTATTTTCATCTTGGAACTTTCCTTTCTGCCACTAGATGTCCTCAAACTTCCAGGCTTAAAGTGTGTGTGTGTTGTGGGGGAGGGCTTCGGATGGGCAGGAGGGTATGTCTATTTTTTTCTAATAGACTTAAGCTTTAAACTGACTCTACTTAAACACATGTAGGAAGTAGGTAGAGGAGTGGATAAGTAACTCATCTGACTCATTAACCTGTGTGCTTGAATTTGCACTAGAGCTACTTAGCTCTGTAAACCATTGGATTTTTTTTCAAACAGATCAGCTAAGAATACATGGGTAAATATGGGTGTTGATTGTAAATATAAAGTTATGGTGAGAAAGAAACTAATGGAACTAAAAAGCCAGGCCTTATCTTCGCTTAAGTAGATTAATTGGGCTATGGAGGACAAAAAAACAGCACATAACAGCAGTCTAATTTACCCTGCTCCTAATGCATTTAAAAGCTACTGGCACTTGACCAAACCAACAAAAATAAAATAGATGAAAATAAAATTTCAATAATACTAATTGTAGCTCTACCTTTTTGAGGGCCGCTGTGTGTCAGGTCCCTCTAAGCTTAAGCATGTATTGCAATATGTGTGAACTAAATATCCCTATTTATTGCATAGTCTGCTTGAAAGGGTATATACCAGTGTGCGGAGGGTCCTCAGAATTTCTAGTGTTAATATGTGGTTGCACCCCTTTAGCACCTAATGGATAAATGCATGCACTCGCTGTTGGGATTTGAGCGCAGGTATCTCTTGTTTGTTGTATTGTTGGGTCAGTAGCCAGACCTGAACCTTGTAGCTCTCCCCCATTGTGTCTTTTCCCCTATGTTAGCATTGTGTCCACAGTAGCATTTGCGTAGGCAGAGCAGAGTAGGACTGGCCATAGAGGGATTACTTTGACGCAGTTGGCCAGCTTAAGCATGTATTGCAATATGTGTGAACTAAATATCCCTATTTATTGCATAGTCTGCTTGAAAGAGTATATACCAGTGTGCAGAGGGTCCTTCAGAATTTCTAAGGTCCCTCTAAGCTTCGCACAGCAAGGCAAAATGCATTTTCCACACTTGCATCCACAGTGAACAATCCATGAGTTTGTTTTTTGTTATTTATTAGGGGATATAACTTGTATAGCGTAACAGGGATTATGGGATGCCCAGCTTGACTGAAACAATGCAAAGAAACAACTTCCTTCCTATTTACAGAAACAGATCCTGGACTGTTCTTTTCCCTAAAAGTGCTCAGTCATTACAGATCAGTAGCAAATGCCCTTTACAGGCTAGTCTCTCGCAGCCCCTCTGAAAGGTAGCTTAGCTTGTTGCAAACTGCATACAGAGATGTCTCCTCTCCCCTGTTGAACTGCTCCCAGCTCCACGGCCTGCAGACAATACCAGCCCTCCTGGCTGCTCTGAAGATCTCCCAAAGCAAGGATAAAGGATTAAGCACAGCACTATCCTTAGAAAGCGTACTACATGTAGCAGTCTTTCCCCTTGTGAATCCCCGGGTGTGCTGATGTACTCGCTCTGTCCTCCTTGCTCCCACTGCTCCCAGTCCTTGATCCTGTTCATTCAGTGATGCTTCCTGAGCCAGCCCAAGCCTGGCCTGGAGTCCAGCCCCACTAGACCTAAGGGACCCCTCCCAGGCCACCGACAGCTTCCTCAGCACTCCATCTTTCACCCGACTCTCCTGCAAGCCTAAAGAATCAAAATATACCTGTGCTTAAATCCCAATAGTTTGTACATGCATTTATCTATCAGGTGCTAAAGGGGTGTAGCCACATATTAACACCCCTTTAGCACCTGATAGATAAATGCATATACAAGCTATTGGGATTTGAGCACAGGTATATCTTGTTTCTGTTTTTAAGTAGGTCAGTAGCCAGACCTAAACCTAGCAGTTCTCCCCCACTTTGTGCCTGTTTGCCCCAGGTTGGCATTGTGTCCACAGTACCATTTGCTTTGGCAAGCAGAGTAGGACTGGCCATAGAGGGATTACTTTAAAACAGTTGACCAGCTTAAACATGTATTGCTATATGTGTGAGCTAAAAATCCCAATTTTTATTGTATTGCTTGCTGCAAAGGGTAATTAGCAGTGTGCAGATGGTTCCTATTGGATTTCTAGTTCTAATATGTGGCTATACCCCTTTAGCACCTTATAGATAAATGTATGTACAAGCTATAGGAATGTGTGCACAGGTATATCTTGTTTCTGTTGCATAGTAGGTTAGTAGCCAGACCTAAATCTAGCAGCTCTCCCTCACTTTGTATCTGTTTGCCCCAGGTTGGCATTGTGTCCACAGTAGCATTTGCATTGGAAAAGCAGAGTAGAACTGGCCATAGAGGGATAACTTTGATGAAATTGGCCACCTTAAACATGTATTGCAATATGTGTGAACTAAAAATCCATATTTTTATTGCAACGTTTGCTTCAAAGTGTAATTAGCAGTCTGCAGAGGGTTCCTCCGGGATTTCTCCTGCCAGACTGACTCTCCCATATTTGTGGGTTGGTCTCACCACTCTAGCAGAGCCTGAAAACCTAATATTGGTTAGACTCCCATGAACATGCTGATTAGGTCTCCACCCCTTCTGCCTACTGGCTTCTGGCAGGTTCTATGGTCCTCCGGAACAATAGAGGCAGAGGCAATAGAATCCCAACCTATTCAGCTATCTAGCCTGACCTGCAGTAACCTGACCCAATCACAGACTCACACAGTTACCATGAGTCATACACCATAAATTTACCTACCTTACCCTAGTAGCACTCCAGAGGGTGGTACATAATGATAAAAGAAAACAATGACAGCCATATCCTACACATTATCCTGAGGTTAATAACTGATTAATTTACTGAGGATCTAGCACTGACATAAAAGAAAGTAATGTGGGTAGCCCAAAAAACTAATCTGCAAAGGGTCTAACTATGAGGGTGCTGCACTTGGACCAGAGTGGGTGCTCTCTTCAATTACTGAAAAACAAATGGGAAGGCAATAGCACAAACCCCACAGTGTAGTATAATAACCAAAAAGCATTTATTAAATGGATAAAATTACACTCACAAAGATGATGTGCTAGGCATACCAGTCTGGGTCACCTGGAAGCTGGGAGGGATGAAGTGTAAACCAGGACCCCTGCATTGGCCACCGGCAAGGGGGTGAAAGGGCACTTGTGATGGAATAAGGCCACTGTCACTGGAGGAACACTGTCACTGATGCACAACCACAAGGAGGATACTGTCCGACGTAGCCGATGTTCACATGCACAGTAGGATACAAGGTCACGAAGCATCAAGATTCTTCCTCAGCCTCATCTATCCCAGCCCAGAACCAACGGTTCTGGATGTTGGCATGAAGGAACATGTAGTTGAACAAGAAAATACTCCAAATGGCATTTCACTAGAGCAGAGGTAGCTGAATTTCAACCCGCTTCCTGTCATGCCCACACTAGACAGAGAAGGGAGCCCATTTTGTGAACCCTGTTAGTACCACTTTTAAAAAAATAAATGAGTGTACTTGTGAGCTACTATGGTGTTTGTCTAAACTATTACCATTAGGCATAATCACTCCAGAGATCCCAGGTGGATTAAGATCGAGCATAATCATCCCATTTGCCATCAGGAATATCCTAAGCAGGAGGATCATCCCAGCAGTCCTATAAGGACAAAAAGCTAGTTTTGCCTTTTTATAAGGCAAATCCTGAGGTGAGCGCATAATAAAATCACACTGCACGTGGATTATGGGATTGCACCATCATAATTTAAATTGAAAGAGGACTGTCTATGAGCACTTTTTCATATATATTGTTTTTATCACTATCACTATTTACTATTGTCACCAGCACAGTATACGGTATTCATTTATGATGTTATAAGCAGAAGATAATTGTATTTTATACACTAGATATAAGTATATATATCATTTTATTATTTTTTCATATATATTTTTTTTTTTTTTTACTTTGGATTGTCATTGGAAATAGTGAATATTGTAATTATTTATACACAGGAGCGCGGCACAATTTATATATTTAAGTACCACTTTTAGGCATGCATTCCATGTTCAGTGGCATACAGGTTGGTATCAACATGCTAAGGAATATGCACACATACAGCCCTTCCTGCAAAGATGATAACTACTTGTAGGCCTAGAGTGCTAGACTGGTGACTTTTGTTGTTTAAATGTAAATATTGGAATAAAAAGTCAAAATAAATAATTTGCATTGCTCTAGGGATTTAAGAGAAGCAGGAAAAACACATTATTAGAATTAATCTTTTGAAAAAACTGCTTACAGTGAAGCTTTTCAACAAAGGTGAAAAAATTCTGATGCTAGGCTTCAAATTTCTTACAATGGTCAGAGTTGTGATTTGCCAGGATTTCTGTGATCTTAGAAAATAGGCTCTCCTGTATATACAGTACATTGTGCCTCACTCTGTATTGCTTGTATAAAAGTGTATAGCATGTGTGTATTCTGTGAGTATGCACTGTGTATGTATCTGGTTGAGATTGTAATACACTATATGTGTTTAGTGAGTGATTTATTGAAACTTTCCTATCATAATTACTATCTTTTTAAAACACATCCACAGGAGCCCTGCTGGTTGTCATAAATATTAAACGTCTATATCTGGTCTTGCAACATACACTATATTGCCAAAAATATTGGGACACCCCTCCAAATCATTGGATTCATGTGTTCCAATTACCTCTATTGCCACAGAAGTATAAAATCAAGCACCTAGGCATGCAGACTGCTTCTACAAACATTTGTGAAAGAATGGGTCACTCTCAGGAGCTCAGTGAATTTAAGCGTGATACTGTGATAGGTTGCCACCTGTGCAATAAGTCCATCTGTGAAATTTCCTTGCTACTAAATATTTCATAGTCAACTTTTAGTGGTATTATAACAAAGTGGAAGCAACTGGGAACAACAGAAACTCAGCCATGACAGAGCAGAGTCAGCGCATGCTGAAGCGCACAGTGTACAGGAGTCACCAACTGTCTACAGAGTCAATAGCTAAAGAACTCCAAACTTCACGTGACCTTCAGATTAGCACAACAGTACATAGAGAGCTTCATGGAATGGGTTTCCATGGCTAAGCAGCTGCATCTAAGCCTTACATCACCAAGTGCAATGCAAAGCGTCGGATGCAGTGGTGTAAAGCACACCGCCACAGAACTCTAGAGCAGTGGAGATATGTTCTCTGGAGTGACGACAAGGGAGAATGTCACCAGCCCACCGAGGATCACCAACATGGGTCCAAAAGTTGGTCACATGCCTGATGAAGGGGTCCTGTGAGACTCCAAAATGTTGCCTTGCTGTAACTATGTGATCATTCATTAAAACTTTTGGACCCATATTGGTGATCCTTGGTGTGCTGGTGACATTTTCCCTTACTGATTCTGTTCAGCTCCAGCTGATGGTTGCTGCAGCACCCACTTATACACACAGCCATTTTTAACGCAGGAAGGTGTGCATTTGGATTTTACTCTGGAGTGAAGAATCACATTTCTCAGTCTGGAAATCCGATGAATGTGTCTGGGTTTGGCGGTTGCCAGTAGAATGGTACTTTCCTGACTGCATTGTGTCAAGTGTAAAGTTTGGTGGAGGGGGGATTATGGTATAGGGTTGTTTTTCAGGGGTTGGGCTTGGCCCCTTAGTTCCAATGAGGGGAACTGTTAAGGCGTCAGCATACCAAGACATTTTGGACACTTTCATGCTCCCAACTTTGTGGGAAGAGTTTGGGGATGTCCCCTTCCTGTTCCAACATGACTGCGTACCAGTGCACAAAACAAGGTCCATAAAGAGTCCTGACCTCAACCCGATAGAACACCTTTGGGATGACCTAGAGTGGAGACTGCAAGCTAGGGCTTCTCGCCAGACATTAGTGCCTGACCTCACAAATGTGCTTCTAGAAGAATGGTCAAACATTCCCATAGACACACTCTTAAATCTTGTGGACAGCCTTCCCAGATGAGTTGAAGCTGTTATAGCTGCAAAGGGTGGGCCAACTCAATATTGAACCCTACGGACTAAGACTGGGTTGCCATTAAAGTTCATGTGCGTGTAAAGGCAGGTGTCCCAATACTTTTGGCAATATAGTACACTGTATATTGAACATAAGGAAATCTGGACCCATGTGTCTTAGTAGGTTTATATAACATAAAAGAGAAATGGCAATTGGTAGTCTGCAGTATCATTAGGCAAATTCTTTTCACAATCTTTTTTAGGACACACTCTATATATTACTGCTATTATTTATAGCAATATTTAAAAAAAATGTAGGGATACATTGTATTTGTGTTATTTTTGATGGTTTGCAAGGCCTCTCCCAAAACACTGAGCTCAATATCTGCGAGGCTGTCAAGTAGGCTCCAGAGTGCAGTGATAGAGGTATAGTGTAGGGAGCTCTGTTTGTCTTGCTAGCTGGGCAGTCCATGGTGAGTTTGTCATCAAGGGTTAGACTGGTCTCTAACAAAACAACTGTACATCTAGCAGAGGTGGACTGACAACCCATGGGGCCCCCGGGCAATAGGGGATCATGGGGCCCCTGTGTCCAGGCCCACTCTCAAACCACACCCAAAAAAGTCTATGAAAGGTACCAAGGGCATCTCATGGGGCCCCCTACAGACCCAGGGCCCTCGGGCAGTGCCTGAGTGCCCAAATAGTCAGTCCACCCCTGACATCTAGTCATACTCTGAGCCAATGAGTAAGGCTAGCCATACACTTTTTTTTTCAGCCTGTTGGGAGATTGTATTATGACAGCTACCAGTGCATCTGCTCAGATGCAGCCTGTGTGTGGTCATCAATGTTCCATTCGGCTCCTTCAATTTTGCAATCTAATGATGTTGGGTGAGGGGGGGGAGAGCAACAGGACCATGCAAGAATCAAATTTCAACTGATGCACAGTAAGCTTAAGAAGTGAAATGTTGTCAGTGTTTTCTTAGATCATAGTATATTAGTAAGCTAATATTTATTGCTGTTTATATTTGATGAATTTCAGGTTATCATAACTTACATATATAATAAGAGTATAAACTATCAGACAGGGGGTACAGTAGCAGATGGGGGAGCATTGTCCTGCGTGAGTGCATTTTCTGCTGGAGTGCAAAACAACAGTTGAACACAGCTCTCTGATCATGTTCTCTCTGCTTTTTCACAGGTAAATGCTGTTATGTTATCTCCACCTTAAACTGTCTCCCTGTGATGCACTAACTTTCTGCAAACTTAGGGTAAATGCTGTTATGTGATCTCCACCTTAAACTGTCTCCTTGCTATGCACTGACTTTCTGCAAACTTAGGGTAAATGCTGTTATGTGATCTCCACCGTAAACTGTCTCCCTGCCATGCACTAACTTTCTGCAAAACTCAGGATAATTAGTCCTATATCTTTTTGTCTGTTTGTGGTGATTGATTCTCACCTCCTTTGCCTTTCTGTGATCAGAGAATCAATCATCTTTTATGACTTTGGTCTGTGTATGTGTCTGGTCTGTTTTTGACCAACCTCCCCCCAAATTCATGTGATCCTTATCAGTTCCTAATTGGGGTGGAGAGGAGTTGCTCATTTGATCATCTCAATATAAATTTAGACCAGCTTATGGGGGAGGTCACAGATGGGGGGTACAGTAGCGGGGCGGAGCGGGGCGGGGCGGAGCGGGGGGGGATTGTCCTGAGCGACTGCATTTTCTGCTGGAGTGCAAAACACCAGTTGAACACAGCAGTTAAACTAAAGCAGCATAATTCAAGCTGCAGGAAGATACAACAAAGAACTCTACTGCAAGCTGGATGGACTGCGAGCAAACATCCTGGGAAACATCTCCTACAAGTTTGATTCCCACTCCATCTACCTTTTAAAATGCCCCCCTCTACTGCTTCTTTTCATATTAATATCCTCTGCTCTCAAAATCTCCTTTCTTTACCCCTCTGCTCCACTCCAAAGCTTATACATATCACCCTCACTTCTACCATCACTCTACTACTGCTTTCATCACCTCCTGCTGATACTTTACTCACCTGCTGATCCAAATACCTGGACAGCAAGGCATGTTCACTCATATACATCCCACTCCCATCTTACTTTCCTCACCCTCCTTCTTCTCCTAACCTCTGGGGATATTTCCCCAATCCATGGTCCTCCAGTATCTCCCCCCCCACACTAGGCACCCTCCTTCTTCTGGGAATAGCCGCAATCCACTCAACTTAACATCAATCCCCATGCTCCTAAAGACCACCCTCCCTTTTTCAATGCCTGTTCTGTCTGTAATAAGCTCACCTCTGTCCATGACCTTTTTGTCTCTCACTCCCTTAACCTACTAGCAATTACAAAACCTGACTTCAAGTATCAGATTCTGCTGCTCCCGCATCACTTTCCTGTGGAGGCCTTCTCTGGACCCACTCACCCAGACCCAGCGGTCGGAAAGGAGATGGATTCTCTATCCTTCTCTTCTTTCGAGACTCACTGTATTCGGCTGTTTTCTCCCATTTCTCTGAGGATTGCAGTGATCTACCAGCCTCCTGGAGCAGTGTTGCGCTTTCTTGATGATTTCTCTGCTTGGCTACCCTACTTTCTCTCCTATGAAATACCCACTATCATTCTTGGAGATTTTAACATACCTATTAACATGAACAACCCAGCTATAACCTATCTCTTCATACTATACCTCATCTTTTGCCTTAACACAATGGATACAGTCTTCCACTCACTCTGATGGGAATACATTAGAACTTTACAGTGTCCTCGTCTTCAAACATTTATCCCTCCAAGTGGCAAACAATTACCCGCAGAAACCTTCACAACTTAAACCCTTCTCTTTTCCACTCTGCAACTGACCGCCTCTATGACAGAATCTCTCCCCTGTCCTGCCCTGACCACTGCTGTCTACAACAGTTCATATTCATCCACACTAGACTCACTCTCTCCTCTAACTACACACAGTATCAAGCCCTGACCATTACAACCGTGGCAGACTGACAGCATCATAAATCTTAAGCGATATAGCCGTGCACTGGAGCGATTGTGGAGTAAAACCAAATGTCAGCAAGCATTCACCCTATATAAATTTGCTTTCTTAACATACAATTCTTCCCTCCATGTTGCCAAACAAGCCTTCTTTGTCACTCTTATTCATACCCTGTCATCCAGTCCTCGTTGTCTCTTCTCTATTTTTATCTCTCTACTTTCTCCAACTCCACCTCCACCCAGTACCTCACTCACTACATACGAGATTGCAAATCATTTCAAAAACAAGATTGATGCAATTCATAGGGGTATCTCCGCTATACAGACATCTATCCCACTTAGCATACCTTATACTAAACCTCCCTCAACACTTTCCTCTTTTGACCTTGCTATTACTGAAGAGGTCACTAAAATTTTCTCAGAAGCCCGTCTCACCATGTGCCTCCTGGATCCTGTTACCTCTCAACTACTACAGTCACCTTCTTCTTCTGTCTTATGCTCCCTCACTCACATCTTCAATCTCTCCCTCTCTAATGGTGCCTTCCCCACCCCTCTAAGCATGCACAGATCACTCCCATACTTAAAAAACCCTCACTGGACCCTACCAACCTGAACAACTTAAGACTGCTCCTGTTTACCTCTAAACTCTTAGAACGCTTAGTTTACAATCACCTGAGTTCCTACCTCACTGACAACAACCTTCTTGACCCTTTACAGTCTGGCTTTTGCTCACTACACTCCACTGAAACTGCCCTACTAAAACTCACTAATGATCTACTAACTGCTAAAACCAATGGCCACTACTCCGTACTCTTACTACTTGACCTCTCTGCGGCTTTTGATACTGTTGACCATCCCCTCATCCTCAAAAAGCTCCACTCTTCAGTGTTACCTATAACTCTGTCTCCTCCTCTCCACTTCCTCTTTCTGTAGGGGTCCCTCAAGGTTCTATCCTTGGACCTCTTCTCTTCTCCATTTACACCTCCTCCCTTGGTCACTTGATACATTCCCAAGGCTTTAAGAAGCATCTCTATGCTGATGACACAGAGCTCATACTATTTCCTCGAGCCCATGCCCCCTCCCCTGACTTCTCCATCAAGATCAATAATACAACCATCAGTCTCTCCCCTCATGCCAGGGTAACTAGGTGTAATCCTAGACTCACATCTGTCCTTTCAGCCCTGTGACGGGATTCACTTTGGGTGGGGGGGTCCATGGAACCCAGCTCACTTTGGAGAGGTGGGGAGACCCCTGTCTCAGCTCCCCATATCCCTCTTATGTGTAAATCACCCTGTGCCTGTTAGAGGTACAGGGTTATTTGTCCTAATATTGTGTGGGTTTTGTCTCAGACTGTGTAGACATGTTTAGGAGATAGGTGGAGTTGGGTTTGTTGATTATTTCATGTTATGTGGCTGCATCCCATTGTTATATTGTCTCTCTGGCTTGGGAGCAAACTATTATGGGATGTATGTGTTTCTGTGTATTAGCTTAGTGGGGGGAGGGGGTGTCTCCAGCAGCCCTCCCTTCTGATGGGACTGTCTGCTGGTGTGAAGTTTGAATATCTGTGTGTCTCTTGTTACTAAATGTAGATTGCCCACCCTGTGTCATTATGCAGGGGGGGGGGGATTGTCCCCTGAGTGTATATATCTTGTATCTGTGTTCAAATAAAGTAGTCTACCTCCTGGTTTACTTCAAGACTGGTGTCGTCTAGTCTTGTATGGTTGGCTGTGGTGTCTGTTGTCGGTGTTCAGAAGGGGAAAGGGTATTCTAACGGAAGTACTCGAGCACAGTCTGGGTCAGTTCCGTTACAAGCCCCAAATCCAATCACTGTCCAAATCTTGTAGACTTCACCTCAGCAACGTCTCCAAGAACATCTCTCTCAACCTCTGAAACCACTAAGCAACTTATTCACTCCCTGGTTATCTCTCCTTGACTATTGTACCTCCCTCCTCATTGGCCTACCTAATCGCAGGCTATCCCCTCTTCAGTCTACCATGAATGCTGCTGCCAGACTCATCCACCTTACTAACTGTACTATATCTGCCATCCCTCTCTGCCAATCCCTCCACTGGCTTCCCATTGCACAACAAATAAAATTCAAAACATTAACAATAACATATAAAGCCATTTATAACTCTGCCCCAAACTACATCACCAATCTTCTCTCCAAATATCAACTAAACTGTCCTCTCTGCTCCTCCAATGGCCTCCTACTCTCTAGCTCCCTTGTCTCCTCCTCCCATGCTTATCTCCAGGACTTCTCCAGAGCCTCACCCATCCTCTGGAATGCTCTACCCCAATCTACAGTATCCAACTATCGCCTACTCTGCCCACTTTTAGGCGATCTCTGAAAGCCTATCTCTTCAGGGAAGCCTATCCTGCCTTCAGCTAATAACGGAATCTTCTATTGCTCCTATCAGTTCATCCCCCACAGTTATTCTCTTTTGTACGACCAGCCCCTCCCTCTTAGATTGTAAGCTCCAACGATCAGGGCCCTCCTATCCCTCTTGAATTGAACTGTATTGTTGCTGTATTGTCTTCCTTTGTATTGTAAAGCTCTGAGCAAACTGTTGGCACTATATAAATCCTGTATAATAAGAATAATAATAATAAAAAACTTTTTTTTACTGTTGGGATATGGAAGGTCTTGAAAATATTTAATAGGCTCAGGCTCACTAAGGTTGAGAACCACTGGTCTAAAGGGCTTGACCTTATTACAGGCTGTGTACCTGAAGGCTGTGTACCTAGAGGAACATGTAGTGTATGTATGTACACTCACCGGCCACTTTATTAAGTACACCTTGCTAGTATCAGGTTGGACCCCCTTTTGCCATCAGAACTGCCTTAATTCTTCATGGCATAAACTCAACAAGGTTTTGGAAACATGGATTTTGGTCCATATTGATATGATGGCATCACGCAGTTGTAGATTTGTCGGCAGCACATCCATGATGCGAATCTCCCTTTCCACCACATCCCAAAGGTGCTCTATTGGATTCAGATCTGGTGACTATGGAGGCCATTGGAGTACAGTGAACTCATTGTCATGTTCAAGAAACCAGTTTGAGATTATTTGAGCTTTGTGACATGTTGCATTATGCTGCCAGAAGCAGCCACCAGAAGATGGGTATACTGTAGTCATAAAGGGATGGACATGGTCAGCAACAATACTCAAGTAGGTCATGGCATTTAAACAATGCTCAGTTGATATGAATGGCCCAACGTGTGCCAAGAAAATATACCCCACACCATTACACCACCACCACCAGTCTGAACTGTTGATACAAGGCAGGATGGATCCATGCCTTCATGTTGTTTATACCAAATTCTGACCCTAACATCTGAATGTCAAAGCCAAAATCAAAACTCATCAGACCAGGCAACATTTTCCAATCTTCTATTGTCCAATTTTAGTGAGCCTATGCGAATTGTAGCCTCCGTTTCCTGTTCTCAGCTGACAGGAGTGGCTCCCAGTGTGGTCTACTGCTAATGTAGTACATCTGCAAGGTTTCATGAGTTGTACATTCAGAAATGGTATTCTGCATACCTCGGCTGTAACAACTGGTTATTTGAGTTACTGTTGCCTTTCTATCATCTTGAACCAGTCTGCCCATTTTCCTCTGATCTCTGAAATCAACAAGGCATTTTCATTCACACAACTGCTGCTCACTGGATATTTTCCCTTTTTTTGGACCATTCTCTGTAAACCCTAGAGATGGTTGTGCTTGAAAATCCCGGTAGATCAGCAGTTTTTGAAATACTCAAACCAGCCCGTGTGGCCCCAACAGTCACGCCACGTTCAAAGTCAAATTCCCTTTCTTTCCCATTCAGATGCTCGGTTTGAATGACAGCAAGTCATCTTCACCATGTCTAGATGCCTAAATGCATTGAGTTGCTGCCTTGGCTGATTAGCAATTTGTGTTACCAAGTAATTGAATAGATGTACCTAATGAAGAGGCCAGTGCGTGTATGTATGTGTTCTAAAGCTGCAGCCAGATAGCTAGAACTGAGCACAACAAGACCCTCACATTTTCTGGAGAGCTATTGCAGTGGTAGCTTTGTGCTTCTGGAGTTGAACCCCACCTTGTGACTATGAGTCCTGAGAATCTGTAGGAGCCTAGATGGTAGATTCTTGGGCACTTTACATTCTTCTGTCTACCTCGAATTTTGCAATAAAATTGTTAAAAAGCATCCAAGGACTGGATCTGCATAATTGCAGGATTCAAGTGAGCTTTACTGAGAAATCTGTACTTTTGTTTCAAACATAATACTTTTATATAAATTACATTTCACATTACCAGTGTAAGAAAATGACTTTCATTTTTTAAAACTACTCCACACTAATTTTGTTTTAAGTTTTTCCATAAATTTCCATTTATTCCAGAAAAAAACAGGGAAAAAAACATTTCTTTCCCATGGCTTCAGAATTTCCAAAATTTTTACATCTCTAATGGTACTCTTGCAGACTTCACCCTGTCACCAGATAGCAAAGCATTGATATCAACCTTTATTCTGGACTGATAGATGCCCGCATAGGAGTGTCTTGTTCTTGTATGACAGGTGTCACAATCTGAAGTAATGCTTTGAAGCAGTCATCATTCATTTGAAGGTAGTTCCGGAAATCATCAGGGATATTCTCCTGCAACTCACGCAGAAGTGACACGTGCAAGTATTTGTCTATATTGTAGAGCCATTGCTTTGCTCATGTACTTCATTTTGTCTTCTTTTTCTGCATGAGATTGCGGATGGCCAAAACTCCAATCATGGCAAATGGAAGTGTTGATTCTTCTGTGAAGAAATCCATTTCGAAGATTAATTTGTCAGATATGAAATTACAGATACAAAAGAAACTACGTGTGGAAACAACGAAAACACCACGACACTCTGAACCCAAAGGTGTGGCAAGCAGAGGGGTCACATGTATATTACACCACTTCTGACTCCATGTTGCTGTGTGGCTATGCACACAGGATTTTGTATGGATTCATATTACCAGAATGTTTGTATTAATAGTAGCGCTTGCGTATGCGATATGATGCTAGCATGCAAAAAAATTTGAAAGAACATTTGTTCAATATTCTAAACATGTGTACCAGGCCTAACTGCTTGGGGACAAGGTGTTCTTGAATAGGGATCCCACTTGCAAGCTCAAGGCCCTTCTAAGTGGAGGCACTGTACAGAAAGTTCCCTATTTCTCAGATGTTCTATGACTGAGATCTCCTGGTTTACACAGGTACTAATGAGAAAACAGATGTAAACTGCAAGGAGAGGGTCAATTCACAAGACCAAGCCACACACACACACACATACACACACACAAAAACAAGGTTACAAATACACATAGCCCATGACATGCAAATAGTAAACACGAGTTAAAACAATATACAAATTTATGTTGTACAAATATCAAGCTAGTAAATATTCCATTATTTCTACCAAAGTTTCTTGATTAATTATGCCATTTCATTTTTAACAGAGACTTCACCAAATCAGGGTTTCATTTGATGAAAGAAGTAGCTAGCATATTTTCAATCATGCTCATAAATTAAAAAAAATGAAAAACATGTGATAAAGCAGATTGCTGTTGGGATACCCTGAAACTAGATGCTAGTTGCCAAGGCTGATGAAAAGATCTCCAAGATTATTCTTGATTGTAAACATGGATACTTATGACGTAGATACAAGGTTTACATTACTTGTGTTAATTCAGATGACTAAATCCCAGTGATCATAGTGACATTATAGTAAGATATACTTTGAGTATAAAAGATCTTGAAAATTTGTTTACAAAATATGACTCTACCCACCCAAAACTCACAGGGTGGACAACTTTGCTTAAATATTACATTTCCAAGTTTGTTCCATGTTTGGTTTTCAGCAAGATAGCTATATCCAGGGTCAATCCTGCCTATTTTGCTGCCTCCAAATGATATCCTCACTCTTTTAAAAATGTAAGTATCTTTACATCACCTGTTCTATGTATACAGATATACACATAGAATGCAGAAAAATAAAGGAAACATTTTTGATCTGTGACAAAGTCATAAAAGCAACTACAACTGATATAAAATTTGATTGCTGAACTACTTGCCTACAAATAATAGTTTCTTTGCTGAGATATGGGTACTTCTTTAAATATACAATTAGTAGCTTTCCCTAAAGTAAAACTATAAAATCTGTGTATGTATGAATGTAAGTTAGGGACTTTAGACTGTACCTCTCTTGAGGGTTAGGGACTGATGTGAATATACAATATATACAGTATATATGTAAAGCTCTGCGTAAATTGACGGCGCTATTTAAGCACCTGAAATAAATACATAAATAATCCAAGGACCAGCCAACCTGCACCCAGTCAGAAGACTAAAAAGAGATAACAGTGATAATGGTTTTTAAGATGGTGGTACCACTCAGGAATATGTATGCAAAAAATGGATAAAGGGAACTTGAGTGCAACAAAAAGGCCAATTAGTTAGATAAGGCATGGCACAATTACTTTCAGGAATTGCTCAACTTCTTAAAACGTAACACGTATTTTCTTTAAAGTGACCAGGCTATTGGAATTGAATTTCTCCCCTGCTGAACTACAAAACATCTCCCCTCTCTTTATCTCCACAAGGGGAAAGTGGATGTACTGAAGTCCAGCAGAAAACTCAAAACAATGCTGACAGCACTGTAATAGAACTGTCCCAGTCTGCGATTGGGTATTTCCGTTATAATATCGCTTCCCCGTCCGAACACCGACCACGGACACCACCAATGACCATACGAGACTAGAGAACACCAGTCTTGAAATAAATCAGGATATAGACTACGTTATTTTAACACAGATACAAAATGTATACATTCAAGGGAACAATACCCTCCTCCCTGCATGATGTCACAGGGAGGGGCAATCCACATTTAGTAACAAGAGACACACAGATATTCAAACTACACTCCAGCAGACAATCCCATTAGGGGGAGGGCTGCTGGAAACACCCCCACCAAGCCAATACATAAACACATACATCCCATAATAGTTTACTCCCAAGCCAGACAAAAAATAGAACAATGGGATGCAACCACATGGCATTAAACAATCAACAACCCCCCCACCCCAAACAGGACAAATCACCCTGTACCCCTAACAGGCACAGGGTGACTTACACATAATAGGGATATGGGGAGCTGAGACAGGGGTCTACCCACCTCTCCAAAGTGAGCTGTGTTCCATGGGCCCTCACCCAAAGTGACTCCCATCACATATCACCTCTTTTGGCAGGAGACTAACGCAGGAGGAAATCCCAGACGGGTGGACTCCGAAGTTAGTCTGTACTTCCAGTCCCCCAATGCCAGCACCCACACAGTTCCCCAAACAAATTGTCCCAAACATAGCATTACTCATCCAGTCAACTTCTGCCTCTCTCGTAGAGCATACCCGCCGCTGGGGAGAAATACAGGCTGGTCCTTCTCCCTGAAGTCCTCTCAGCCACTGGAGAGAAGACAGGGTGGCTGGGCTGACTCCATCATGCTGTTGGGGATCTGGGCCGACTGCCCAGCATCCCTGGGGTATCCAGGTGGTGACTGTAGTTGCTAGGCAGAGGCCAGCGGCGCACTGTCCTGTTGCCAGCACTTCTGCTGGGGACCCCACATCTGTTCTGGCTAACCGTGGGGGGGGGGAGGCCGGCTTCCTCCACTCCCAGACAGTGGATCTGCTGCTGGGATGACATTCCTCTGTCACTGTCCTCCTGGGGCACAGATCCTGGCTTGGGAGGGAAGACAGTTTCCTCCACTCTGGCTGACTGTGGGGGAGGGAGGACAACAACCTCCTCTCCCTTCTCCCCCTGGGCCTCTGAAACTACCGCAGGTGTGGGGCAGAGGTCAACAATGCCATGCCATGATAACAGCTCTTCTGCTGGAGGCGCACCGGCTTCTTCCTCCTCAACAGAAAAGTGAATCAAATCCCCAGTCTCTGGAACTGGTGTCTGGGGATAGGGATTCACCATCTCCTGTCCGTGGAACCCAGAAGATGTTACCAGTGCTGGGCAGTATTCGGTGTGCTCTTTAAACCTACTGCATCCATAGAGCGGCATTGGAGGAATTACAGAGTAAAGTCAGTCTAATCAAATAAAGAAACAGCAATTGCAAAATTTTTCTAATGCCACAGCGCACTAGGCACCAAAGGGTGCTGCGCCTGCTACAAGCATTCTATTGACACCCCTAAATATTTCTGCTCTGCATACAATTGCAGAGCCCGATATTGGTTGTCCAGCTCTATCTCCTGCTGGACCAGCCTGTCCAACTCCGTCACCCATTGCTCCTGGGGTCGCTCTCCCAGGAATGGCATCCGTAACTTCCGATGGTCCCTGGCCCATTCCCCTGGGGTTGGATAGCATTTGCCCATGTACATACCAGCAACCTGGAGGGCTCCACTCCAAAGCACCACTCAAATCTGCTGCCTGAGCTCCAGGTAATGATCCGCAGACACAGTCCTGGGGTATGTTGCAAGAACGATCCGCAGCAGCCCCGGGAACTCTGATGCCAGGTCCATATCTCCACTGGGGTGACAGACATTAACTTTCCTGATCTTGAATCCCGGTGGTGGTTTGGACGTGTTCACGGCCAGGAAGCACAATCCCACCACTTTCCACCAATGTAACGGAACCGTCCCAGTCTGCGCTTGGGTATTTCCGTTATAATACCGCTTCCCCATCCGAACACCGACCACGGACACCACCGATGACCATACGAGACTACAGAACACCAGTCTTTAAATAAATCAGGAAATAGACTACTTTATTTTAACACAGATACAAGATATATTAATTCAAGGGAACAATCCCCCCCTCCATGCATGATGTCACAGGGAAGGGCAATCCACATTTAGTAACAAGAGACACACAGGTATTCAAACTTCATTCCAGCAGACAGTTCCATTGGGGAGGAGGGCTCCTGGAAACACCCCCCACCAAGCCAATACACAAACACATACATCCCATAATAGTTTGCTCCCAAGCCAGACAAAAAATAGAACAATGGGATGCAACCACATGGCATTAAACAATCAACAACCCCCCACCCCAAACAGGACAGATCACGCTGTACCCCTAACAGGCACATGGTGACTTACACATAATAGGGATATGGGGAGCTGAGACAGGGGTCTCCCCACCTCTCCAAAGTGAGCTGTGTTCCATGGGCCCCCCACCCAAAGTGACGCCCATCTCAAGCACTATTAAGGATTACAGTGCAACAGAGACAATAATGTCAGCTCACTACAAGAATTTAGGAGCTCACTGGATTTGTGTCAGGATCAACAGGTATTTTTCTGCACTTTCTGCATTCTTAAAACCCAGCTCTTGGGAAACTATAAAATGGTCTCATGCAGTGGGGCTGTGTCAGCCCTGCAAGGGTTAACTGCTCATCTTGTCTAGGGGAGAGGAGAAACCCTCCTCCAGCAGACTCCGGTGGTGGCCTTCCCTCGGCCTCCTCACATTCAGTGCTGGGCTATGTTCAGTGCACTGGTCTTGATGATAATAGGACCTCAGACCAGTGTATTGCAGGGACCAATCTAGCAGCAGGGAGGGGCAAAGGGTTGGGTAAGCCAATAAGGATAGTGGTCATATGAAGCCATTTATTATCACATAGTTGTTTGGCTCCATTTTATATCATAATGATAACAGAAACCACCCAAATGGCCCTGAGCAAAAGTCTACATACGCTGGAAGGTTTGACCTTGGTACAAACACATAATTTTAATTATAATTAGTCAAAGATTTTGTTAACTATCATGTGGACGCACTGAACAGGCTAGATACTGAGACATGAGGATTAGAAAAGAACTGTCAAAAGACCTGCATAACAAGGCAATGATACTTTGTAAAGATGGAAAAGGATATAAAAAGATATCCAAAGCCTTGAATATGTCAGTCAATCACTTATTAACAAGTGGAAAATTTGGGGATCTCTTGATAGCAGGCCAAGTTCAGGTAGACCGAAAAAAGATTGCAGCCACAACTGCCAGAGGAATTGTTCAAGATACAAAGAAAAACCCACAGGTAACCTCAAGAGAAATACAGGCTGCTTTGTAAAAAGATGGTGTGGTTGTTTTTAGAGAGCACAATACAATAATACAAAAATGAGCTACATGTTCCGGTTGCCAGAAAGAAGGATTTACTTTGTCAATGGCACAAAAAAGCACAGTTACAATATGCCCGACAACACCTTGACAAGCCTCATCGGGTTTTTTGTGCCATTGTCACAGTAAAGAAGTTGTTGAAAGAGATAGCAGGTAGACATGAAGCACCACAGCATGTAAGTAGATTACTTGTATTGCTAATACAATGCTCATGTTATGAAATGAAAGTGCATGTGCCTATAGATATCCTTCAATTAACTGAATAAAAACAAGAGAAATGTGTCAGCTATCCAAATCTGTTCACATTTTTTTGGGTATGGGAGCCATCCTTTTCTGGGAGGAAGCCTTATGACATAAAGTAGAATTACTTAAAACAATAGGGGAGCATCCTGGTTCTCTCAGTTAAATGATCTAGGTATGTTACAAATAATTAACAGAAATTAATTATTTAGTTTTTATATATTGTTTCCAGAATGTAATATTTATCGATAATTGTTTACATGTTTATAAATGTTTGTTAATGGAATTGTTTTTACAGATGTGCACTCCGAAAAAATTAGTTTAATTTCTGATTCAATCATTAAGTCATTTCAATTTGTCATATTCGTTATGTTATAATGATTTGTTTTTGGAATTTGTTTCAGATATTTGGATTTGTTTCAAATACAGTATTCATTGTTTCGAATCGATTTGTATTTTTGGAAGTTATTTTAGAAGATTGGCTATATTTGTTTTAATGTGTTAATTTATTTCAGGAAATCACTTATACTCATCCCTGCTAGTCCAATCGACAAAGAAAAATGGAATAAGTGATGTTGACTGGAATAATGAAAGTAACGAATGGAATGAAATAATTTCAGATTCATTTGTTATGTTATGATTTGAAGATTCTGATGGATCCACCTCCATCCAAGTCAAACACAATATGTAGGAATCATCTTATTTCACTTTTATATCTTACTGTATTTATTGTTATATGTTTGCATTTCATATGTAGCGCATTTTTTATGAAAAATGTTAATGCAAAGTAAAAACAAAATAGATCCAAATCAATTTGTATCATTCGTTACATCGTTCTATTATTTTGGATGCTTCAAACATTAACAAAACGCCCAAACTATCACGTCATGTCAACCGAATTAACTGAATAAATATGAATGAACTCGTTGTTTCCTTATAATTTATTTCGGATTAATTTAAATTCATCACTATTGTAATGAAACTAATCGCACATGTCCATGGGCGGACTGACAACTCATGGGGCCCCCAGGCAATAGGGGATCATGGGGCCTCTGTGTCCTTGCCCAAACTCAAAAAAGCCTATGAAAAAGGTACCAGGGGGCATCTCATGGGGCCCCCTACTGACCCCGGGCCCTCGGGCAGTGCCCAAGTTTCCAAATGGTCAGTCCGCCCCTGCACATGTCTAATATTCAAACAGAATTGAAACAGCTGTAAGCACTGGCGGTATCATGTTGTTGCCCGGAGAAGATTAAATAAAGTGATCTATAAGAGTAGTCACTTCTGGACTGACTATACTGTACTTTTTTTTGTATGGATCGATATTTAAAGTGGTAGTAAGCTCGTTTTTTTTTTTTCCATTTTACCTACAGGTGAGCTTATAATAAAGCTTACCTGTAGATAGAATGAATATCTCCTAAACGTTCACCGTTCAGGAGATATTCTCTCTTTTCTAAAGCCAGCACATGCGCTCTGAAGGAACGGCATACCCCTGCTGTTCATTCAGAGCTGTGTGCTGTGGCCCAGGACTCGCATGGGAGTGTTGTCAACGTGGCCTGGTCTGACAGATGGCCGAAGCTCGCAAACCTGGAAGGAAGACCGGGTGAAGATGGGAGCCTCTGCAGCAGTGACAGCGCACCCCTGGAAGGCTTCATTTTAAGGTAAGTTTTACATAATGTACTAGTATGCGATGCCTACTAGCACATTATGACATTATCTAGCAGGGACTTTTTTTTTTCTTCTTTGTAATTTACTACCGCTTTAAATCCAGTATCCATACACTTTAAGAGAAAAAAAGTTATTCAAGCACTGATATTGTTTCCCGTGTGTAAAATTTAGGTCCCAGCTTCTATACTTCCTTTATTGGATATGCTGGTGAATGTCTCTCCAACAGTATTCTGCAAACTTTGGAGTAAACTAGTATATACTGGCATTGTCTGTTTTCATGCTAGAACAGAAAACACTGTACCCAAATGAAATGTATGTAGTTTTTCACACAAATAGAGCTTTCTTTTGGTGATATTTAATCACTGCTGGGTTTTTTTATTTTTTGAGATATAAACAATAAAAGATCGAAAATTTTGAATAAAGAGATACTTTCTACTATCTGTTATAAAAAAACATTCAATAAACTCAAATTTAGTCATAAATTTAAGCCAAAATGTATTCCGCTACAGGTCTTTGGTAAAAAAAAAATCCCAATACATGTATATTATTTGGTTTGTGTGAAAGTTATAGCAGGCCTTGAAATTTCCACTCGCCTGTTCGCATTCTGTGATTTGATGTGGTGGAGTGTAAAATCACTGCCCACCTCTCCACCTCGTCCAATCAGAGAACACTTTTCATTTGTTAAGGGAATGCACCACATTTTCAGAATGGCACCGATACTAAATGACTGACCTCTTGTATTAAAAATGCACAAGACTAGCTGTTCAGCATGGGACTTGGAAGTAAGTGGAGCTCACTGGATTAGCTTTCAGGGGCATCGGCCAGGTATGTAAATACATAGTCGCACTGGTCCAAGCATATACCATGCTTCAAATTTTTTTTTTAGAGAAAACATTGAATACTAAGCAGATTCAAAAAGTCATATCTAAATTAAAGGAATTGGCCATATACACAAAGGGGCTGTGATAGCTCTGACATCATTGTCTGGGCCTTTACTACAAGAATTAAGATATTGCAGAATATTGGTAGTAGAGATGAGCGAATCGAAGTAGGCGAAGTGGAATTCGAGTCGAATATTGGAAAATTTTCGATTCGTGCCGAATCCGAAAAATAGCCTACTTCGGACGCGCGAATCGAAATTTTTCCTAAAATGGCGGCGGACATGTGCGGCGACGGAGCGGGGATGTCTGGGAAGGCGCGCAGACAAGGCGCGCTGACCCATAATGCATTCCTTAATGACATGTGATCGCATTAGCCAATCAGCAGCCAGGCAGCCAGCACTGTGTAATGGTCGAGCTATAAATAGCGGCCATTTTAGAATTCTTCATTTGCCTCCAGTCATTCAAGAGAGGCAGACCGCTCTGTATTAGGGACAGAGTTAGGGCCACAGAAACGTTACTTGGGGACAGAGAAACGTTACTTAGGGACAGAGAAGCATTACTCAGGGACACAGAATTGTTAATGAGGGCCACAGAATCGTTACTTAGGGCCAAAGAAACGCTAGTTAGGGCCACAGAATTGTTACTCAGGGACAGACAGAATTGTTACTGAGTGCCAGAGAATTGTTACTTAGGGCCACAGAAACGTTAGTTAGGGCCACAGAATTGTTACTCAGGGACAGACACAGAATTGTTACTGAGGGCCACAGAACTGTTACTTAGGGCCACAGAAACGTTATTAGGGCCACAGAATTGTTACTCAGGGACAGACAGAATTGTTACTGAGTGCCAGAGAATTGTTACTTAGGGCCACAGAAACGTTAGTTAGGGCCACAGAATTGTTACTCAGGGACAGACACAGAATTGTTACTGAGGGCCACAGAACTGTTACTTAGGGCCACAGAAACGTTATTAGGGCCACAGAATTGTTACTCAGGGACAGACAGAATTGTTACTGAGTGCCAGAGAATTGTTACTTAGGGCCACAGAAACGTTAGTTAGGGCCACAGAATTGTTACTCACGGACAGACACAGAATTGTTACTGAGGGCCACAGAACTGTTACTGAGGGCCACAGAAACGTTAGTTAGGGCCACAGAATTTTTACTCAGGGACAGACACAGAATTGTTACTGAGGGCCACAGAACTGTTACTTAGGGCCACAGAAACGTTAGTTAGGGCCACAGAATTGTTACTCAGGGACAGACACAGAATTGTTACTGAGGGCCACAGAATTGTTACTTAGGGCCACAGAATTGTTACTCAGGGACAGACAGAATTGTTACTGAGTGCCAGAGAATTGTTACTTAGGGCCACAGAAACGTTACTCAGGGACACAGAATTGTTACTGAGGGCCACAGAACTGTTACTTAGGGCCACAGAAAAAGTTAGTTAGGGCCACAGAATTGTTACTCAGGGACAGACACAGAATTGTTACTGAGGGCCACAGAATTGTTACTTAGGGCCACAGAAACGTTACTCAGGGACACAGAATTGTTACTGAGGGCCACAGAACCGTTACATAGGGCCACAGAATTGTTACACAGGGACAGACACAGAATTGTTACTCAGCGACACAGAATTGTTACTGAGGGCCACAGAACCGTTACTTAGGGCCACAGAAACGTTACTCAGGGACACAGAATTGTTACTGAGGGCCACATAACCGTTACTTAGGGCCACATAATTGTTACTCAGGGACAGACACAGAATTGTTACTGAGGGACACAGAATTGTTACTGAGGGCCACAACCGTTACTTAGGGCCACAGAATTGTTACTCAGGGACACAGAATTGTTACTGAGGGCCACAGAACCGTTACTTAGGGCCACAGAATTGTTACTCAGGGACAGACACAGAATTGTTACTGAGGGACACAGAATTGTTACTGAGGGCCACAGAAACGTTAATCAGGGACACAGAATTGTTACTGAGGGCCACAGAACCGTTACTTAGGGCCACAGAATTGTTACTCAGGGACACAGAATTGTTACTGAGGGCCACAGAATTGTTACTCAGGGACAGACACAGAATTGTTACTGAGGGACACAGAATTGTTACTGAGGGCCACAGAAACGTTAATCAGGGACACAGAATTGTTACTGAGGGCCACAGAACCGTTACTTAGGGCCACATAAAAGTTAATCAGGGACACAGAATTGTTACTGAGGGCCACAGAACCGTTACTTAGGGCCACAGAATTGTTACTCAGGGACAGACACAGAATTGTTACTGAGGGACACAGAATTGTTACTGAGGGCCACAGAACCGTTACTTAGGGCCACAGAAACGTTAATCAGGGACACAGAATTGTTACTGAGGGCCACAGAACCGTTACTTAGGGCCACATAAACGTTAATCAGGGACACAGAATTGTTACTGAGGGCCACAGAACCGTTACTTAGGGCCACAGAATTGTTACTCACGGACAGACACAGAATTGTTTCTTGAGGGACACAGAATTGTTACTGAGGGCCACAGAACCGTTACTTAGGGCCACAGAAACGTTAATCAGGGACACAGAATTGTTACTGAGGGCCACAGAACCGTTACTTAGGGCCACGTAAACGTTAATCAGGGACAGACACAGAATTGTTACTGAGGGACACAGAATTGTTACTGAGGGACACAGAATTGTTACTGAGGGCCACAGAACCGTTACTTAGGGCCACAGAATTGTTACTTAGGGACACAGAATTGTTACTGAGGGCCACAGAACCGTTACTTAGGGCCACAGAATTGTTACTTAGGGACACAGAATTGTTACTGAGGGCCACAGAACCGTTACTTAGGGCCACAGATTTGTTACTTAGGGACACAGAATTGTTACTGAGGGCCACAGAACTGTTACTTAGGGCCACAGAATTGTTACTCGGACAGACACAGAATTGTTACTCAGGGATACAGAATTGTTACTGAGGGCCACAGAACCGTTACTTAGGGCCACAGAATTGTTACTCAGGGACACAGAATTGTTACTGAGGGCCACAGAACTGTTACTTAGGGCCACAGAATTGTTACTCAGGGACACAGAATTGTTACTGAGGGCCACAGAACTGTTACTTAGGGCCACAGAAAGGTTACTCAGGGACACAGAATTGTTACTGAGGGCCACAGAACTGTTACCTAGGGCCACAGAATTGTTACTCGGACAGACACAGAATTGTTACTCAGGGACACAGAATTGTTACTGAGGGCCACAGAACCGTTACTTAGGGCCACATAAACGTTAATCAGGGACACAGAATTGTTACTGAGGGCCACAGAACCGTTACTTAGGGCCACATAATTGTTACTCAGGGACAGACACAGAATTGTTACTGAGGGACACAGAATTGTTACTGAGGGCCACAGAACCGTTACTTAGGGCCACAGAATTGTTACTCAGGGACAGACACAGAATTGTTACTCAGGGACACAGAATTGTTACTCAGGGACACAGAATCGTTGAATTAAAGAGTATGTCAGACAACATGCAGAGGAGTGGCAGAGGAGGCAATGTTTTAGGAGCGAGCAGACGTGGCAGCAGAGGAAGGGGTCGAGGCAGCACTATTCGCAGCCAGAGGCCAGTGCTCCCGGTGTCATCCAGCGGTCGTGTCTCCACCGACAACCCTGCCGTCGTCGATTGGTTGGCTCGGTCGTCTTCCTCTTCCCAGGTCACCTCTGACACCTACAGCCAATGGTCGGTGGGTACGTCAGACACAACCGTTAGTTGGCATGGCCCGGGAGCAAGCCCACTGAAATCACGTGTCCTCTACCTGCCCCTGTCCTTTGGTGTTCCCTCACCAAGCGAAGTATCGCATGCTGTGGGCTCAGCCCCACTGTACAGTGAGGAAGAGCTAACAGAGGGCGGTCAGGAACGGGGGGAGACATCCGCCTTTTCAGCAGCCAGGCGAAGAAGTAGTGGCGAGGAGAGTGGCTCGGTAGCCGGTCTAGAGACAGGTCTGTCTCCTGACCCACACGCAGCCGAGGGGGCTAGTAGTGAGGCGGAGACCCTACTTGATGATGAGGAGGTTGATCGCACTTGGCATCATCAGGAGAAGAGGGTGGCAGCTTGGCAGCGAGCAAAACAGTCGGTGGGTTGCCCAGGAGACAGCAGCAGGGTCGCAGCAGTGTCAGTGGAGCCAAACGGCCACGGAGTAGAGCACCAGCTCCACTGCAGCCTACCACCACGGCCAGTAGTGGTGCCGGTGTGCACGGAGGAAGCAGCAGTCAGCCAGTGAGGAGTATCGGGGGCAAAGTTTCCTACTCGGCGGTGTGGCAATTTTTTGTCAAGCCGCCCGAGGAAGTAAACGTAGCCGTATGTCGACTATGTGGCCAGAAAGTCAAGCGTGGCCAGGGGGCCCATGTTGGGACTACAGCGTTGCGGCAGCATATGCAGCGTCGCCATTTGGTGGCCTGGGAAAACCGTGATAAAGATACGGCGGTTCTGCCCGCCCCAGCCCCCGCTCCATCACCCGCTCCGTTACTTGCTCCGTCACCTGACGTCAATCGCCCTCCATCAGCCAGTCAAGGCTCCAACACCTCTGCTGAGGGGAGTTGTCGCTCGTTGGCATCTTCCGCTCGTTCAGATGCTCCTTCTCCTGCTACTCCTCTTCACGGATTCCGTCAGCAGTCTTTCTTGGAATCCGTTTCCAAGAGACAACAGTTTGCGAGCACGCACCCGACGGTGCAAAAGCTGAACGTCCTCCTGTCCAAGTTGCTGGTGCTGCAGTCCCTCCCTTTCCAAGTGGTGGACTCAGCACCTTTCCGAGAAATGATGGCTTGTGCCGCGCCGCGGTGGAGAGTGCCAAGCCGTCATTTCTTCGCCAAAAAGGCAGTGCCAGCCCTGCATTCACATGTAGAAGAGATGGTGGGCCAGTCTTTGAGCATGTCGGTCTCTGCCAAAGTGCACGGCAGCGCCGACGTGTGGAGCTGTAACTAAGGTCAGGGACAGTACATGTCATTTACGGCCCACTGGGTGAACGTGGTGCCGTCACAGCCGCACCAGCAACTTGGACAGGTCACGCCGCTTTTGCCTCCACGTTTGCACGTCCTTGGTCCGGCAAAGATGTCCGCCTCTACCACCTCTTCTTCCGCCGTGTCCTCAGCCGCCACCCCCGTGCCAAGTCCCATTACCCGACCGGCATATCACATGTGCAGGGCGCAACGGTGTCACGCTGTGCTGCACCTGGTATGCCTTGGCGAACGTAGTCACACAGGGGAGGAACTTCTCAGTGTAATGAACAGAGAAATCGACAGATGGCTGTCTCCGCGCAAACTCAAAATCGGAACCATGTTGACCGACAACGGAAAGAACATGTTGTCTGCTCTGCGTCAAGGAAGGTTGTGCCATGCGCCATGCATGGCTCACGTGTTCAATCTGGTTGTCAAGCGGTTCCTAAAATCCACCATCCCACTGCAAGACATCCTTAAAATGTCACGTAAACTTTGCATGCATTTCAGCCATTCCTACACCGCAAAGCACACCCTCCTTGAGCTGCAGCGGCAGAACGGAATTGTACAGCATCGCCTGATCTGCGACGTTGCAACAAGGTGGAATTCAACCCTACACATGTTAGACCGCCTTTACGAACAGCGAAAGGCCATCACCGATTTCCTGATGTTACAAGCGGATAAAGGTACTCCCCTGTGTAACTTTGATGTCAGCCATTGGCAGCTCATGCGTGACACCTGCCGCTTGCTCAGGCCCTTTGAGGAGGCCACGCTATTCGTGAGTCGGCAGGACTATGGGATGAACGACGTCATTCCTCTGTTGCACGTCCTGGAACAAATGCTGTTAACAATGGCTGGTCAGGGTGCGGTAGACGTGGCGCACAGATCTCAACGCCACATGACCCCTGTGGGGGCAGGACAGGAAGAAGAGGAGGAGGTAGAGGAGGACATTTGTGCTCAGGAATTATTGAGTGAAATGGGTGGTTTTTCCACTCAGCGGACAGGAGTGGAGGAGCAGGAGCATCTGGTAGAGGAGGAGGAGGAGGAGACAGAGGACCCAGACGCACCGTGGCAGTATGCTGTGGAGATGGAGGCAGGAGTCCCTCGCATTCCTTGGCACAAATGGCCCATAGCATGCTCGGTTGCTTGCGTAGCGACAGCCGAATAATAACCATCAGACAGAGGGATGACTTTTGGCTGTCCACCTTGTTGGACCCTCGCTACCGTTCAAAAATGGTGGCCTTTTTCACACCTGCTGAGAGGGAGGCCAAAATAACGTACTATAAAAACCACCTATGTAGTCAGTTGGTCTCTGCCTTTGTGCGCCAACGTCCATCCTCAGACACTGTGGGCCCTGTGCGCTCGCGTTCCGCTGCCATGGCAGCAGGGGAGGGGTGGGGTGGTAGGAGCAGTGGCAGCTCCACCAGCAGCGGCTGCCTCAGTCTGCAGTCGATGATGAGTAGCTTTCTTCACCAGCACAGTGAGGAAACTACTAACCAGCCGCAGCAGCAGCAGCAGCAGCAGCAGCATCAGGTGGACCTGGAGCAGGACCTCAAACAACAGGCTTGGGCCTACTTGGACAGCACCCTGCCAACCGAGGTAGACAATCCCCTTGACTACTGGGCAACGAAACTTGACCTTTGGCCCCAACTAGCTGAATTTGCCCTTGAAAGGCTGTCATGCCCGGCCAGTAGCGTGGCATCGGAGCGCGTGTTTAGTGCGGCAGGAGGTATTGTAACTCCGCGGAGGACACGACTGTCCACCCAAAGTGTGGAGAGACTCACGTTTGTGAAAATGAATCTAGCGTGGATTAGTCTGGATTTCAAACCATCAGTTCCTGACACAACTGACTAAATCCGCCATGAATCATGCCTCAAACATGTGCCACTTTCAGGTCTCCTCACACACTGCTGGTGTGTTCCATTTTTTGTCATAGGGTGCTGGCAGATTACGGGCCTCCCATAGCTGCTGCCAGGCCCCTAATCTGCCATGGGCCCCTATATACCGCCTCCTCATGCTGCTGCCAAGTCCAGAGTCTGTCATGGGTCCCTGTACGGCCTCCCATTGCTGCTGTCTCCATCGCCACACTCTGCCATGTGCCACTTTCAGGTCTCCTCACACACTGCTGGTGTGTTCAATTTTTTGACATAGGGTGCTGGCAGATTACGGGCCTCCTATAGCTGCTGCCAGGCCCCTAATCTGCCATGGGCCCCTATATACCGCCTCCTCATGCTGCTGCCAAGTCCAGAGTCTGTCATGGGTCCTTGTACGGCCTCCCATTGCTGCTGTCTCCATCGCCACACTCTGCCATGTGCCACTTTCAGGTCTCCTCACACACTGCTGGTGTGTTGAATTTTTTGACATAGGGTGCTGGCAGATTACGGGCCTCCCATAGCTGCTGCCAGGCCCCTAATCTGCCATGGGCCCCTATATACCGCCTCCTCATGCTGCTGCCAAGTCCAGAGTCTGTCATGGGTCCCTGTACGGCCTCCCATTGCTGCTGTCTCCATCGCCACACTCTGCCATGTGCCACTTTCAGGTCTCCTCACACTGCTGGTGTGTTGAATTTTTTGACATAGGGTGCTGGCAGATTACGGGCCTCCTATAGCTGCTGCCAGGCCCCTAATCTGCCATGGGCCCCTATATACCGCCTCCTCATGCTGCTGCCAAGTCCAGAGTCTGTCATGGGTCCCTGTACGGCCTCCCATTGCTGCTGTCTCCATCGCCACACTCTGCCATGTGCCACTTTCAGGTCTCCTCACACTGCTGGTGTGTTGAATTTTTTGACATAGGGTGCTGGCAGATTACGGGCCTCCTATAGCTGCTGCCAGGCCCCTAATCTGCCATAGGCCCCTATATACCGCCTCCTCATGCTGCTGCCAGGTCCAGAGTCTCTCATGGGTCCCTGTACGGCCTCCCATTGCTGCTGTCTCCATCGCCACACTCTGCCATGTGCCACTTTCAGGTCTCCTCACACTGCTGGTGTGTTGAATTTTTTGACATAGGGTGCTGGCAGATTACGGGCCTCCTATAGCTGCTGCCAGGCCCCTAATCTGCCATAGGCCCCTATATACCGCCTCCTCATGCTGCTGCCAGGTCCAGAGTCTGTCATGGGTCCCTGTACGGCCTCCCATTGCTGCTGTCTCCATCGCCACACTCTGCCATGTGCCAGTTTCAGGTCTCCTCACACACTGCTGGTGTGTTGAATTTTTGGACATAGGGTGCTGGCAGATTACGGGCCTCCTATAGCTGCTGCCAGGCCCCTAATCTGCCATAGGCCCCTATATACCGCCTCCTCATGCTGCTGCCAAGTCCAGAGTCTGTCATGGGTCCCTGTACGGCCTCCCATTGCTGCTGTCTCCATCGCCACACTCTGCCATGTGCCACTTTCAGGTCTCCTCACACACTGCTGGTGTGTTGAATTTTTTGACATAGGGTGCTGGCAGATTACGGGCCTCCTATAGCTGCTGCCAGGCCCCTAATCTGCCATAGGCCTCTATATACCGCCTCCTCATGCTGCTGCCAAGTCCAGAGTCTGTCATGGGTCCCTGTACGGCCTCCCATTGCTGCTGTCTCCATCGCCACACTCTGCCATGTGCCACTTTCAGGTCTCCTCACACTGCTGGTGTGTTGAATTTTTTGACATAGGGTGCTGGCAGATTACGGGCCTCCTATAGCTGCTGCCAGGCACCTAATCTGCCATAGGCCCCTATATACCGCCTCCTCATGCTGCTGCCAGGTCCAGAGTCTCTCATGGGTCCCTGTACGGCCTCCCATTGCTGCTGTCTCCATCACCACACTCTGCCATGTGCCACTTTTAGGTCTCCTCACACTGCTGGTGTGTTGAATTTTTTGACATAGGGTGCTGGCAGATTACGGGCCTCCTATAGCTGCTGCCAGGCCCCTAATCTGCCATAGGCCCCTATATACCGCCTCCTCATGCTGCTGCCAAGTCCAGAGTCTGTCATGGGTCCCTGTACGGCCTCCCATTGCTGCTGTCTCCATAGCCACACTCTGCCATGTGCCACTTTCAGGTCTCCTCACACACTGCTGGTGTGTTGAATTTTTTGACATAGGGTGCTGGCAGATTACGGGCCTCCTATAGTTGCTGCCAGGCCCCTAATCTGCCATAGGCCTCTATATACCGCCTCCTCATGCTGCTGCCAAGTCCAGAGTCTGTCATGGGTCCCTGTACGGCCTCCCATTGCTGCTGTCTCCATCGCCACACTCTGCCATGTGCCAGTTTCAGGTCTCCTCACACTGCTGGTGTGTTGAATTTTTTGACATAGGGTGCTGGCAGATTACGGGCCTCCTATAGCTGCTGCCAGGCCCCTAATCTGCCATAGGCCCCTATATACCGCCTCCTCATGCTGCTGCCAGGTCCAGAGTCTCTCATGGGTCCCTGTACGGCCTCCCATTGCTGCTGTCTCCATCGCCACACTCTGCCATGTGCCACTTTCAGGTCTCCTCACACTGCTGGTGTGTTGAATTTTTTGACATAGGGTGCTGGCAGATTACGGGCCTCCTATAGCTGCTGCCAGGCCCCTAATCTGCCATAGGCCCCTATATACCGCCTCCTCATGCTGCTGCCAAGTCCAGAGTCTGTCATGGGTCCCTGTACGGCCTCCCATTGCTGCTGTCTCCATCGCCACACTCTGCCATGTGCCACTTTCAGGTCTCCTCACACTGCTGGTGTGTTGAATTTTTTGACATAGGGTGCTGGCAGATTACGGGCCTCCTATAGCTGCTGCCAGGCCCCTAATCTGCCATAGGCCCCTATATACCGCCTCCTCATGCTGCTGCCAGGTCCAGAGTCTCTCATGGGTCCCTGTACGGCCTCCCATTGCTGCTGTCTCCATCGCCACACTCTGCCATGTGCCACTTTCCGGTCTCCTCACACTGCTGGTGTGTTGAATTTTTTGACATAGGGTGCTGGCAGATTACGGGCCTCCTATAGCTGCTGCCAGGCCCCTAATCTGCCATAGGCCCCTATATACCGCCTCCTCATGCTGCTGCCAAGTCCAGAGTCTGTCATGGGTCCCTGTACGGCCTCCCATTGCTGCTGTCTCCATCGCCACACTCTGCCATGTGCCACTTTCAGGTCTCCTCACACACTGCTGGTGTGTTGAATTTTTGGACATAGGGTGCTGGCAGATTATGGGCCTCCTATAGCTGCTGCCAGGCCCCTAATCTGCCATAGGCCTCTATATACCGCCTCCTCATGCTGCTGCCAAGTCCAGAGTCTGTCATGGGTCCCTGTACGGCCTCCCATTGCTGCTGTCTCCATCGCCACACTCTGCCATGTGCCACTTTCAGGTCTCCTCACACTGCTGGTGTGTTGAATTTTTTGACATAGGGTGCTGGCAGATTACGGGCCTCCTATAGCTGCTGCCAGGCCCCTAATCTGCCATAGGCCCCTATATACCGCCTCCTCATGCTGCTGCCAAGTCCAGAGTCTGTCATGGGTCCCTGTACGGCCTCCCATTGCTGCTGTCTCCATCGCCACACTCTGCCATGTGCCACTTTCAGGTCTCCTCACACACTGCTGGTGTGTTGAATTTTTGGACATAGGGTGCTGGCAGATTACGGGCCTCCTATAGCTGCTGCCAGGCCCCTAATCTGCCATAGGCCTCTATATACCGCCTCCTCATGCTGCTGCCAAGTCCAGAGTCTGTCATGGGTCCCTGTACGGCCTCCCATTGCTGCTGTCTCCATCGCCACACTCTGCCATGTGCCACTTTCAGGTCTCCTCACACTGCTGGTGTGTTGAATTTTTTGACATAGGGTGCTGGCAGATTACGGGCCTCCTATAGCTGCTGCCAGGCCCCTAATCTGCCATAGGCCTCTATATACCGCCTCCTCATGCTGCTGCCAAGTCCAGAGTCTGTCATGGGTCCCTGTACGGCCTCCCATTGCTGCTGTCTCCATCGCCACACTCTGCCATGTGCCACTTTCAGGTCTCCTCACACTGCTGGTGTGTTGAATTTTTTGACATAGGGTGCTGGCAGATTACGGGCCTCCTATAGCTGCTGCCAGGCCCCTAATCTGCCATAGGCCCCTATATACCGCCTCCTCATGCTGCTGCCAAGTCCAGAGTCTGTCATGGGTCCCTGTACGGCCTCCCATTGCTGCTGTCTCCATCGCCACACTCTGCCATGTGCCACTTTCAGGTCTCCTCACACACTGCTGGTGTGTTGAATTTTTGGACATAGGGTGCTGGCAGATTACGGGCCTCCTATAGCTGCTGCCAGGCCCCTAATCTGCCATAGGCCTCTATATACCGCCTCCTCATGCTGCTGCCAAGTCCAGAGTCTGTCATGGGTCCCTGTACGGCCTCCCATTGCTGCTGTCTCCATCGCCACACTCTGCCATGTGCCACTTTCAGGTCTCCTCACACTGCTGGTGTGTTGAATTTTTTGACATAGGGTGCTGGCAGATTACGGGCCTCCTATAGCTGCTGCCAGGCCCCTAATCTGCCATAGGCCTCTATATACCGCCTCCTCATGCTGCTGCCAAGTCCAGAGTCTGTCATGGGTCCCTGTACGGCCTCCCATTGCTGCTGTCTCCATCGCCACACTCTGCCATGTGCCACTTTCAGGTCTCCTCACACTGCTGGTGTGTTGAATTTTTTGACATAGGGTGCTGGCAGATTACGGGCCTCCTATAGCTGCTGCCAGGCCCCTAATCTGCCATAGGCCCCTATATACCGCCTCCTCATGCTGCTGCCAAGTCCAGAGTCTGTCATGGGTCCCTGTACGGCCTCCCATTGCTGCTGTCTCCATCGCCACACTCTGCCATGTGCCACTTTCAGGTCTCCTCACACACTGCTGGTGTGTAGAATTTTTTGACATAGGGTGCTGGCAGATTACGGGCCTCCTATAGCTGCTGCCAGGCCCCTAATCTGCCATAGGCCCCTATATACCGCCTCCTCATGCTGCTGCCAAGTCCAGAGTCTGTCATGGGTCCCTGTACGGCCTCCCATTGCTGCTGTCTCCATCGCCACACTCTGCCATGTGCCACTTTCAGGTCTCCTCACACTGCTGGTGTGTTGAATTTTTTGACATAGGGTGCTGGCAGATTACGGGCCTTCCATAGCTGCTGCCAGGCCCCTAATCTGCCATGGGCCCCTATACCGACTCCTCATACTGTGACGTTGCAACAAGGTGGAATTCAACCCTACATATGTTAGACCGCCTTTACGAACAGCAAAAGGCCTTCACAGATTTCCTGATGTTAAAAGCGGATAAAGGTACTCCCTGTGTAACTTAGATGTCAGCCATTTGCAGCTCATGCGTGACACCTGCGCTTGCTCAGGCCCTTTGAGGAGGCCACGCTATTCGTGAGTCGGCAGGACTATGGGATGAACGACGTCATTCCTCTGTTGCACGTCCTGGAACAAATGCTGTTAACAATGGCTGGTCAGGGTGCGGTAGACGTGGCGCACAGATCTCAACGCCACATGACCCCTGTGGGGGCAGGACAG
This sequence comes from Staurois parvus, assembly GCF_062004578.1. NCBI lineage: Eukaryota > Metazoa > Chordata > Amphibia > Anura > Ranidae > Staurois > Staurois parvus. The sequence goes on along the minus strand of NW_028317918.1, from coordinate 3,090,197 downwards.
GAAGAAGAGGAGGAGGTAGAGGAGGACATTTGTGCTCAGGAATTATTGAGTGAAATGGGTGGTTTTTCCACTCAGCGGACAGGAGTGGAGGAGCAGGAGCATCTGGTAGAGGAGGAGGAAGAGGAGACAGAGGACCCAGACGCACCGTGGCAGTATGCTGTGGAGATGGAGGCAGGGAGTCCCTCGCATTCCTTGGCACAAATGGCCCATAGCATGCTCGCTTGCTTGCGTAGCGACAGCCGAATAATAACCATCAGACAGAGGGATGACTTTTGGCTGTCCACCTTGTTGGACCCTCGCTACCGTTCAAAAATGGTGGCCTTTTTCACACCTGCTGAGAGGGAGGCCAAAATAACGTACTATAAAAACCACCTATGTAGTCAGCTGGTCTCTGCCTGTCTGCGCCAACGTCCATCCTCAGACACTGTGGGCCCTGTGCGCTCGCGTTCCGCTGCCATGGCAGCAGGGGAGGGGTGGGGTGGTAGGAGCAGTGGCAGCTCCACCAGCAGCGGCTGCCTCAGTCTGCAGTCGATGATGAGTAGCTTTCTTCACCAGCGCAGTGAGGAAACTACTAACCAGCCGCAGCAGCAGCAGCAGCAGCATCAGGTGGACCTGGAGCAGGACCTCAAACAACAGGCTTAGGCCTACTTGGACAGCACCCTGCCAACCGAGGTAGACAATCCCCTTGACTACTGGGCAACGAAACTTGACCTTTGGCCCCAACTAGCTGAATTTGCCCTTGAAAGGCTGTCATGCCCGGCCAGTAGCGTGGCATCGGAGCGCGTGTTTAGTGTGGCAGGAGGTATTGCAACTCCGCGGAGGACACGACTGTCCACCCAAAGTGTGGAGAGACTCACGTTTGTGAAAATGAATCAGGCGTGGATTAGTCTGGATTTCAAACCACCAGTTCCTGACACAACTGACTAAATCCGCCATGAATCATGCCCCAAACATGTGCCACTTTCAGGTCTACTCACACTGCTGGTGTGTTCCATTTTTTGTCATAGGGTGCTGGCAGATTACGGGCCTCCCATAGCTGCTGCCAGGCCCCTAATCTGCCATGGGCCCCTATACCGCCTCCTCATGCTGCTGCCAAGTCCAGAGTCTCTCATTGGTCCCTGTACGGCCTCCCATTGCTGCTGTCTCCATCGCCACACTCTGCCATGTGCCACTTTCAGGTCTCCTCACACTGCTGGTGTGTTCCATTTTTTGTCATAGGGTGCTGGCAGATTACGGGCCTCCCATAGCTGCTGCCAGGCCCCTAATCTGCCATGGGCCCCTATACCGCCTCCTCAAGCTGCTGCCAGGTCCAGAGTCTCTCATGGGTCCCTGTATGGCCTCCCATTGCTGCTGTCTCCATCGCCACACTCTGCCATGTGCCACTTTCAGGTCTCCTCACACTGCTGGTGTGTTTCATTTTTTGACATAGGGTGCTGGCAGATTACGGGCCTCCCATAGCTGCTGCCAGGCCCCTAATCTGCCATGGGCCCCTATACCGCCTCCTCATGCTGCTGCCAGGTCCAGAGTCTCTCATGGGTCCCTGTACGGCCTCCCATTGCTGCTGTCTCCATCGCCACACTCTGCCATGTGCCACTTTCAGGTCTCCTCACACTGCTGGTGGGTTCCATTTTTTGTCATAGGGTGCTGGCAGATTACGGGCCTCCCATAGCTGCTGCCAGGCCCCTAATCTGCCATGGGCCCCCGTACCGACTCCTCATGCTGCTGCCAGGCCCGTAATCTGTCATGGGCCCCTGTTGTCGCTTGTTGGCATATTCCGCTCGTTCAGATGCTCCTTCTCCTGCTACTCCTCTTCACGGATTCCGTCAGCAGTCTTTCTTGGAATCCGTTTCCAAGAGACAACAGTTTGCGAGCACGCACCCGACGGTGCAGAAGCTGAACGTCCTCCTGTCCAAGTTGCTGCTGCCAGGCTCGTAATCTGTCATGCGCCCCTGTACCGCCTCCTCATGCTGCTGCCAGGTCCAGAGTGTCTCATGGGACCCCGTACCGACTCCTCATGCTGCTGCCAGGCCCGTAATCTGTCATGGGCCCCTGTACCGCCTCCCCATGCTGCTGCCAGGTCCAGAGTGTGTCATGGGTCCCTGTACGGCCTCCCATTGCTGCTGCCAGGCCCTTAATCTGCCATGGGCCCCCGTACCGACTCCTCATGCTGCTGCCAGGCCCGTAATCTGTCATGGGCCCCTGTACCGCCTCCTCATGCTGCTGCCAGGTCCAGAGTGTGTCATGGGTCCCTGTACGGCCTCCCATTGCTGCTGTCTCTATCGCCACACTCTGCCATGTGCCACTTTCAGGTCTCCTCACACTGCTGGTGGTTTCCATTTTTGTCATAGGGTGCTGTATGGCCTCCCATTGCTGCTGCCTCCACCGCCACACTGTGGCTCCACACTCTGGTTTTGGCCCCGTGACTGCCCAAATGAGTGAAGTGTGCGGTGATTCTAAGATCGACGGCACTCATCTGCATGTCATACTGACTGACAGTATTATTTCTCTTCCCCAGCAGACTCCAAGGGCATTAAATTAAAGGTACAGTGTTCTGCACTAATATTAAGTCTCTCTGAAGCCTAGAAACACCCTTTTTTAAGTTAAATTCACAGCGAATATATTCGACTCGAATCGAAATTTTTCCACGAATTCGCCGAATCAGTCGAATCGAATTTTTGAATACTTCGCTCATCTCTAATTGGTGGTGTAAAATTGGCCAGCAGAAGGAGAGTCTTGATCAAGGATAATAGGCCTAACTGCTGTATGTGTAACTTTCATTTTATCTGTGGGGATAGGTGGTGTGGTATATATGAGTTATGTAATATAAGGTGGTTTAGGTGCACACTGCTCTAGCACTTTCTTGAACAAAAGAACAGATGGTCAGTAATAAGTGAATTATGTGATTTTGAGCATCATAAAATAAAGATTAACAAAAAAACAAAATATCACCCTTGAAACTTATTTTCAAATGGAAACCTTGCAGCAAAAAATTAATGAATTAATTAATTAATTGAATAAATAGATAAATAAATAATAACAATATACCCCCAAAATAAATGAAACCCCGAAAAAGTAAAAAAAAAAACACCAAAAAATACGAAACGTGTATAAAATACAAAAACAAAACAAACAAAAAACAGCCAAACTCGATGGACCACTTGGTCTTTTTTTATGCCATTTCTTTTCTGTGTTTCTATGTTTAATACCAATTGAAACAAAAGCCCACTTGTTTCCATAAAAAAAGATCATATTGAGATGATAACCACTAGTGTTCCAAAACAGATTATTTGCTTAACCTAATGTACAATGCCACAGATAAAAAAGGTACAATAAAGTAAAGAAAACTTTTTCAACTGTTTTTCTGAAGTAGTTAATTGTAGGGGTTAACCCTCTGTACTCCATGAATGCTGAATTGTTAGGTAGGAGGCATAGGATTTAAGGCCCATACCAGGCCACATGACTTTCAACATTGGGAGTATACCTTCCAAGCTAGGTGGCAAAGCCTCCATCCTCACAAAGCATCTTGTCCACATATTGAAGTGACAAGGCTCTCATCAGCACTCACAACATGAAAAAGTCCATGATTAAAAACCCCAATTAAAAAGTAAACAATATCCCAAGATGTAAATCCACTGCTAAGTTTGTCCAGCCATGTAGATCCAACATTAACCATTTGCCCTTCAGAAGACTCACCCCCCTTCCTGGACCAGGCCATTTTTTGCGATACAGCGCTGCATTACCTTAACTGACAATTGCGCAGTCATGCAACGCTGCACCCAAATTACATTTGTGTCCTCTTTTTCCCACAAATAGAGCTTTCTTTTGAGGGTATTTGATCACCTTTGCATTTTTTTTGCGCTATAAAATAAAAAGGCCAACAATTTTGAGAAAAAAACAATATTTTTTACTTTTTGCTATTAAACATGTTCAGTAAAAAATGTAAAGAATCAAACTTCAAAATTTAGGCCAAAATGTATTCTACTACATACCTTTGCTAAAAAAAAAAAATCACAATATGTGTAAATTAATTGGTTTACATGAAAGTTATAACATCTATAAATGGTGGTATAGATACTGGAAACTATTTTTTTTTATACTAGCAATTGCGGCGATCAGCGACTTATTGCGGGACTGCAGCGGGCATTCTGACACTGGGGGAACTGACTAACTGTCACTGATATCCCCAGTGACACCAATACAGTGATCAGTGCTAATAAAAAGCACTGACACTGTACTAATGACACTGGGCAGTGTTAACATCTGAGGCGATCAAAGGGTTAACTGTGTGCTGTGTGTTGTTTTACTGTGTGCTATGTGTGGTGTGTGTGTTTTACCGTGTAAGCACATTGCTTTGTATTGCTCTGCTATGCTTCTGTGTGTGTATTATATGTTTCCGTGCGTGTGTACATGTGTATGTGTGTACGTACGTGTGTGTATATGCACGTGTGTGTGTGTCTGTGTATATACATGTGTGTGTGCATGTGTTTGTATATGAGTGTTTGTTTTTATATGTATGTATATGTATTTTAATTTTAATCTTGACCCCCTATTCCTGTTCTATCAGAACTGCTTTTTTAGGACTAGTTCATAATAGCAGCAAGGACTGCTGCTCTTCTGAAAAGCAATCCATGCTCAGATCACTTTTCAGAGGCATTTGACAGTTGGTTAAGAGGCAACATGTTGCCTCCTCACCACCTGGTTTAATCCCAGCATCAATCACCACACCACAACTCTGTAATGTGCACACTTTTGCGGGGTGGTTGTAGTTCAACTCCATTCAACTGGAGGTATACTTCCAGCTGTGGCAACAGCATGTGTATACCCCCAGCTGCTGTTTCTACAGCTAAAGGGGGAGCAGTTGGGGGTGGTAAAAGCAGCTCAATTGCACAGTCAGGTGCATGGTCACGGGGCAGCACAGTGGCTAAATGGTTAGCACTTCCACCTGGTAGTACTAGGCTTGTTGGTTCGAATCCCAGCCGTGGCACCACCTGCCTGGAGTTTGCATGTTCTCCCTGTGCCTGCATGGGTTTCCCCTGGGTACTCCTGTTTCCTTCCACACTCCAAAGACATGCTGGTAGGTTAATTGGATCCTGTCTAAATTGGCCCTAGTATGTGTATGCATGAATGTAAGTTAGGGACCTTAGATTGTATGCCCCTTGAGGGTTAGGGACTGATGTGAATGTACAATATATATGTAAAGCACTGCGTAAATTGACAGCACTATACAAGTACCTGGAATTAATAAATGAAGGGCCAATAATGGAGGATTTGTCAAGTGCCCACCTCCTCACTATAAAAAGGTGCCATTGTCTTTTGTCAGTGTGTGTTCGAGTAGCTTAGGGAGAGCATACAGTTTGTGTTGGGAGAGTTAGTTGCTATACTGCATAAAATTACTGTGCATTTTAGTGTGATAGGCTAGATATTCTTGGGTACCCCCCGTAGGGACCTTAGATTGATCACCCCTTGAGGGTTAGGGACTGATGTGAATGTACAATAAATGTAAAGCACTGTGTAAATTGACGGCGCTATATAAGTACCTGTAATAAATAAATAATAATGGTTAGGCTCACAGGTGAACACAACCATGGATCACATCTGTGTGGCTGTTTCAATGGGCTACCTTACCTGCAAAAATGCAGGGAAAGTCGTCTCTGACCTTAGTTTTAAAATTGCACCACACCAAAAACACCCCGCATTTGCCAATGTATGGGGTATCCAATAAGAGAAGAGCATTTGTCTGCGTGCCAGGAATGAGCGCGATTTCACTTGTGTTCCACGATACACAGTAACGTGAACCAAGCCTTGGACAGGAATACCTCGTGACTGAAAATACTTTTCAAGGGCGTCCCGACTGGAAAAAGGTTGAGAAACACTGCTCTAGCCAGCTTCTGTTTGTAAATAAACTGGTTTAGGATGCTGCGTAATGGTCATGACAATATTTGGCAATGATCTCACTCAGCTGGTTTGTTTATAAACAGAAGCCAGTTGATCATCTGTCATTTAGTGGTGATAATGCTACTTCTGCTAAATGACAGATCAGCGGATGGTTTGTTTATGAACAGAAGCCAGGGATGTGCACCGGTGAACCAGCAAAATTTGGCCAGTTTGCCAATTCGTTAAACTGCAAACAAGCTGGTTTTAAGTTTAACTCAAGGTTGAACCAAACCCGAAGCTCATCCCTATTAAGCAAGCAGCATTGTCTAGGACCTGCACCTACCTGTGGTTGAACAATGATGGAGCAGATGGACACTGTTGAAATCAATATGCTGTGTTCTATACCAGGGGCGGACTGACCAGTTAGGTGATTGGGCACTGCCCAAGAGCCCAGGGTCAGTAGGGGGCCCCTGGTACCTTTCATAGGCTTTTTTGGGTGTGGTTTGAGTGTGGGCAAGGACACAGGGGCCCCATGATTTCCTTTTGCCCGCGGGGTCCCATGAGTTGTCAGTCCGCCCCTGTTCTATACTTGTCAGGTAGCATGCAGTGCTAGTGTCAGTGTACAGCAATGTTCCTTGCAGCAGAGACTCATTATTTTGCAGTACAGCTGTACAAGGGATTACAGGAGGATGATATCAAGAATATTCAGATGCTTTTGCCTGCTGTATATACAAAATAAATAAATTAAAATATAATGAATTCTTAAAAGCCAACACCAGTCCAAACATTTCAATTTAGGTTGAAGAGCAGGGAAGGGTTAGAGCCTCTTTTTGTTTTTATTGCTGTCAGTGTCACCTGCTGAAGTGACCTCTGCTTTCATTCCTGCGGGGACAGGATATGATATATTTCTCTAACAAAAACACATTTTTAGTATAATTGGGAAGGGTTATTGCCTTTCTGTTCCAGCAGCAGCCACTCTACCCCTTCTCTTTCCATGATGTCATAGACACAGAAAGTGACGGTCAGATGGCGATATGGCTTTTTTACTTTTACAACATGGGTCTGATGGTGGTTCTGAATCATTGACTTTGCACTCTTCTGCTAGACATTTTTGGTATATTCATTTTACTATTTTTTGTTTCACAGATGTACTGCACTTGAAACAGTTAGGGCTCATGTACACGGGGCATTTGGAAAACTCTTCTGAATGATGGAAACTGACTGCTGGAAAACGTAGGTTAAAAAAACGTCAGTTTAGCCGTGTTTACATACCGCATTTATGTGCGTTTGCACTTAGAAGCATTTTTAAAAGATAATCTCAGGAGACCTTCCCAAATGCCCAGAATGCACTGAAAAATATTTAAAAAATTAACTATTTCAGTCATTTTGAGTGGAATAGAGAGAGTAGAAGCAGAAAGATTAGTATGTGTTGAGATGACCTGTCTTTTCTGGTTGTATTCACTATGGATCCCATCATGAGAATAATGCAGCACGTTCTATTTTTTGCTTCACGCAAAACCTGGAACTGACTGCGCTGGTGTACCGGGTTCATTTGAATACATGGAAAACACTTTGTATGCATTTTTGATGATGAAAAAAGGCTCTGGACAGCATCTGGATATGGAACAGTTAAAAAATGCTTCTAAACGCAAATGCTTATAAACGCAGTTAACCACGTTTACATGCATTTACAAGTGGCGTTTGAAACGCCGGTAAAATCTAATCCTGAACGCAATTTTGGTGAGTTCAAAAAAACGACTGTAAACTCAACTGCCTGTAAATGACTGTAAACGACGATGTGTACATGGACATATAGGAAAACATTAGGGAGAGTTCAGGGGCTGCTGAAAAAAACGCTGAACAGCTCCTGAATGTCAGTTTAGCAGCTGCAGTGTACATGAGCTCGTACTCATTAGCTGTACTAGTTCTACGATGTCATATAACATGTACATTATAAGGAGTACCACTGGCTAATAACGCTGTGACAGCTCACATGTTAAAATCTACTGAGATTGTATTCTTACCGCCTTCATAGTAATTGATTGTCAATGACCTTTGTCCCAGAGGATTTTTCTTTTCTCCCTGTACATGCTATGAGTAGCTTATGAAATACTGTATGGCAGATCATGTTTCTAAAAACTTAAGGCTAGTAACAGGAGCATGTTACAGTTATGTCAAATCAGTCAAAGTGATTGAGTTGCTTAAATATAGCTTTACAAATGTCTTTTCTGTTGTCTTTCTTAAGGTACATAAACATCTCTATTTCCAGAATGACGTACAACTGTTAAACTGTTATGTATGATATGTGCAAAAATATTAAATTCTATTTACTATCATATTCAATCATACTCAGTACTGAGCACTTGGTCTTTTATTTTGTTTAGGTATACTTGTAAAAAATAGGGGCTTGATCTAAATAATCTTCTCAATGTGTGTTGTGTTTGTAGAATTGTATGTACATGGATGCAGTCACATTGCTCATTACATACAGTATGCAGCCTCTGCCTGCTCCTTTGCTGTGCTACACAATGATGGAGCTTTACTGTCCTTTTCTTCAATGACGGTCTATAGGTCTGCCAAGTCCCTAAAAACAATATGCACTACTGTATGTAGTGATATCCTATCCCAAAAGTTAGTAAGCAGGGAGGCTGAGTGATTGCATGAAAGTGCAAAGTTCCCTCTAGTGGATACTTTGAAAATCTTTATTTTATATGATAGCAAAAGTATGGGAGCATGTCAACCTGTAAAAGTCACGCCATTAATTAATTTACGGTAAACACTGAAATAATACCACAAATTAGCAACGTAACTTTCCCTTGTTGAAGACAGATGCGCATTACACAATGCATTAAATCCCATTACGGGAGTATGAAATGTGCAGGAGGTTTGTCACACATGCAGTCGCACACATTGAGAACATCCTGTTTATTTGTATCGTTCTCCCATGATTGGCTGTGGTGTATCAGCACATTGCGGACAGCTGGATATTACTCTGGTGGAACATGCCTTTCCTATGACAAATATCTAGGAAGGAACGGTAACTTGTACAAGTCAAATTTATCCACGCTGAATGTTACGTTCTACAGAAATGAATACTGTATTAGTTAGTATAATTTTTTTGGAACTTAGCTAAAGGGCCCCTTTGACCTTCACAGACCATCTGAGCTAATAAATCCTCAGACCCCAGTTCCGGAATGTTTTGGGTAAGGTCAGGATGGTAAATTTCCCTCTTCTACACTATCAGATGTTATGGTAATTCCTTTTAACTAATGAGTAAGAGAAAAGGAATTTCTTCAAACCTCATCTAGGCCCAGAGGAATCTGTTGAAAATGTATGACAGCTGTGAGCTTTTTTTCTTTTTTTTATGAATGTATGAGAGCTGGCAGTAGAAAATGAGGATAGTTTACCGTACATCTAGTGTGTATATAATATTTGTTTCACAAAATCCTATTTCATACAAGCTTGTTTATTCGACAGAACAATGCAAAGAACCAAATGGTTAGTGCAAAGTATTGCACAGGACTGACCATAGTAAACTGGATTCTTTTGGCTGCTGAAGGTTACAGTACTTGGTACTTAGTGCTTTGCATCTTGCACTATTGATTGAACATATCCAAATGTATGTGATTTAAATGTAGGTGAAGCAATAAATTCAGATATTTCCTAGGTAGAAGACAATGCAAAGGATGAAAACACACCTATAAGTAAAATTTAAACTTCACAGGAATCATTGGGACACGTCAGCATAACCAAATCAAAGTAAAGAAAAACACCTATTTCTTGCTGTTAATTAAAAACAAAATGTGGCCTAAAGCCTAGGCTAAAGATCACATGGTCTCTGGCCACCAGCTGAATTATGGCAATCCCATTTATTGATTACCTACTAAGGAGCCATTGAGTTGAATGGACCTTCCTAGCTTTGTTATTGGTGATTTGGCCTACAGCTGCTCCAAACGCTCATCAACCCATCAGTGATGATCAATGACATCAATGGTGTCAAACTTTGCTTGTAGCTTTTATTAGCCAAGTATCTAGGTAAGAAGGATAGGGTTTACAGGATACCCAAATAACAAAAAAGATCCCTCAGTTGAAATAGAAATAACTTCAGTCTCTCTCATAGGCCAAGGATGTGCCTTTAAATGGAATTTCCACTACTGTAACAACATTGGAATATTACCTAATGTAAATTTGTTACATGTCCCTGTTCACATAGCATAACTTTAAAAAAAATAAAATTGCAGCCTACCTTACTTAAATGTTCCTTTCCTATTTTACTTACTTTTTGTTTTGAGGAGGCTGTAAAGCTGTTTGCTGTAATTAACCCTGTCTGTCTTAACAAAGAGTTAAAGGGTTAGGAGCCAGGCTTCTCCATTGATAACTAAACTCAGCCTGTCCCAAGCTATTGGGACAGGTCATATTGAGCCAGTTAGCCAGGAAACCTCTTAAAACATTGAAAAAGTAAGAAATATAAAAAAAAATAGGTATGCTGTTAGGAACCAAAAATGAACACACAGTAAGGTTTTGTCAAATTTGATTGCGAAAGTGGAAATCCACTTTAAGCTGATGTAGCATCCTCCTAGGTAGCTAGGGGGAGCCAGAGTCTAATTCCTAGTCAGAAGGACTGAGTAGAAGCCTAGGAGTAATAATCAGGGGGTCAAATTTCAATCAAGGGCTGAGAGGCTCTGCAGACCAGCTTTCTAGGACTTCCCCCTGCCCTAGAGTTTTGGAGAAAATTCTAGAAGCAGTGGGAGGGAGTAAGGGCTGTAATAAAAGATGTTAAAGTGAGCGCGACTTAAATGCAAAAAGTGTATCAATGTGTATACACAAAACCGTTAGTGAGCAGCTGATACACCGAAAAGGTAACCAAGTAAAACCTCCAAAACAAACATATATAATAGATAAATGGTGCAGCGCTAAAAACTAGAGTACAGTTTATACACACAATATATATAAACATGCATGATATCACTCTGAGGGTGATCAATAAATACAAAAGTTCAGTGTAATAGTGCGGATCATGGAAAGATCCCAATTCAAGGTGAATGGACGTCCTGATCCAAGGTGTGATGGTAGGTGTGATCACACAAATAGGTGGAAAACGCACTCACCAGATGTGCGTTTAATATACGCGATATGTAATCCTGCGTCACCAGGCCATAAAACGATCATCAGATCCCAGATCAGATTGTACTCAGATCACCATCTCAGTTCCACAGAAGTGAAGTCATCTGAAACCGCTACCAGGTATCACCACCAGGGTCCTGAGTCCTCCAGATGGGCACTGCGAATGATAGCACTCACACAGAGTGCCGAATAAGAGACCTCATAGCGTGATACTGCTTTAGATGCTTTTATTCAGGGTTGGTTGGTGTGGGGTACATACAAAAATAAACCAAAAAGTTACTGACCATATGCATTCCTAGGTGGTTAGGTGTCCTGCTGCTGCTGCTGCCCCCCTGACGCGTTTCGTGCGATGCACGTATTCATAGGGTCCAGCCATACTGAAACTCAATCAGATACACTATATTGCCAAAGGTATTGGGACACATCACCAAATCAATGGATTCAGGTGTTCCAATCACTTCCATGGCCACAGAATTTGCCAACTGTCTGCAGATTCAATAGCTAAATACCTCCAAACTCCATGTGGCTTTCAGATTAGCACAACAAAAGTGTGTACAGAGCTTCATGGAATGGGTTTGCATGGCTGAGCAGCTGTATCCAAGCCTTACATCAGCAAGTGCAATGCAAAGTATCGGGTGCAGTGGTGTAAAGCATGCAGTCACTGGACTCTAGAGCAATGGAGACGTGTTCCCTCGAGTGATGAACCACGCTTCTCTGTATGGTAATCCGATGGACAAGTCTGGGTTTGGTGGTTGCCAGGAGAACGGAACTTGCCTGACTGCATTGTGTAAAGTGTAAAGTTTGGTGGAAGGGGGATTGTGGTGTGGGGTTGTTTTTTTAGGGGTTGGTCTTGGCCCCTTAGTTCCAGTGAAGGGAACTCTTAAGTCGTCAGCATAGCAAGATATTTTGGACAATTTCACGCTCCCAACTTTGTGGGAACAGTTTAGGGATGGCCCCTTCCTATTCCAACATGACTGCGCACCAGTGCACAAAGCAAGGTCCATAAAGACATGGATGAGCGAGTTTGGGGTGGAGGAACTTGACTGGCCTGCACAGAGTCCTGACCTCAACCCGATAGAACACCTTTGGGATGAATTAGAGAGGAGACTGTGAGCCAGGACTTCTTATCTGATATCAGTGCCTGACCTCACAAATGCGCTTCTGAAAGAATGGTCAAACTTTCCCATAGACACACTCCTAAATCTTGTGGACAGCCTTCTCACACGAGTTGAAGCTGTTAGAGCTGCAAAGGGTGGGCCAACTCAATATAGACTAAGAGTGGGATGCCATTAAAATGTTCATGTACGTGTAAAGGCAGGCGTTCCACTACTTTTCAAAATATAGTGTATGTTGCAGGAAGCCTATGTTATACAATAGTGATGGAGCGGCTATATAGACTCAAACAAACATCCAAGTTTCACATCCGTGTAGTTAAAGGTGCATGGCCCCGAAAACAGACTGTCTTCGTTTGGAGCATGCCTCTCAAACTCTGATGTATGGGTGAGTCTGTACAGCCACTGATTCTCCATCGATTGATTCTCCATTGACCAACATTGGCTGCCTGCACTAAGCTGCATGGCAGGGACTTGGAGATGTCATTCGGTGTGAGGGAAGTGACGGGATCAGATGTCATCTCCAGGTCCCAGGCCTCCAAGTCTTCTTGGACCGAAAGATGCATGTTTGATACTGTTGTTTCCTTCACACCAAGTGACATCTCTAGGTCTCGTGAAAGTAAACAAAGGGGGGGGGGTCACCAGGCTGATGTGATTGGCCAGATATGGGCATGTCCCAATTTGGTCAATGATATCTGGAGGAAGGAAGCGAAGGAAAGAAGTCATGAAGGAAGCATTTATATCAAACTTTTTTTTGGCAGTTGTTTTTTTCTTCTTTTGGGTGGGTCGTCAACCATTGTTCACCATGATTGACATGGACTTGAACTGCTGGACGATGAGATTGATGATGGATGTACATTGTAGGAAATTTTTTTAGGGGTACAATGTACCGCTACTCACATGGGGGGTGGTATCTGAGGGCCTACTTATGGTAAAGGGGGTCTCTAGATTCTGATAAGTCCCCCCCCATAGATACTCACAACCACTGGGCCAGGGTTTTGGGGAAGAGGCCTTGTTTTCATCAACATGGGGATAGGGTGCTTTGCTAAGGGGGTCCCCCCTGGCAAGGTAACCACATATTTTGAGAGCATGTTGCCTTATATGGTTTAGAAGTGGGGGAAGTACACTCCCCCCCCCCCGGGCTGCCAGACTGCATGCTCTGATAAGGGTCTGGTATGGAGTTTGAGGGAGACCTCATACCATTTTTTTGGGCATTGGCATTGGCATTGGCATTGTTTTTGGCAGGAAGTCCCCCTAAAATTCCATCCAGACCTGAAGAGCCTGGTATGGATTGTGGAAAAACCCTACAACATTTTTTTTACATTCATTTTGTATACATTCACCTGTCGGCCAGAAATCCCTGACTGACAATTGAATGAGCAGGGCAGGGATGAGTCACTGGTTGTTAGGATGCCTACGTGTGATGTCTCACTGACCACCGTACCTCTGAACTGGAATTGATTGACTTGTCACATTTAACAGTGGTGGTAATACCACTAAATGTTTCACTTCCTGCTGTAGGCCCGGCATGCGGTAAATTAAGCTGTAAAAATGCATTACATACAACAAAATAAAAAATTAATGCATGCAGTATTTAATGCATGTTTTTTAGTTAATTACCTGCTCTTGAGATAAATACTGCATGAGTTATTTTAGCACAAAAATTCATGCAGTATTTATCTCTTAGTGAATTGACCCCCTTGGTACCTGACATGTCACATGACCATGGTTTCAGGTAAGTATTTATTTATTTTTTATTCAGTAATTAGTTAGAGGGGGGTAGCATTGGGGTCAGCAAGCCAAAGTTAAAGGTGCTTTAAAGTTTTTATTGCTGCTGATGTCCCCAATAGGGATTGTCATCCAGTTGCCTTGGTGACCAGTGCTACTAGAAAAGTGTTGGAAACAGACAAAATTTTACAGCTGTAACAGTAGGATCCAATGAGCTCCAAAGAAAAAGAAAAAACTGAAAGGGGTTTAAGCCATTTCATACTCTATCCAAAATGAAAGAAATTTAAAATGAAAAGAAAACATTTACCCTGTACAGTATGTCTTTAAAATGTCAAAAAAATATTCAGTAGAATTATGATTTTTGTTTAAAGATTCATTCATCTCTATATATATATATCGTTTAATGGCCAGAGACAGAATTTTAAAAGGTAACATACCTTCGTCTTATTTCTTCTATAATCGTGCACTGTATATTTGTGATAGCAGCGTAACCTCACTTGACCTGAAATAATGTTTAGTCCAAGTTTTTGAATCTTAGGTTTTTAAACTAAGATAGTGAAACTTGACTAATATAACTGATTTGAATCAGGGTGTAATTATAACCCTATTCCCTCCAAAGGTTTGTATTATAAATTTGTTTACGTAGTGACAGGAAAGCTGCCGAATGGATAAAAGGGGCCTCAGGGTATAAGTTTAAATTGCATAACATTTGCACATATTTGTGGAAGACGCAACGCCTTGTCAAGGTCCCTCTATATAGTGAAGATCTAACTTTAATCTATGAAAGTTCCATGTTAGAACATATAAAGTAATAGCTAATTTAGGGACAGTTATGCCTGGAGGCAGCCCAGTGTATATTGTGTTCCTGTACCAATTCCAGCAAGCTAAACAACAATGGCAACCACCCCAAAACCCAGTGTCCCTGTACTTCTGTTTGCACATTACCCTGAAAGCTAGTTTTAAATTGGGGAGATTGCCATTTTGTTAACTTGCTGGAATTGGTGCAGGAACCCATTAAACAACTTCAGCTGTCATTGTGTTTTGCTGAGCTTCTAGTGTGTCACTGCAGGGAGGAATGGGCTGCCTCCAAGCATACTTGCCCTTAATGTATCCATTACTATACAGTATGCTCCAACATGGGGGCTCTCATAGCAGATTTAGGGCCACACTTTACAGAAAGGCCTTGATGAAGCAGCACAGTTTCCACATTTATTTGCAAATATGCAACTTAAACTTCTGTTCTTATTGCACATCGTTAGCCAGTGTAATTTTTGCTGGCTGGTTGGTAAGTATGCTAGGAAAAAATTTCTCTTGTTTGTTCTCAGTTAGAGTAACAGTGACCGCAGATAAAGCAATCCATGGTCGGGATGACAGATTGGAACATACCTCTTTTCAAGAAGTCGAGTCCCTAGTTTAAACCTACAGTATTTTCTTCTCCTTCTCTTCTCTGGATAGTTTGACAGCTATAAAAGGGATTAGGATAGTAACTTGATTTTGTTATGTTAAGTTGCTACATCAATTTCAGACCTTTTTTTTTACACATTGTTCAAACCTGTTGTTATTGCATTACTGATTGCCAGTTCAGTTCTTCATAAATACATTTTTTCCATTATAATTAGCCACCTGTTACTGCTTTACTGACTGCCAGTTCAGTTCTTTATAAGTAGGCTTTTCCATTATAATTAGCTGCGGGGTTGCCAACTCTACTACAGTGGCATTTTTACTTATATAACACTACATTTCATTTTTAATGTCGAAGACACTGCTTTATTTTTTATTGTGATTAAAACTAGTTGCTGGTAAAAAGTCTTATGCTTTTCCAGTAAGATATAAAATATTGAAACACCTAATAATTAACTTTCTGAATAGATTGTTGATGTTGTGACTAGTCTAGAGTAGAAACACACTGCCACTGGCCTCACCCAAGAGATGAGCACACTCAGAATGATATATTGTTTTTCCCAGTTAATTTTTTTATATTGCAATTAAAATGTTAATTCATCACCACCATGAAACACCTACAGATAAGTCCAACAAAAACATTTTTAACTCTAAGCAATTCAAAGGAAGATTATATTTGGCAGGAGATAAACTGTGCTAATAGATTTGTGTAGCATATCTATAAATGCCTGGCTGCGAGAAAGCCCATAAGTGCCTCTGGGTAAAGGCAATGCCAGTCAGAGTTAAGTAGAAACCATGAATTGGTATACAATATGAACTTGGGTAAGAAAAAGCTTGCTTTTATTACACTATTGCATACTATGTAAGGAAGCATAGAAAAAATATATAAATGCATAAATTGAGCCAAAAATAAGGTCAGCCTTTTATACTTAAAATAAAAATACTTGAAGCAAAAACAGAAACTGCTATAGGTATAAAGTGTAGACCCTTGGGGTGCCAAAGCATACCTTCAGTAGCCTCCCAAACCCTGGCATTAAGCCCTATCCCCACATATTCCTGAAAGGCAACCTCACTGGACAATAGGAATGTGCAGGACGAGTAAGCATGGTTTGACGCAGGAAGTGCCAAAATCTTGCCTACCATATGAATACTAGGATACAAACTGGGCAATGGTTCATGTGGCAGAGCAGGAAGGCTTTAGTGGCTGCTGAAGGTATGTGAGAGCACATTTATGTAAAAAACATTTCTGAATGGATTACCAAATCACCCACGTGTTCCAGCAAACACATGCAGGCTCCCAACACTGCTTATTTAATTTCTTTCTGCTGCTACCTAGAAGAATGCAAATGTGAATGTTTTTGTTTTAGGAAAATGTATTCAAGTTTCTAATCGTTAGTTCAAATTAACATTTGTTTTTTATCATGACAGGAAATTAGAGGTTGCAGAATGGAATTTTTTTCTCAAACCAATGGATTTCTAACCTCATATGTGGTTTTTGTTCTAGAAATTACACTCATTCCAAAATCAAATGGTAAACGCAAGCAGACATTAGATGTTTAAATCAGGTGTGAGATCAAAACACTGTGTGACATTGTTCCCGGTGATCTTTGAATTTTCCCATGTTGTTCAGGTAGATCTCCATCTCTTTAACCACCTCAAGTCCGGACACTTTTACCTCCTTCCTATCCAGGCCAATTTAGGCTTTCAGTGCTATCACACTTTGTATTAACAATTTTTATTAGTTTTCACATATATATATATACACATACAAGCAGTAAATTAAAGACAAAAAAAAGGAACACAAGAGAGAAAAAAAAAAGGTAGCACATCGATGGTGAAATCTGCATGGTTACAGACATAGTGTCACATAGTAACAGTGAGGAGGCCATCAAAACCGTACATTTGGAGAAAGGTGGGAGGAAGTGAAATTATCCCATGGGTGCCACACTGCCTCGAACACAGCAGTCGAACAGGCATGTAAAGCAGTCAGGTACTCCACCTGTCTAACATCAGCAATAATTTTAAACAGAGTTGGCATCGAAGGAGGTATAGAGGATAGCCAACACATAGGAATGCTTCTTCTAGCTGCTGTCAGGATATGATGAGTTTCCTGGCCATTTTGGGAAGACCTGGGAATGGCAGACTCAATAAAAAGTACAGAGGTTCAAAGGGAAGGGAGGTATGCAATAGCAATTGCTATCACACTTTGAATGACAATTGCACAGTCATGCAACACTGTACCAATATTAATGTTTTAGCATTTTTTTAAGACAGATAAAAATTTATTTTGGTGGTATTTATTCACCACTGGGATTTTTATTTTGTTTGCTATATAAATGAAAAAGCCCCAAAATTTTGCAATAAATAATCTTTCTTCATAAATCTTGGCCAAAATGTATTCAGTTATCTTTTTAGTTAAAAAAATAATAACCTAAATTCAATTATAACCAAAAATTTTAATTTTTCAAAAATGTTTTTTACATTTTTATTTTTTTTTTTTATTATTATATATGTTTTTTTTTTACATACTGTCACCCTAGCAGTACAGTGTCACCATAGTGACACTGTACTACTTGTGGGGGGTGATGAAGATTTTTTTTTTTTTTTTTTTACACTGATTGCTTTTACACCCATAAAGGCTGTAAAAGCAATAATTTCTCCTTCTCTCTGGCTGCATTCTTCCAGCCATTGAAAAATACTGTGTGAGCTGTGATTGGTCACAGGTTGTCACATGGTACAAGGCTGTTGTGAATAGCCTTGTACCATGTGATCTCTGTGATCATTCACAGATTTCATTAGTAGTAAGCAATGATGTCAGAAGTGACATCTTGCTTACTACTCTTCATGTGATCACTGATTGACCAATGAGTGATAACATAATCGTGACCTCACACAGCGGTCCCGTACAACGATCGGTGTTCCACTGTGTCCGGAGGACACAGCGGGCACCGGATTGCGGTGCTGCGCGCTCCCAGGAAACATGCACAAGCAGGGAGCAGGGAGGCCATTTATAAACGGCCACCCACCCCTGCACTGCTCCCGTCTGTCCGTTTATATACATGGGCCGGACTGGAAGTTGTTAAGGTTGCCTACGCCTGTTTTAGATACTTTTAACAATACAAAGTAGTTTGCATTAACATTGATTACAAATAATACCAAACATAAAAATTGAAAAATTACTACTGAGATCACTATTCAGACTTTCTGATTCACAACTCATAACCTGGCATAGCTACTGTATGTCTTTATGTATGTGTTTAAAGCTTTTCTCAAGTCAAAACCTACTTGGACAAATTAGTTAAGAACAAAACTGCTGAATTCTGCAAAGAGGGAGGAAACATTGCTTGGATTTTAGATGGCATATATTTGTGGACCTATGTCAAATCATTTTCATATCTACAGGGTCCAATTACTGATTGGGGTATGCTCCAGACCTTTTCATCCAAAACCTTGGAGTTTACTGCCTGTAAGTGTCAGAAGTGTAGGTATCTCATAAGCCCATAATTTGTGTGTGGTTGTAGTTTGTGTGTTTGTTCGTGTATGTTGCTTCCTGTTTGTTTGTTTCCTTTGTCAGAACTGAGAAATTATGGATTCTAGTGATATTTGCCAGTGTACTGGGTAAATGAAATTATATAAATTTGCGCTATTTGATAATAACCAATGAAAGAACTTAAAAAGTGTTCAGTAAAAGCACTCTGAATTCAAGACAGCGAACTTATATAAGCATAAAACTTGTTGTGCTTCCCATTTAAATATACACTCACTCTCCACTTTATTAGGTACACCTGCTCAATTGCTTGGTAACACAAACTGCTAATCAGCCAATTACATGGAAGCAACTCAGTGGGGTTGATTTACTAAAGGCAAATTGTCTGTGCACCACAAATGCACTCCAAGTGCACTTGGAGGCAGGGGCAGACAACTCATGGGGTCCCCGGGCAATAGGGAATGATGGGGCCCCTGTGTCCTTGCCCAGACTCAAAATAGCCTATGAAAAAGGTACCAGGGGCATCTCATGGGGCCCCCTACTAACCCCGGGCCCTTGGGCAGTGCCCGAGTTTCCAATGGTCAGTCTGCCCCTGCTTGGAAGTGCACTGCAAATGCACTGAAAGTGTATTTGCTCTAGATCTGAGGGGAACATATAAGGAAAATAAAAAAACAGCATTTTTGCTTGCACATAATTTGCTGATAGAAATCAGCAGAGCTTCCCTTCATTTCAGAGCTTCCCCTCAGACCTAGAGCAATTTCAGTGCACAGCATATTTGCCTTTAGTAAATGCATTTAGGCATCTAGACATCATGAAGGGGACTTGCTGAAGTTCAAACTGAAGTGGTTTGGGGCTTTGGTGCAAAGCAGAGACACTACTTCTCCATCAGGTCTGTTCCCCTTGTGATTGAGCGATTGACAGTAGGCAGCAGATGGATCCATAGCCAATAGAAAGCCTGTTCTTGGCTACGGGATTCATCCACTGCCTGCTATCAATCACAAGGAAAGGCTGTCCTTGTGTTCAACAGTGACTCAGCTTCCCTATCAGGCTCAATCTACTTTCAGTGTCAATGGTTGCTAGAAGGCTGTTTGCTGTGAAGCCAACAGCCTTCTACACAGAGTGCAGATACAGGCACTCTGTCTCTGTACGCCAATGTATAATTGGTCTTCATTCCCTCCAACTGTGATATATATGAACTTGAGGTAATTTATTGAAATTTGGTGCAGCAATAGCTCCACTTGGCACTATTAGGAGTTATTCAAATCTTCCACACATGTTGTAAACTTACTGACTGGGATTAAAAATCCCATTTCAGTCTTTGCAGATGACACCAAGCTGTGCAGTGGAATAACGTCCTTACAGGATGTCTCCAACTTACAAGCCGACCTCAATGCACTGTTTAATTGGCCAACTATGTGGCAAATTAGGTTTAATGTTGATAAATGTAAGGTTATGCACTTGGGGGCTAAGAATATGCATGCATCATACATACTAGGGGGGAGTACAACTGGGGGAATCAATGGTGGAGAAGGATCTGGGAGTTCTGGTAGATCACAAGCTTAATAATGGCATGCAATGCCAAGCTGCGGTTTCTAAAGCAAGCAAAATCCTCTCTTGTAATAAAAGAGGTATAGACTCCAGAGAGAGAGATATCATATTACCCCTGTACAAATCATTAGTAAGACCTCATCCAGAATATGCAGTTTAGTTTTGGGCACCAATTCACATAAAGAACATTGGGGAACTGGAGAAAGTACAGAGAAGGGCAACCAAACTGATAAGAGGCATGGAGGAGCTCAGCTATGAAGAAAGATTAGAGGAACTGAATGTATTCTCTCTTGAGAAGAGGAGATTAAGGGAGGATATGATCAACATGTATAAATACATCAGTGGATCATATAGTGAACTCGGTGTAGAGTTATTCACCCTGAGGTTATCACAAAGGACAAGGGGCACTCTTTATGTCTGGAGGAAAAGAGATTTAATCATCTCCAAATACAGAAAGGTTTCTTCACAGTGAGAGCTGTGAAAATGTGTAATAGACTCTCTCAAGAGTTGGTTCTGGCCAGCTCAGTGGATTGCTTTAAAAAAAGACCTGAATTCTTTCTTAGATACATAGAATACAACTGGATACTAACACTTATAGGTAAAGCTGATCCAGGGAATATCTGATTGCCTCTTGGGGGATCAGGAGGGAATTTTTTTCTCCTGTAGGAGCAAATGGATCATGCTTTGCTGGATTTTTTTGCCTTTTTTTTTTGGTTGAACTGGATGGACTTTTTGTCTCTTTTCAGCCAGATTTACTATGTAACTAGAACACAGGCAGCAGGGATTTTGAATTTGATGCAGGCCATTTTAAAGGTCCATATCTCCAGAAAAATGTTGTAAGTCTTTATTGAATCCCCACCACTGTTTATTTACTGTTCTATTTTAAAGTAACAAAGAATGTTTGTATACAAAGACATTCATTTGAAATATGTAATGAAATTAATACCACAAAACTGAAACACATTTTTGTTCCAAATGTATTACGATAGGTACATCTTGTATCCTGAAAAAATAGTCATTACAAGTCACAGATCCCCTGTAGCAAAAAAAAGGATTCATTTTGGTACAAAGCTTTCCACGCCATCGTATTCATGTTTTTTTTAAATCACAGTTTTCTTATGACTAAAATATTTTGGATTGCAAATGAGGAGCATATGTAGCATGGGACATAAGGGCTGTACTACTGCATGTTTCTTTGGTTAATATCCAGCATGAGATATGGGTTTCCCTGAAATACCCCACACCATTTTAATAGCTACATTCTGTTTGGAATAATGGAAATGAATGACATCAGAAACTTGGAAACATAAATTGTATTTGTGCATTACTCACACATTAAACATTGCTAATTCAGCATTAGAATAGCATGTATCAAAAGGATATTTATACAGAAACAGTAATTAGGTCAAGATTTGTAATGATTTGTTTTTTCCTCTTGTTGTACTCATTGCTAACCAAACACACTTTACTTCTCACACAACGTAATGACATGCAATCAAAGAGGATTCATGACAAAGTTTTGTCTATCAGTTTTGTTATGTCTATCAATATACTACTCTATAAAAAAATATTTAGGAGTTTTCCACTTTCAATAAGAAAGGAGGAGAATAATGCCAAATAAAAAGTTATAGTGCTGGGAAAATGCTGAACAGCAAATATCTTACACCTTTTGACCACCTACAATTTAACTTGGGCTGTGTAAAAGCAGGTCTGAGGATGTCTAGTGCTCAAGAAGCAGCACCACAGATACAATATCAGAAAATGACTGAGATTGTTGTAGTTAAATCTGACAAAATTGCAGATATCAGAAGAATGGAAGTTAGAAAACATTTTTGTTTTAGCCTTGCTTGAAGCTGATTAAAGCTACAGCTACCAGCAGGCTACAGGGCTAGGACACATGGTGGGCATGGGGGGGAGTCAACCAGGGCACAGTGATGGGGAGATGGGAACCCTTATTGCATGCAAGCTTCAAATTAGTGGCTAGCAAGCAGTGGGCAAAAGCTTCATGTCTGTCACAATGTGCTCTAGCATGTTCTCCCTCCACCCTGTTTGCCCACAGTTGCCACGAAAAAATATACTGTGCAACTACCTTCTAATTGCTAGAAGTGATTTCTAGCAAGTGATTCGCCACACATACAGTATGTGTAATGCACACTCCTTGCCAACCATGGGCAGCCAAAGCATATGGGCAGAAAATGGGCACAGAGCGGTACACCCATTCTATGGCATGTATTAGGAGCAGGGGAGGGGGTAGAGTTTCACATCCATGCCCTGGGCACTGAAAGAACCTGTCCCCGAACTGGTTAGCAGTCTTTTTAGGATCTGTATTATCCCTTCTTGCTGGAAACATTTTTTAAGTTTTTGTATACATGTTAAACTACTCATTTTAGACCTGAAGATTACTTAAAGCTCCCCCAACAAAAAAAAACATTATATATTTTCTGAATGCAGAGACTATGTAGATTAAAATGTTGTCAGTCACATGATAACTGCACTACTGTTTATCAAATCTTTATTTTCAAGAAAAATACACAAATTAATTTTGGTGTGTACAAATATAATATAATACACATTTTGGTAAAATATAAAAGATTTCATTAAGTAAATAGATACTAAATATGTAAAATTCAAACTTGCATGCACACTTGAAATGGGGAAAATTACTATACCAAAAATTGCTTTAAAACTTTACAACTCATCATTTTGGAGATAACATTAGAGCATTAGAGCAATCATTGTTTTCATATGCGTGTTCATGCAACAAGTGCATTTGTGTTTGTATGTGCATTCACAGGTGTACATGGGGATGGAAAACTTTAAAATATTTTGGGTGTGTTCATTTGTTTAATTTTTAAACATGTTTGCTTCATTTTATTGCTATCACAATGTCATGGCATTGTGCCGGAGAAAGATTCTCTTTAAGACCCTAATGTCACCGGAGCTTACTGCTAAGTTGATTAAGCATAAAATGTGCTTGATCAACATCTTCCTATAGATGGCTATAGAGCTAGGGAATTGACAGCTATGAACATGGAAGTGCTCATGGTTGAGGTCTTTTAGGTTCATACTACTCACAGAAGATCAGTGAAGACATTTTTACTGTTGCTCTCCATCCTGAATGTCCCAGGCATCCAGGAAGGATTGCTAAGCCCAGGTCACCAGGGGTACAGTGGGGAAGGTAGGCTCAGGTAGCTTAATGGCCTACCTAAAACAAAATTTTCACTTAAAGGATAAGTTCGCCTTTGTGAACATGTTTTTATTTGTAGGGTGGAACATGTAACATGCTCCTAGTGCTGCAGCCTCTGCAACCTCTGCCTCTCCTCCTCCATGACAACAGTACGGGAAGCTGTCACTTTTTAAAAACAGCACAGCCATGCGGGGCTCCGCCCACATAGCCACATCATTCATTCACAGTGTTCTGTGAATTAATGAACTGCATGTCCAATAGCCTTAGCAGCTGTCGGCTTGTAGTTCTCAATTAACTACCACGTGTCTGTGAAGCACTGTGTTAGCTCCTTGAGTCTTCCTGTCAGTATATCTACTTGCCCATACACAATGACATCCCTGGAGGGGTGCGGGCCGCACCGAGTGACACCATCACAGGGGGTGCAGGAGCAGGATGCCAGCAGAGCTTCTGGGCTCTGTGAAGGTCCTGGCCAGTTATTGGGGTGATTCCTCTCTGAAGGGGTGACATCACGTGTTATTGCATTGGGTGACACCACCCTATGGAAGCCTCTGTCCATACATCTCATACAGCTGCTGATTGCACTGCTTTACGGGCTCCTGCAACCAAAATAATAAATGCACGTTTTTTCACCTGCAAAAAAATGTGCATTTATTATTTTGGGTCAAAAGGTGAACTTATCTTTTAACTGGGTCTTACCTGACAGCAATTACCACCTTTTGCTTCTCTGCTGCTTCACTGAACCACTTGAAATGAAGTAATGTCCTGTGTAAGCTACAAGTAGCCAGAGTTGTAACTTACACAGGGCTTTACTAAAGGAAGAGGTTTGTTTCACAGGCTACAAAAGCGGCACAGAGCTTGTGAAATGCTTTGTAAATGCTTGCTGATTCAAATGCTCTTCAGACTAGGTTAAAAGTTGATCTTAAACAATGCCTGTGTGTTTAGGGACTAAAACCCAGGGAATGCAAAACCATGAATAATTTTTAGATGAGGTATTCTAGTCCGACTTACATAAAAATGCTAATTCTAAGGTGATTTGAAGAACATACAAGAATGTCAACTTCTTTAAGAAGTGTCAAACTTGTTATTGGCAGATCACAATAAGATTGGGCTGGGGAACACTGTTCATCTTGTCTCACAAGAGGAATAACATAAAGATAGTTTTTGTTCCCTTCTAATCCCTTCTATTATAGGAACTTGTATTCTTTCTCACGCAACTGTTAAAAAGTTTTAGGAGGAAAACTAAAGAACTTTTTTGCTGACTATTATTGAGGAAATATATTACAACTATGTTTATATGAACTACCTAAAGTAATTTAATTATTTATTAGCCATTAATAGAGTAAATATCAGACAATATTGGAAAATAAGTAATGAAAGTAATGTTGAAGAATAAAAGTCATGGAGAGTGACTAGCAAATCTGAAGAATGCATCTACACACACAAATATGGTAATAGCTTCACACCATAACAGAAGGTACTTAGGATGTCAATCATATTTTAACTTTGTTAGGATAAACAATGTACTGTAACTATGGGATCTCTCTAGAAAAACGTGTTTGAACACAATATAATTGTATAGGCCAAATGGGCTTTGGGAATTCATTTTTACAACATCCCTCAGGAAGAATTTTATTCATACAAATGTTAAACTATCCATGACTGACAGATATGTTGCCCTCTATCAATCAAACCTGTCTTTGAAGTTTATCATGGTCAACAGGCTTCAGATGTTGTTGAAATAGGTACTTTCATAACAAACTTTGCTGCATGCACACTGAATGAAAAATCTGAATAAAAATGAATATAAATCAAATATTCCTATCAAGAAACCACAAAAAATATTATGTTTATTTTAATTGATTTTTGTTATTAGCATTTCATAAATCTCAGTTTGTTTCTAATGTCAACCTGTAACAACAGATTAAAAGTGTCAGTCCACTCAAAGTCTGGCAGTTTGTTGAATCCCAGATTTCAAAATGCTGATGCCTCCTTACCTAGTAATGGCTCATCAAGGGCTTTCACTAGGCCCTGAATATATACAGTGGGGCAAAAAAGTATTTAGTCAGCCACCAATTGTGCAAGTTCTCCCACTTAAAAAGATGAGAGAGGCTTGTAATTGGCATCATAGGTATCCCTCAACTATGAGAGACAAAATGGGAAAAAAAAATCCAGACAATCACATTGGCTGATTTGGAAAGAATTTATTTGCAAATTATGGTGGAAAATAAGTATTTGGTCAATATCAAAAGTTCATCTCAATACTTTGTTATATATCCTTTGTTGGCAATGACATAGGTCAAACGTTTCCTGTAAGTCTTCACAAGGTTGGCACACACTGTTGCTGGTATGTTGGCCCATTCCTCCATGCAGATCTCCTCTAGAGCAGTGATGTTTTGGGGCTGTCGCTGGGCAACACGGACTTTCAACTCCCTCCAAAGGTTTTCTATGGGGTTGAGATCTGGAGACTGGCTAGGCCACTCCAGGACCTTGAAATGCTTCTTACGAAGCCACTCCTTCATTGTCCGGGAGGTATGTTTGGGATCATTGTCATGTTGGAAGACCCAGCCACGTTTCATCTTTAATGCCCTTGCTGATGGAAGGAGGTTTGCACTCAAAATCTCACGATACATGGCCCCATTCATATTGTCCTGTACATGGATCAGTCGTCCTGGTCCCTTTGCAGAGAAACAGCCCCAAAGCATAATGTTGCTACCCCCATGCTTCACAGTAGGTATGGTGTTCTTTGGATGCAACTCAGCATTCTCTCTCCTCCAAACATGACGAGTTGTGTTTCTACCAAACAGTTCTATTTTGGTTTCATCTGACCATATGACATTCTCCCAATCCTCTTCTGGATCATCCAAATGCTCTCTAGCAAACTTCAGACAGGCCCGGACATGTACTGGCTTAAGCAGGGGGACACGTCTGGCACTGCAGGATCTGAGTCCCTGGCGGTGTAGTGTGTTACTGATGGTAGCCTTTGTTACATTGGTCCCAGCTCTCTGCAGGTCATTCACTAGGTCCCCCCATGTGGTCCTGGGATTTTTTTCTCACTGTTCTTGTGATCATTTTGACCCCAGGGGGTGAGATCTTGCGTGGAGCCCCATATCAGTGGTCTTGTATGTCTTCCATTTTCTAATTATTGCTCCCACAGTTGATTTGTTCACACCAAGCTGCTTGCCTATTGCAGATTCAGTCTTCCCAGCCTGGTGCAGGTCTACAATTTTGTTTCTGGTGTCTTTCGACAGCTCTTTGGTCTTCACCATAGTGGAGTTTGAAGTGTGACTGTTTGAGGTTGTGAACAACTGAACAACTTAAGACCCATCTCCCTGCTGCCATTTACCTCTAAACTCCTAGAACGCTTAGTCTACAATCGCCTGAGCTCCTACCTCACTGACAACAACCTTCTTGACCCTCTACAGTCTGGTTTTCGCTCACTACACTCCACTGAAACTGCCCTACTAAAACTCACTAATGATCTACTAACAGCTAAAACCAATGGCCACTACTCCATACTCTTACTACTTGACCTCTCTGTGGCTTTTGATACGGTTGACCATCCCCTCCTCCTCAACAAACTCCACTCCCTTGGCCTCAGAGACTCTGCTCTCTCCTGGTTCTCCTCTTACCTATCGCAGTGCTCCTTCAGCGTTACCTATAACGCTGCCTCCTCTTCTCCACTCCCTCTTTCTGTAGGGATCCCTCAAGGTTCTGTCCTTGGACCCTTTCTCTTCTCCATCTACACCTCCCTTGGTCACTTGATAAACTCCCATGGCTTTAAGTACCATCTCTATGCTGATGACACACAAATCTATCTTTCTACCCCTCACCTCACCTCTTCAGTCTCCTCTCGCATTACTAACCTACTAAGTTACTGAGCTCTTAGTATTCCCCGCAGCCCGTGCCCCCTCCCCTGACTTCTCCATCAAGATCAATAACACAATCATCAGTCCCTCCCCTCATGCCAGGGTACTAGATGTAATCCTAGACTCCCATCTATCCTTTCAGTCCCAAATCCATTCACTGTCCAAATCTTGTAAACTTCACCTCCGCAACATCTCCTAGATACGGCCGTTCCTAACCTCGGAAACCACTAAGCAACTTATTCACTCCCTTGTTATATCTCGCCTTGACTATTGTAACTCCCTCCTCACTGGCCTACCTAATCGCAGGCTATCCCCTCTTCAGTCTATCATGAATGCTGCTGCCAGACTCATCCACCTTACTAAAATAATATAAGTGGTGAAGCGCTCAACTTAAATAATCAAAAACTAGTGCAATATCCCCATATATAAATATCACATCCCTAGTGGTATAATGATACCCAAATGATAACTCTTAAGCTATGCAGATATACAAATAATAATAATATAAATAATAATGAATGAAAAACTAGTGCAATATCTTCATATATACATAATATATCCCTGGTGATATAGTGATAAACAACTAATATCTCTTAGACTGTGCAAAAGTGATACTAAAATACAATTAATAATACCAATTTACATGAAATATTAATTACAATAAATTAAATAGTGATGCCACACTGTGCAAAATTATAGAAAAGTGTTCAAATAATGTCACTCCATGCTACAATAGTGCTCTTCGTGAAAATCTTGACGTGACTCCCCTCAATAGCAGAAATGCCCCCTCACCTTCCACATTCGACCCTTGCGGGTCACAGAGCTTTTTATATATATATCTCTGCCAGATATTAATCTCCTCCACTGCCTCCACCGACCTTGATCCTCCTCCAGGCAGTAAGTAACACTCCAATAACTCCCCTCATACAACGAATTCAAGCATCAGGGCAGGCCAGAGAGCTTCCTTCGTGTCCCAGGAGAGCTTGCTTGCACCTAGTCTGCTGCAGTCAATTAAAGCTGCCTGGACAAAGAGCCTCAGCTGCGCTCAGCATTGAGATGATTCATCCACTAAGATTAGCTCCTGTTTTTATTTTGTTTTTTTGCTTTTGTTTTTTCCTTTTGTTTTTTCACTTTTGCTTTTCACAAAAGCAAAAAAACAAAATAAAAACAGGAGCTAATCTTAGTGGATGAATCATCTCAATGCTGAGCGCAGCTGAGGCTCTTTGTCCAGGCAGCTTTAATTGACTGCAGCAGACTAGGTGCAAGCAAGCTCTCCTGGGACACGAAGGAAGCTCTCTGGCCTGCCCTGATGCTTGAATTCGTTGTATGAGGGGAGTTATTGGAGTGTTACTTACTGCCTGGAGGAGGATCAAGGTCGGTGGAGGCAGTGGAGGAGATTAATATCTGGCAGAGATATATATATAAAAAGCTCTGTGACCCGCAAGGGTCGAATGTGGAAGGTGAGGAGGCATTTCTGCTATTGAGGGGAGTCACGTCAAGATTTTCACGAAGAGCACTATTGTAGCATGGAGTGACATTATTTGAACACTTTTCTATAATTTTGCACAGTGTGGCATCACTATTTAATTTATTGTAATTAATATTTCATGTAAATTGGTATTATTAATTGTATTTTAGTATCACTTTTGCACAGTCTAAGAGATATTAGTTGTTTATCACTATATCACCAGGGATATATTATGTATATATGAAGATATTGCACTAGTTTTTCATTCATTATTATTTATATTATTATTATTTGTATATCTGCATAGCTTAAGAGTTATCATTTGGGTATCAACATACCACTAGGGATGTGATATTTATATATGGGGATATTGCACTAGTTTTTGATTATTTAAGTTGAGCGCTTCACCACTTATATTATTTTTGTTTTACATATCTTGCGGTATAGAGAATTAGGTGATAGCAGCTAACTCACTAGGTTCTGTGGAGCGCAGGGGGATTTCTGTATATTTATCATCCACCTTACTAACCGTTCTGTATCTACCACCCCTCTTTGCCAATTCCTCCACTAGCTTCCCATTGTCCAACGGATAAAATTCAAAACATTAACAATAATGTATAAAGTCATTTATAACTCTGCCCCAAAGTACATCACCGATCTTGTCTCTAAATATCACCCAAACCGTACTCTCGCTCCTCGCAAGACCTCCTACTCTCTAGCTCCCTTGTCAACTCTTCCCATGCTCGTCTCCAGGACTTCTCCAGAGCTTCCCCCATCCTCTGGAATTCTCTACCCCAATTTATCAGACTATCGCCTACTCTGCTCACTTTTAGGCGATCTCTGAAAACCTTTTGTACCACTAGCCCCTCCCTCCTAGATTGTAAGCTCCAAGGAGCAGGGCCCTCCTATCCCTCTTGTATTGAACTGTATTATTGCTGTATTGTCTCCTGTTATATTGTAAAGCGCTGAGCAAACTGTTGGCGCTATATAAATCCTGTATAATAATAATAATAATAATATAATAATGCACTCTATAAAGGGTTCAATTGACCCTACCATTGGACAGAACTTTTGTACATGTTCTTCTACATGATTAATGAACCTTGTTCTTTAGATTGAATTAACCTTTAGTAAAGGTTAACATATACATAAACCAAAACATAAATCTTATTCTAAGATTAGGTTAACTTTGAATTTACTCAAAATTTTTCCAGTTCAAAATGTTACTGTATGGCTTAGTGTGCGTCATCTAGTTTGAAAACCACAGGGTCTACTTGTATAAAAGGAAGGGAGTTTGTGACTTAGGTCTGATCTTTTAGAGACCAAATTCTGGTCTTCCTATGGAAATGTACTTAATATATGGCTCATAAATCACACAGCCCCCCTTTTTCTTTGCCCAAGGGAAAAGTAAGCAAGTAATGTACATCAACATAAGGCTATCTTGTAAGCTCTTAGGCTTGCCAAATGAGTTATTAAATCAAGGACATCTGTTTAAAGTGTATGCAACAGAAAATATGACAATAGTCAGCCTATTACAGCCTAACCCGTAACAAACTGGATGGATATAAAATACAATTTAAATACTTTTCTCAGTCTTGTCAATACTATATATATCAAAATGAAACGTAGCTTGTGGTCACAAAAAAAAGAAAAAAACAAAAAATTAGCTTGCACAATATTACATATATCATATAAATAAACAATAAATATACAAACAAGTGCTGCGCTAATCTAAACACATTAATACACAAGTGCAAGGATGATTTGTGAATGTCTGTGCCAATATTATGTAAAACAGCCTGTGAAATAATTACAAAAAGAGTCCTTCTGGGTCACGATGTGAAAGACAAAGGAGTGATCTTTGAATGTGCCCAACAACATGAACTCCACTCCACCATCATGCCACACGTGAACACTTGGCAAGTCATGGTGTTCTGGTAAGTCTTCACGTGTGGCATGATGGTGGAGTGGAGTTCCTGTTGTTGAGTGCATTCAGAGATCAACATTTTGTCTTTTACATTCTGACACAGAAAGACTCATTTTGCAATTATTTCATTGTTTTATTAGAGTTTTACATATTATTAAGGGAATATTCACTAATCATCCTTGTACTTGAGTGTTAACATGCTTGGATTAGTGCAGCACTTGTTTGTATACTTATTATCACTACTATGCAATTGTCTAATATGAGAAGCGGCGGTAAACTAATAAAATTAACAGTATGCATAATCAGGTTAAGAATCCAATGATGGTAGATTTATTTGGTTTAACCAGAATTTACATTACATTGCTGCTTTCTTGATAATTTGTTTTTATGTTGTCAGCATGAGGAAAAACTAAGTAAAAGAAACAAAAAACTCTAATAGCTACAGATGCAATCACAGGACAATCACATAAGGAATAATATGCGGTATAATAAACATAAATGCTTTGTTATACAAAATTTTACAATTTAACAAAATAAACATTAACTAGACAATCACCACAATATAAAATGATACCCTAAAACAAACAGGGCTTTCTATATTGCATCATTACTGTATACTGATGTACCTTTTGGTGGGGAAAGGTTTTAGGAAATGACCCTCCACAAACAGGATATTGCAGTAAACCAGTAAGTAAATAAGAGAAGGAGGACCTTTGCTAAGAAGAACAGTGGGTTTGCTAATAAAATTGGCAATGCTTCCACTAAGGGCAGGGCCTCTGTGAACAGACAGGTTCCCTTTCCTTGGAAATAACCAGTAATCTAATCAAAGTAATTGGGAGCAGAGGAACTACTGCAGCCCACATATAACGTTACCACAAGAATTCACACCAGTATGGAATTAATATCAGCTTTATTTACGATAAAAATTAATAATAGTACATACATTCAAAGTATCCTCAGTGTTGCTGAACTCCCTTTTGCCACTGCAGCTGTTACACAGACAGCACAGTGGCTAAGGAGCTTTGGGGCTGGATAGGCAGAACTTGATGCAAAGCTAAGACACTAGTTCTCCATCAGGTCTGCTCCCCTTGTGATTGAGAACAGGCAGCAGGTGGTTCCATAGCCAATAGAAAGCCTGCTATTGGCTATGGGAATCACCCACTGCTTGCTGTCAATCACAAGGAGAGGCTGTCCTCAGCTTCCCTATCAGGTTCCATCCACTGTCAGTGTCAATGGTTGCTTGAAGGCTGTATACTGTGAAGCCAACAGCCTTCTACACAGAGTGCAGATACAGGCACTCTGCCTGTCTCTGTACACCAACTTATAATTGGTCTTCAATTCCTCCAGTTTTGTTATTGTCAGGGCTGGGCTCCTGCTACTTATTGAGCAGCTCTTTTCTTTCAGTGCTCAGAAGCTGCTCAGCTGTTGGTTAATTACCAGCGGGGACGGACTGACCATTTGGAAACTCGGGCACTGCCCGAGGGCCGGGGTCAGTAGGGGGCCCAATGAGATACCCCTGGTACCTTTTTCATAGGCTTTTTTGAGTTTGGGCAAGAACACAGGGGCCCCATGATCCCCTATTGCCCGGGGGCCCCATGAGTTGTCAGTCCGCCCCTGATTACCAGTCACTGATTGTGACTCAGTGACTCACCTGGATACCATTACCTGCCTCATTAGTCCAGCCTACAGCCAGACCTTTTAGCTATTTTAGCAGCTTAGCTCATTTCCTCCTTGCTCTTGCATGGTCTTTGATCTCCAGTGTGTTCCTACCTGTGTTCCTGTGTACAACTCGGTCTGGCTGACTTCTCTTCTGATTCCTGTTCCTGATTTTTGGCTCCTGAGTACGCTGATTTCTGGTTTCCTTACTCTGGCTTGTCTGACAACTTGCTCTGGCATCCAAACCCTGGCTTCTGTTTTGTTCCTGATCTATGTTATATTTGCTATTTCTTTAAAGGTGTGATTTCTTTCTGCTCCGCCTGGCTCATGGTTCCTGACAGTTATCTATGAACTAGAGGTAATTATTTTTTAATTTGGTACAGCAAAATCTCCACTTTATAAAATAGGACTATTAGGAACTATCCAAATCTTCTGATGTACCTCTCTTTTGGTGGGGAGGGGTTTTGAGAGGTGACCGTCCCCAAACAGGATATTTTTGTAAACCTATAAGAAAATAAGAGAAGTCGAACCTTTGCTAAGTTGAAAAGTGGATTTGATAATGAAGTTAGCAGTGCTCTATGTGAACAGAGCAGTTTCCTTTCCTGGGAAATTACCCAGTAATCTAATCAAAGTAATTGGGAGCAGAGGAACTACTGAGTAGAGGAACTACTACTACCCATATAACGTCAACCACAAGTATGCACAACAGTATGGAAATAATACAAAGTTTATATAAAGAAAAAAAAAATAATAATAGTATATACATCCAAAGTACAAACAGGCATTATCAGCAAAGGGCCCGATAAGAGTTGTGGTGGAATTGTGCACGTATACCCAGGTATATATGGTTATTAACAGAGATATATCCAAAAGAATGTTTCAGCAAAATACAACAGGGGTTAGTTGCAGACAATATATCTCTTTCCTGAGTGTCTATTTCACAAGTGTTGTCACAGTTTTACCGCCGCTTCTATTGCTTTCTCATCATCAAGTCTTCTCTGCTCTTTCATAGGTAAATGTCTGCGTGCAATATCCATCTGTACTTATCCATCTGTACCATCCCCATGCCAGGAATGACTGCCAATTGACACTGCTTTGCTATATGGTAAATGTCTGCATGCAATATCCCTGTACCTTGTGTATATACTTGGTGATTTGACTCTTACCCCCTTTTTGCCTTAGTAATCAAAGAA
Source organism: Staurois parvus (assembly GCF_062004578.1). Taxonomy (NCBI): domain Eukaryota; kingdom Metazoa; phylum Chordata; class Amphibia; order Anura; family Ranidae; genus Staurois; species Staurois parvus. Next base: position 3,056,626 of record NW_028317918.1, on the reverse strand, counting down.
TCAATCACCTTTTATGACTTTGGCTTGTGTTTGTGGCTGGTCTGTTTTTTTCCCCTTCCCCCTCCCATTTAAGTGTCTGTAATCAGATGCTAATTTCATCAATTGGCAAATGTTTGCCAGCCCCATCTCCGTATAAATTTAGTTCAGCTTATGGGGAAGTCACAGATTGGGGTTAGTTGAGGACAACACGTTTGCTTCCTGAGTGTCTCTTTCACGAAGTGTTGTCACAATTTTACCACCGCAGTTTAGCAAAAGCAGGTTAACGAAAGCTGCATGAAGATATAACAAGAACTCTGCTCCACTGTGGAAGGACAGCAAGCAAATCAACATTTGATATTTCCTATCCTATGAAGTCTAATTCTCATTAATATGTTTCTTCTATTCTTCTCCCTCTGGCCACAATCTACTCAGTTTAATTTATATCCCCCTGCTCCCAAAAAAACAGCCCCCCAATCTTGTTTGCCCTCTGGAATGCCAGGTCAGTCTGAAACAAGTTCACATCTGTGCATGACATTTTTATCTCCTGTTGCTTTAACATACCTGACTCAGCTTCTACTGCTGCCCTCTCCCATGGTGGCCTTCACTGGACTCACTTACCAAGACTAAGTGGATGGAAAGGAGGTGGAGTTGGATTCCTTCCACATCCCTCCTAACCCTCCCTCTCTATCCCTCCCTTCTTTTGAGATGCACTGTATTTGTCTGTTTTCACCAATTTCTCTGAGAATTGCAGTGATTTATCGGCCTCCTGGACCAGTATCACACTTTTTTGATGACTTCTCTGCCTGGCTACCCTACTTTCTCTCCTCTGAATACCCATTATTATTCTTGGTGACTTTAACAGCCTTGTTAATGCCAACAGCCCAGCTACTGCTCAACTTCTCAACTTAACCTCATCTTTTGACTTAATGCGGTGGACACAAACTTCCACTTACTCCGATGGTAATACCCTTGACCATGTATTCTCCCATCTCTGCACTTCTGGCAACCTTACCAACACCCCCTTTCCTCTCTCTGATCACAACCTCATCACTTTTACAGTATCCTTGTCTTCAACCACCTATCCCTCCAAACAGCAAATGATTACTTGTAGAAACTTCACCACTTTAACCCTTCACTTCTCTATTCTGCTACTGACCACCTCTATGACAAAATCTCTCTCCTTTCCTGTCCTAACCTGGCCACCTCTATTTACAACAGTTCACTCCCATCTGCACTGGACGCACTTGCTCCTCTAACTATGCAAAGAATCAGGCCCCAACTGCAACAATCCTGGCAAACTGACAACACCACAAATCTCAAGAGACATTGTCGTGCTCTTGAACCACTGTGGCATAAAACCATATCCCTGCAGGACTTCCTCCTAAATAAGTCTGTCCTCCTAAAATACCATTCCTTCCTCAAACTACCTCCCTCCCTCAAAATACCATTCCTGCCAAACAAACTTACTTTGTCTCTCTTATTAATACTGTGTCATCCAGTCTTCGCTACCTTTAACTCTCTGCTTTGTCCCCTACCTCTTTTACCCACGAACTCACTCACTGCGCAAGAGATTGCCAAACACTTCAAAGACAAAATTGATGCAATATGTGAAGACACATCCACTATACAGATTTCTTCCCCACTTAACATACCTTATCCAACAGTACAGTCAACACTTTCCTCTTTTGACCCGGCTACTACTAAAGAGGTTACCAAACTGTTTTCAGATGCCCACCTAACCAATTGTCCCCTGGATCCTGTTCCCTCACAACTACTACGGTCACCCTCTTCTTCTATCCTATGCTCTCTCACTCATATCTTCAATCTCTCCCTCTCTACTGGCACCTTCCTCTCCCCTGCTAAAGCATTCACAGATCACTCGCATATATAAAAATGGGCATGGTATTGACACAGCCCCAGATGATCCATGTTGGCTCACAACTAACATGACCCAGAAATATTTAGACAGAATAAAGGTAGATAAAGCACCTGGACCAGATGGCATACATCCATGGGTCCTTAAAGAATTGAGCTCTGTCAATTCAAAGCCATTGTTTCTAATTTTTAGGGACTCTTTAATGACTTGCATAGTAACACTGGATTGATGTAAGGCCAATGTGGTGCCTATATTTAAAAACTGATAAAAAATCTTTACCAAGTAATTATAGACCTGTTAGTTTAACATATGTAGTTGGGAAGACACAGGAGAGTTTAATAAAGGATCACATAGATGAGTTCTTGCTGGAAAAAATTATTTTAAGCAACAGACAGCATGGATTCATGAAAGACAGAAGTTGATAAAAAAATCTGATTTCTTTTTATGAGGAGATGAGCAAAACCTTGGACAGAGGGGTGGCTGTGGACGTGGTATACTTGGATTTTGTAAAAGCATTTGACACAGTTCCCCGACACACAGCTAAAGTATAAGATAAAGTCTAGTGACTTGGAAAAATCAGTATGTAAATGGATAGAAAACTGGCTAAAAGATTGTATTCAGAGAGTAGTGGTTAATGATTAATACTCTGAATGGTCTGGGGTTGTTAGTGGTGTACCCCAGGGTTCAGTGTTGGGACCCTTACTTTTTAATATATTTATAAACAATATAGGGTCTGGGATTAAAAATACCATTTCAGTCTTTGCAGATAACAACAAGCTTTGCATTAACTTCTTTAATGTTGATCAATATAAGGTTATGTACTTGATGGTTAAGAATATGAATGCATCATACATACTAGGGGGAGTACAACTGGGGGAATCAATGGTGGAGAAGGATCTGGGAGTTCTGGTAGACCATAAGCTTAATAATGGCATGCAATTCCAAACTCCAGTTTCTGAAGCAAGCAAAATCCTCTCTTGTATTAAGTGAGGTATAGACTCCAGAGAGAGAGATATCATATTACCCCAGTACAAATCATTAGTGATACCTCCTCTGGAATATGCAGTTCAGTTTTGGGCACCAATTCACAAAAAGAACATTGGGGAACTGGAGAAAGTGCAGAGAAGGGCAACCAAACTGATAAGAGCCATGGAAGAGCCCAGCTATGAGGAAAAATTAGAGGAACAGAATGTATTCTCTCTTGAGAAGAGGAGATTAAGGGGGGATATGATCAACATGTGTAAATACATCAGTGGTTCATATATTGAACTTGATGTAGAGTTATTCACCCTGAGGTCATCACAGAGGACAAGGAAGCACTCTTTATTTCTGGAGGAAAAGAGATTTCATCTCCAAATATTGAACATTTTCTTCACAGTAAGAGCTGTGAAAATGTGGAATAGACTCCCTCAAGAGTTGGTTCTGGCCAACTCAGTGGATTGCTTTAAAAGAGGCCTGGATTCTTTCCTAGATACACAGAATATAACTGGATACTAACATTTATAGGTAAAGTTGATCCAGGGAATATCCGATTGCCTCTCGGGGGATCAGAAAGGAATTTTTTCCCCTGCAGGAGCAAATTGGAAAATGCTTTGCTGGAGGTTTTTTTGCCTTCCTCTGAATCAAATGTGGGTATAGAATTATAACTTTTTTTTTTATGGTTGAACTAGATGGTCGTTTTTCAGCCAGCCTAAATATATAACTATGCCACATAACTTCTTTAAAATAAATCTCTGTAAAATCAAGCTGTTAATATTCCTTCCCCCTTGTACACTCCTACATGACTTTTCCATCAAAATCAATAATACAACTATCAGTCCCTCCCCTCATGCCAGGGTACTAGGTGTAATCCTAGACTCTGACTTATCCTTTTGGCCCCAAATCCAATCATTGTCAAAAGTTTGTAGACTTCACCTCTGTAACATCTCTAAAATTCATATCCTTTTAACCAATGAAACCACCAAGCTACTCGTTCACTCCCTTGTTATCTCTTGCCTTGACTATTGCAACTCCTTTCCCATAGGCCTACCTCTCCATAGGCTATCCCCTCTTCAATCTATCATGAATGCTGCTGCCAGGATCATCTACCTTACCAACCCAATGTAACCAACCGCAGCGCAAAACAAATTATATAAATACATTAATTATACACTAAATAAACATATACAAAAAATAAATAATAAATAAATTACATGATTAAACAAAAGGTCCAAAAGTCCCAAATGAGTAGTAAATATTGTGCTCCAATCAGAAAATAGGCTCAAAAAACTCTCCAACGTTCCCACACCATCTATGACTTCCAATCCTGCCTGCACTCATCATATGCAGTGGACTCTTAGCTGATATGGCTTAAGAGTCAAACAGGCTTAAAGGTGGGGTACAACCTCCACAAATGCATCTCACTCAGCAAATCCTTGCTTGACAATCTCCAAACGATCACCCCAGGGGCGGACTGACAACTCATGGGGCCCCCGGGCAATAGGGGATCATGGGGCCCCTGTGTCCTTGCCCATACTCAAAAAAGCCTATGAAAAAGGTACCAGGGGCATCTCATGGGGCCCCTTACTGAACCCGGGCCTTTGGGCAGTGCCCGAGTTTCCAAATGGTCAGTCCGCCCCTGGATCAACCATAGATGGATAGCCATGAAAAAGAGATAACAGAAACACCAATAGTGTAATACTGTATAAACTTTTTAATGATTAAAAATTGATGCCTATATTGCACTCACATTTCTAAAATATTTTCTAAGCCTTTTTTAACATATAGACTCCTCAAGCAGATAACAGATCCCATGACATTAATCCATGGAAGCAAAAATAGCAGATCACATTAGCATTAGAAAGTGAATTGGTAGCAATCTATGGAGATGTGCACTATTCTCAAACAAAATTGCTCTTGGAACACCACAACCAGCGTGCGTTCCACTCACTGGACGTGACGTCAAGAAGCCTCCGTCGGAACCAGAAATTGCGTCAACGCGTTTCGCCCCTCCTCCAGGGCGTTATCACAGACATTGATCTCCGGTTCCTGCTTCAAGATATACCTCCCCACTACTACTCCCACTTATTTGATTCGCTGCTTTTAATGGAAGAGACCCCTCTGAACACTCCTACTGCAAATTCACTTCCCGATCTAAATCCTATGGCTACTATATACAAAGCAATAATAATAATAATAGTAATGATAACATACTTTTTATGCAAAGGTTTGTTTGATTCATTAATACTGCCATCTTTAAGCACTTATATGAAGTGCCCATTAATGAATGGGCACTTTTCCTTTTACAATTTAGTGAAGGGTACATGGGACTTAGGAGCTTCTTGGCAAATTGTGCATTTATCCATATTGGGGTGAAAGTCATGTATGACCTCAGCAGACATTTCTTTCTGTAAATACTAGGATAAAAAACGAACATCAAAAACAAATTATCTTTTTAATTTTTAAAGAATCCAATTAAATGAAAACATAATGTATTTCCGCTTATGTGCTGGGTATGCCTTGACAGATCCTTCAAAATAAGGAGTCTGGGTTTCATAAGCATAGTTTTTTCTGTCACATCTTGAGCAAAAGCAGCGGTGTATAGCAATCCAAGAATACAAAACACGGGAGACAACATAAACATTATAAATCTACACAACAAAGCTATCAAACTCCTCAATGAAAATATAAAATAGGTATGGTGGGAATGACACCTTGGCTTTGAATTGAGTTCAAGCTATGGAAGAAAAACAACAGAGAAAAGTTGAAATATATTCAGGTTACTATATTGTTTTCTTTGCATGCTTCTAGTTAGAGGTTTGACATTCTTCCAGGAAGTTGATGAAGCACCAATTTTTGTTTTTAATCCAATATTACATGTCCTGTCAGAGACAGAAAAGATGCCAAAACTATCACCCTTGCAGGTATCACTAACCATCTGGATAGACATAAAGATGTTTTATACAAAGCAAGCTGCAAGTGACCCAAGGGAGTTGAGTGCTAGCCTTCTCATAAATAGCTGTAAAATTACTAAATAATTCCAGAGAAGAGATGTACAGATCCCATAACTTTAGAAAAGAGTATAAAACATTTTCCTTAGTAACACTTTAATGTCTGGAATAAAATGTAAAATCTGTGATAGACAGTAACGTATGCAGATTTGATAAGATATGAATGATGTATATGTAGAGAATACAGACACACAGTAAAGGATAAGTGCAATAAATGTCCTGTTTTCTCCTTCTTTCCATCCCCCACATTTTTATTTAGGTTTTATGTACCTAAAACAATCTTAAATTTAGAGATAAAGTGAAAATGATGGGGAGGAGCAGTAAGAAAAAGAGGGCACTAAAAGTGCTTATATCTAATAAAGCGTAGCTAAATTCAAAACCCCAAAAAAATCATATATTGTAGCTTACCAGGACTTAGATGAAGTGTTTTCATTAATGTTTTTTTTCAAATTATGATCCTGTGAATAAAACACTTTCTGTTCCTAGGGGACTATGCTCTCTCCTTCGCTACACCTGTGGTGGGAACAATGGTTGACACCCAGTCTGGACTTTAAACATTTCTTTCACTCTTCATCTACATTGCATGGACTAAATATCCCACAGTCAACTGTTAGTGGTGTTATAACAAAGTGGAAGCAACTGGGAACAACAGCAACTCAGCCATGAAGTAGTAGGCTACGTAAAATGACAGAGCGAGGTCAGAGCTGCCAAAGGAGGGTCAACCAGTTATTAAGTCCAAAGATTCACATACTTTTTCCTCCCTGCACTGTGAATGTTTACATGTTATGTGCAATTAAACCATGGCAACATCTAATGTTTGTGTAGTATTATGTTCAGCAGACTGTTCTTGTATTGTTGTGAGTTAGATGACGTTCAGAGCACATTTTATGACCAATTCATGCAAAACTCCACGTAATCCCAAGGGGTTCACATACTTTTTCTTGCAACTGTATCTGCTGAGAACCTTGAGAATTCATTGAGAATTGCTACTACATCCATCAAACTAGATACTGATGTATAAGTTTATCAAAAAACAGTGCCATATATACTATACACTACTTTTATGTTGCCCTCTTTTACTTTTATAACAAAAATATTACAAAAAAGTGAAGTTTTATTACTCAGATATGCACATTACATATTTTAGTGATCATTAACTTGTGATCTGCCTGACTTTTCTGCTCATCAGCAATCCTTTTTGTTAGTGTCTTTTATATTTGGACTTGGTCCTTATAGATGATGTCAATACAGGAAGAGTTAGGAGCAGAAGCTATAGAAAGGATTGTGCTGGTAATTCTTTGCTACTGGCCTACAGCTGTCACCCGTTTCATACAGTGAGATCTATTCTAATGGGTGAGTTTGTGAAAGCCAAAAGAAATTGCTCAACACAGGACGACTTCGATAGGGAGTACGGAACAATCACTAATAGGATGCAATAGCACGGCTACAAGGAACATTGGATTCCCAAAGGTAGAACTGTTGCCACACAGAGAGATTGCTCTGACCTGAGAAAGAAAAAAAATTAAATCCTAACAACATCGACAGTTTGGTAAAGGTGTCAGCTTTGTGACATCATTCTCAGCTGAGTACAGCCATGTCATTAATATCATCAAACAGCATTTTCCCCAGGATGAGATTTACATACTATTTTGAGTAATGGCTGTAACCTTTCAAGTAGACAGACTTCAACACTTGGTAGCATGCTATCTCCTAGTCTATTCCTCTCGGACATTAACTCCAATTCTAGTGAATGGCTATCCACAAAAGCATCTTATTGTTGCAGGTATGTTACTTGCAAGAAACATAAAAAATGCACTAGAAATATATCCTTCACTACTGGCAAAGCTTATGAAATTAAACAATATATTAACTGTAATACAAAGTCAGTGGTGTATGTGATAGAGTGTGACATATGTGAAGTTCAATATGTAGGCTGCACTACACGTCCCTTAACTACTTCAAGTCCGGACACTTTCACCCCCTTCCTGCCCAGGCCAATTTTCAGCTTTCAGGGCTATCACACTTTGAATGAGGTTGCAGAATGGAATTTCTTTCTCAAACCAATGGATTTCTAACTTCATATGTGTTTTTTGTTCTAGAAATTACACTCATTCCAAAATCAAATGGTAAAAGCAAGCAGACATTAGAGGTTTAAATCAGGTGTGAGATCGAAACACTGTGTGACATTGTGCCCGGTGATCTTTGAATTTTCCCATGTTGTTCAGGTAGATCTCCATCTCTTTAACCACTTCAAGTCCGGACACTTTCACCCCCTTCCTGCCCAGGCCAATTTTCAGCTTTCAGTGCTATCACACTTTGAATGACAATTGCGCAGTCATGCAACACTGTACCCATATGAATTTTTTAGGATTTTTTTGAGACAGATAAAACTTTATTTTGGTGGAATTTATTCACCACTGGGATTTAAATTTTTTTGCTATATAAATGAAAAAGTCCAAAATTTTGAAAAAAAAGTGTTTTTCTTATAAAAGTTTGCAAAGAAATAATCTTTCTTCAGAAATCTTGGCCAAAATGTATTCATCTATTTTTTTAGTAGAAAAACCCCAAATCAGTTTATAACCAAAAATTATAATTTTTCAAAACATCTTTTGACATTTTATTTTTATTTTTATATTATTATTTATGTTTTTTTAACATACTGTCACCCTACCAGTACAGTGTCACCATAGTGATACTGTACTACTTGTGAGGGGTGATTTTTTTTTTTACACTGATTGCTTTTACACCCATAAAGGCTGTAAAAGCAATCATTTCTGCATTCTTGCAGCCATTGAGAAATACTGTGTGAGATGTGTTTGGTCACAGCTTGTCACATGGTACAAGGCTGTTGTGAATAGCCTTGAACCATGTGATCTCTGTGAGCATTCACAGATTTCACAAATAGTAAGCAATGATGTCAGAAGTGACATCTTGCTTACTACTATTCATGTGATCACTGATTGGCCAATCAGTGATCACATGATCGGGACCTCACAAAGAGGTCCTGTACAGGGATCGGTGTTCGGTGCCGCGTGCTCCCAGAAGCACGCACAGGCAGGGAAGGGAGGACATTTATAAACGGTTTATAAATGCTCCTATCCGGCAGTTTATATACATGGGCCGGACAGGAATTGGTTAAGAATTAGAATCTCGGAGCACTCAATGACACAAACAATTGGAATGCAAAAAATTTATCAAATGTCTCAAAACATTTTAGGGATGTCCATAATGGTAATCTGGATTCTTTTTCTTTTCATGGCATAGAACAAGTCAAGAAACCTGAGGGGCGGAAACGTACATTGCATTTTATTGCAGAGAGAAATGTGGTGGATACATCCTTTACACACAAGAACACCACCCACTTTAAACAATAGATGGGATAGAGACTTATTTTTTAAGTAATTACGTAATCAGGTATTATACTTGCAATTCTGTTGTTTTTCCTGGTGGGAGTTTCCAGCATTTCTTAGATTGTTCCCGTCAAGTGTTTTGGATTACACACTAATTGTTCTTAATGATTTTTACCCCGCCTCTACAATTATTTGTGAAGGGTCTAAGAGTATGTAAGCGATGGTTTGTCGAATTACGTTATGCGATAAGGAAGGCTGTATAGCTGAAATGTGTCAGAGATTCATGTACTGTATGATTAATATGTAGCCAACAAAGAATGAAAAGAGGAGTTTACTGATTGCCCAGCTTTTTCTGTTGTGATTTCCAAAGACTGGTGACCACAGAACTAAAAAGGGGACAGGGGGGCACAGTGGATAAGTGGTCAGCTCATCTTCCTTGCAGCACTAGAGTGATTAGCTTGAATCCCAACCATGACACTACCTCTGCAGAGTTTGATTTCTTACCTTTTATTTTATGCTAAGGAAATCGTTTGCAAATGGACATCTGCTGCATCCCCAGATATGTCCTCTTGGGAAAACATGATCAATACTGCTTTGCCCCTCTACAAGTTGATATACAGTTAGGTCCATATGTATTTGGACACAGGTACAATGTTAGATTTTTTTAGGTATTTACCAAAACATGTTCAAGCTATAGTTATATAATGGATATGGGCTGAAAGTGCACACTCTCGGGTTTAATTTGAGGGTATGTACATTCAAATTGGAGGAAGGGTTTAGGAATTACAGCTGTTAAGAGTAGCCACACCCCATTTTTCAAGGGACCAAAACCCTTGAGAAAATTGAACAAATCACCGTATTTTTCGGCGTATAAGGCGACTGGGTGTATAGGATGACCCCCTAATTTTACAGTTAAAACATAGGTTTTGGCCTATACTCGCTGTATAAGACTACCCCCCCACTTCCGAGGCAACGCCAGTTTTTTTTTATATACATTTTTATTGAATTACATTTTTCTAACATAACATACATTAATAAATGGAAGGCCAATCACAACAAGCCTGCATGGATTGGCAAAGGTTGTAATAGACTGCCTTTCTGACTCTGGCCAATCTGAGTAGGCTTTTTACTAGAAGTGTATAAACATACCATACATAATGTCCCCATTATTACATTTTAGCCCACTGGATATGCTTGTAGATTCAGCTACATACAGAATATAAGATCGTATTTACCTTTTGAAGCCGCTGGATGCGCTCTATAATACTGTGGCTTCGGCTACAGAACGTCCCTGTGCTGACATTGTATGAACTGCGCTGAGCCAATCACGGCAAGCGGTGTATTCACAATTTGTATGCATAAAAAGCCTGCTCAGATTGGCTGAGTTAGAGAGGCGGTCTATTCAACCTTTGCCAATCTAAGCAGGCTTGCCGTGATTGGCTCAGTGTGGAACAGTGTCAGCACAGAGATGTTCTGAAGCCAAAGCTACATAGGGCTTCCAGCGGCACATCCAGCCGAAGATAAAGAAGCTACATCCAGCGGGGTAAATTATTTATTGATTAAATAAATTAATTATTGCCAATATTTCACTTGGGGTTGTTGCAGATGTTCCCTCCATATTATCTCAGCTCCCGGGATGGACAGTTTTCCAGCGTATACCCGACGTATAAGATGACCCCCAATTTTTGGGGGATTTTTTTTAGTGTGAAAAGTCATCTTATACGCCAGAAAATACGGTAATATAATCATAAATAAAATTTTCACTTTTAAATTTTGTTGGCAATCCTTTACTGGCGATGGCTGCCTGAAGTCCGTAACCCATGGACATTACCAAAGACTGGGCATCCTCCTTTCCGATGCTTTGCCAGGCACTAACTGCAGCTGTCTTCAGTTGTTCTTTGTTTGTGGGTCTTTCTGCCTTTAGTTTTGCCTTCAGCAAGTGAAATGCATGCTCAATTCAGTTGAGATCAGGAAATTGCCGTTGCAGAATATTCCACTTCTTTTCCTTCAAAAGCTCTTGGGTTGCTTTTGCAGTGTGTTTTGGATCATTGTCCATCTGGACTGTGAAGCGCTGTCCAATCAACATTTTTGATGCATTTGGCTGAATCTGGGCTGACAGTATATCTCTAAACACTGCTGATCTATGTCTCTAAACATCTGACTGCTTCTGTCTTCTGTCCCATCATCAATATACACCAATAACCCAGTGCCTCTGGAAGTCATGCATGTCCATGCCATCACACTGCCTCCACCATGTTTTACAGATGATGTTGTGTGCTTTGGATCATGAGCTGTTCCAAGCCTTCTCCACACTTTTTTCTTTTCGTCATTCTGGTACAGATTAATCTTAGTTTCATCCGTCCAAAGAATGCTTTTCCAGAACTGGTCTGGCTTTTCTAGATGTTTTCTGGAAAAGTATAATCTGGCTTTTCTATTCTTCAGGTTTATGATTGGTTTGCACCTTGTGGTGAACCCTCTGTATTTGCTCTCGTGAAGTCTTCTCTTGATTGTAGACTTTGACAATGATATGCCGACCTCCTGGAGAGTGTCCTTCACTTGTCTGGATGTTGTGAATGGGTTTTTCTTTACCATAGAGAGGATCCTGTGATCATCCACCACTCTTATCTTTCATGGACATCCATGCCTTTTTATGTTTCTGAGCTCACCAGTGTGTTCTTCTTTCCTCAGAATCAACCAAAATGTTGATTTGGCCACTCCTAATGTTGTTGCTATCTCTCTGATGGATTTGTTTCACTTGCATGGACAGCTCCTGAACGCATGATGTAGGTTCACAGCAATAGATTCCAAATGCAAATACCACACTTAGAATCAACTCCAGACCTTTTACCTGCTTAATTGATGAAGAAATAACGAAAGAGTACCCCACACCTGGCCATGAAACAGCTTTTGATTCAATTGTCCAATTACTTTTGGTCCCTTGAAAAAGGGAGACCAAAAAGAGTTGTAATTCCTAAAGCCTTCCTCCAAATTGGATGGACATACCCTCAAATTAAACCTGAGAGTGTGCACTTTCAGCGCATATCCACTATATAACTATAGCTTGAATATGTTTTGGCAAATACCTGAAAAAAACCAAAATTGTGCCCAATTGTGTCCAAATATATATAGATCTAACTGTATATTAGTCGAGGCTGCCCTTGGAAATATTATAAAGTATGGCAGTCGTGGGTGTCCCAACAGGATGGGGTTAGACTGGTTAGGCCCTTCTCTATCTAATTGTCAGTTGTGTGATGTGTGTGTATTCCTTGGCTTGCACAGATGTTCTCTGGATGTTCCCCCACTCCATATCCGTGTTCTCCTGATTGCACTACCTGCCTGGAGTTTGCATGTTCTCCCTGTGCCTGGGTGGTTTTCCTCCCATACGCCAAAGACATGCTGGTAGGTAAATTGGCCCTAGTATATGTATGAATGTGAGTTAGGGACCTTAGATTGTATGATCCTTGAGGACAGGGACTGATGTGAATATACAATATATATGCGAAGTGTTGCGTAAATTGATGGCGTTATATAAGTACCTGTAATAAATAAAATATCTACTTTATAGGGCTACCACAAAAGTTCAAATATAGCAAAAAAAAAGGAAAATATACGTGGCTCTTGTGTAACTAACTGTTTATTAAACATATTTTATTAGATACAAAAAAATCAGACAGAGAAGGCAACTTAAAAACAAGGGTATACTTATAAAAAACAAATACACCCCCAAAAAAATAGCAAAAACACAGCCCAAAACATATATATATATATATATATATATATATATATATCTTTGCCACAGAAAGATTTGCAATTTTGCAACAGGTTATGCATTGATTATCCAGGATCAGGCGTTCCACGTGCTTAATGTCCACAGGAATGACTGCTGTGGGCTGGGAACCACCACAGATGGGATCATCACTGACAGACATATGGCCATCTTTGAAATGTTTACACCATTTAAATGTCTTACTGCAGCTGAGCATCTCATCACTGTACTGTGCTTGAAGTCTTCTTTAGATATCCATGGATTATACTCCTTCATTCACAAGAAACTTCATCACCTCATGCTGTTCCATTCACGAACTAACACTGTTGTCTACCATCTTGATTATTGGTCTCTGGACTGGCCCGCGACATGTGCGCCACCTATCAGTAATAAGACACACTTGCCACTTACTACTGTGTGTAGTACCACCAATCCCGGTTTGACTTACACTTCATGTGACTGAGCACAAGCACGGGTTTAACTAATAGTTATTCTCCGTCTGCTCATAATTATGAGCCTGGGCACATTTCGGTTTTCCAGACACTGGCTAACAGGAATTCTCTATCTGCTCATAATTATGCACCCAGGCATATTTTGCCTTTCCTGACATGTAGAGAGCATTACCACAGGTATTATTTTACTCCTTTGTTCAGTGTCCTGTACTTCCTAGCCAGTGAACATAGCATGGTGCTATGGGGTAGCCATGTACCAATAGATTAGGCCTATTGGCTTTCTAGAACTAGGACTGCTGTAGATGAAGCTACACTAAGCTATATTCCCTGACCACTGGTTGTTGGTTGATTTTTGTGATATACAAGTGTCAGGGAACCAGTACTTGTACAGCTAATGTTTGTGTGCAAGTTCCAGTACATAAACGGACTCAGGCTAGTAACCAGTATGCATTGACACGCATTTGTGTGCACTAGCGTGCATTTGTGCACACAAGTACATGCAGTGGCATGCATCTGCACATTGGCGCAAACCTGTGCACGTCCAACCCCTGGAATGGCACCAATCTGCCTATTTAAAGAAGGTTCTGACGTGCTGATTGCCTGGATGTTCTTCAGCTCTCTGTGATCCTTCTTCTTGTGCTTCCTGGTTACCCTGCTGCCTGATTGCCTGTCACTGACTCTGCCTGTTCCTGGATATTGCTCTGAATCTTTGCAGATATTTTGAAAAGACTCCTTATGCCCTTAGAAAATACATTGGGGTGATTGCGTTAAAAAAAATGTGGTAATCTTGTGGGTGTTTAAACTGTCCTGGTGCCTCAGGCCTACAAAAGTGCGATACGTAGTCAGGAAATGATGCATAATTTATGCCCTCCGAAAGACTCCTGGATTTTGGGCCCCTCTACGTGGTTAGGCTGTGAAAAAGTCTCTCATTTCAAATGTGGAGCTGTGTTGGTCATCATGGGACAATAGTGATGTGTATACAGGGTCTAATTATGTCCCCCAAATCTACAAGGGGGAATAGTGTGAGATTTGTGGAGTGTGGTGTTTTCTATTTTGTTTTTTCATGTTTTTAATTATGTTTTCATTAAAGAAGTTGTTTATGAGTTTCTTGACCATGTGCTTACTAATTTATGTTTAGATTAATACATTAATCAAAAACTTTTGAGTCCTGGTTCAGTCCATAACCATTGGACTATTGGAATTTTGATTGGGGACTCACGGACGACACATTGTTTTTAGACCTTGAGGATTTTTCTTGGGAGGTATCAAACAATGTAGATAACTTTCACAAAAACTCAGAGGCATAGCTTGAAGCCTGTACACACTGCCCCCTTCTGTACATATTACTCCCTCTCTGTACACACTGCCCCTCCTGTACATATTAACCCTTCCCTATGCACAGTGCCCCCTCCTATACATATCACCCTTTCCCTAGACAAATTTCCTCCTCCTCCTCCTTGTACATAATGTCCCTTCCTGTACATATTACCCCCCTCCTGTGCATATCACCCCCTCTTGTACACAATGCCTCATCCTGTATATATTACCCCCTCTTTGTACACAATTCCCCCTCCTGTACATATTTCCCCCTCCCTGTACTCACTGCCCCTCCTGTTCATATTACCCCCACCCTATACACAGTGCCCTCTTTTGTACATATTACCCCCTCCCTGTACAAAATGCCCATCCTGTACATATTACTCCCTCCCTGTACACACTGCCCCTCCTGTACACATTACCCCCATCCTGTACATATTACCCCCTCCCTATACACAATGCCTCCTCCGTATACACAGCGCTCTCTCCTGTACATATTACCCCCTCCCTGTACACAATGCCCCTCCTGTACATATTACCTGTTCCCTGTACACAATGCCTTCTCTTGCACATATGAAGAGATGTTGCACTAATTACTGCTCAGCCTGGCAATTGTAGAAGCTGATGCTATCTCACTGGGCTACACACTGGAGATAACTGCATTCCAAAAGGAAGCTGTGAATTGGGCTCTCTCTGCTCATATTCCTGAAATCCTGGACTTATCTGCCGACCTGTCAGCTCTCCAGAGTACACAGCAAGGATGGCAGAGCAGTAGCAATGCTACCTAGTCACACGAGAAGCCCTGATAGAGCAATAAAAAAATGCTGATTGGAAGCTTCCCAGAAAGACGTCTGTTGCTTACCTGGGGCTGGCACAGCAGTTGGGATTCGATTTTCTGTTACAAAGAGCAAATTCAGTGCATAATCACTGTACTGAACCTGCAGTGGACTCCCCGGCCTGCTGGAGCATGGACAGGGTCAAAGGTGTGACCCCTGACACTACGCCTATGCACAGACTAAATAATATACTCCCATTTGTTTTATAGCAGAATACATTTTGGCTGAAATGTATGAAGAATTATTATTTATTTACAGAATTCTTTACCAGAAACTAAGAAAAAGATGTGGGATTTTTTTCAAAAATGTCAATCTTTTTTCCTTTATGTAGCAAAAAATAAAAAAAATCCCACAGGAGATTAAATACAACCAAAAGAAAGCCCTATCTGTCTAAAAAAAGATTTAAGATTAATTTGGGTACAGTGTTGCATGACTGCGTAAAGTAATTGTCATTCAAATTGTGAAAGCACAAAACTGCAAAATGGCCAGGACAGGAAGAGGGTGAAACAGTTTGGTCTTTAAGTGGTTAATGAAGCCAATAATACATCCCATCAGTAGGATATCTCGTAAGGTTAATACTTTAGCAGGCACTTTAGGGAAATCCACATTCCTGTCTGAGTTTTTTAACTGCATCTCTCTAAATTTAGTCATCTTCCATAAAACCCTGATTTGGTAAAATCACAATAACAAGTGCTTACACAATCGATAAAAATACCAAATAATTTATAACCAAAAAAGATTTGGTTATAATGTACAGAAGACTAATTGATCACATTCAATGTCCTAAGAGATCTGTACATCCAATGTATATCATGTTCAGTCTCTTTCAAATAGTAATTTCATTCCATTCAATAATACGTTGGTTGGTGGATTGCAAAACCACATCAGTTGGACAGACTGATATAGTTAGAAAAAATACATTAATGAAGGGTCTTATGAATTATCATCAAGCACTTCAACCGTCCTACCTCACACCCCTCAGACTCTTTGATTACTTATTTAATCTCTGTAAACACCTTCTGAAAGGTCAACAAAAATCTACTACATCTGCAGCTCAGAGATCTACATTTTTCATCAAAACCTTGCCAGATTGCTATGAGTCATTCATGAGAGCCGATGACCCTCATACATCAGATTAGATAGATTGGGAACAGATTTGCCAGGACCAATGACTAGATGTGTGACAAACACGGATGCCCTACCACCGCCCTCTTCACTAACTTGTGACAAAAGACTGGTCAGTCTCACACCACACTGTCACTTACACAACAATGGCACTCTCAGCCATGGCCGGTACTACCACTAGGAAAACTAGGTAGCCACTTAGGGCGCACTGCCGCCTATAGCGCAGCCACGGCTGCTGGTTTCTCTATTCTCCGCAATGGCCAGATCTAGGGAGGTGCTGGGATGAGCTACACCCCCCAGATTTCAGTTGTGCTCCCCCCCCCAGGTCAGTCTTTCCATGGACATGGTACCTGGCATCTGAGTGCTTTCCCATATCCCCACACTCTTGGCTGGGACAAGAAGAGAGCAGCTTGGAGCATTGGAGCATGCAAAGAAGAAAAGGCAGGAGAGAGCCGGGTGGTGCGAGCTGTGCTTTCCTCTGCTGTCAGTGGAGTGATCCTCTATAAAGCAGATGACACAGGATCGCTCTTACATCGGCATATTCAGTGTTTGATTCATTCCCTGACTCCCTGCTGTCGAGAGATGAGCAGTCATTGGAGGAGATAGGGGACGGGGTAATCAAACTGTGTACAGCCCAATCCAAGAGCGATCCTGTGTCATCTGCTGTATAGAGGATCTCTCCATTCGCAGGAGTGAGAGCACAGCACAACCCACTCCTCTACCTGGTTTCCCACTTGTAAGATAGGGGGGAATTTACAGACCGGGGGAATTGTACACAATGAAAGGAGGAGGGGTAACAATAATTTGTGCTGAGATGAGAGGTTTCTTCAGGTGTGGGGATGGGGGCTATTTGTCTGGGAAGAGTTATGGGATGATGAAGGGGGAGGGGGATTTATTTTAGGAGAAGGAATGGGGTAATATGTGCTAGGAGTAGGAGGGAAGTTTGGGGGGTGGGGTGGATTTGTGCTAAAAGTGGGGGTGGGTAAGGTGGGAGGATTTTAGGCTGGGAAGGGTAATTTGGAGGGGCTTTAGCTAGAGTAGGGATTTGGGGGAATTGTCCTAGGTGGAGGGGATTGAATGAAGAGGATTGGTGCATAGAGGGGGGATTGGGGTGGATTTGTGCTAGGAGGAGGGATTGAGGGGTAATTTGTACCAGAAGGTGGGATTTGGGGGGAGGGTATTTGTACTAGGAGGGTGGATGGGGAGGGGATTGGGGGGTAAGCTAGGAGGGAGGATTGGTGGGGGGTTGTGCTAGGAGGGGGATTTGAGTGGCAATTTGTGCTAGGATTGAGGAATTTGTGCTAGGAGAGGGGGGTGGAGTGTATTTGTTTTAGGAGGGGGGATTGGGGAAGAAATTGTGCTAGGGAGGGGGGTTGGGAGGGGTTGTGCATGGAGGGGGGGAATTTTTTGCTAGGGGGGAAGGATTTGTGCTAAGAAGGGTAATTTGAAGGGGGTTTTGCTAGGAGGAGGGATTTAGGGGGATCTGTTCTAGAAGGTGGGATTTGGGGGGGATTTAGACTAGGAGGGGTGATTTGGGGGAGAGAATTTTTGTTAGGGTGGAAAATTTGAGGGGAAAGAGGATGTGTGCTACGAGGGGTGCAGTAGAACTACAGGTGAAGTTTTATTTTTTTTTTTGTGAGGGGGTTGCAAGTAGCTGGTCTTGCCTAGGGTACCAGCCGTGCTCTCAGCCCAACACTGCACTTCCCAACCTAAGGGACCACAATCTAGGTGTCAAAAGACTGAGAGTGATTGCTACTAGGTTTAGTTTACTAGGCAATTAACTCTTTAAGCTGCCACCACCGACTTTTAATGAAGAGTTGGAAATTTCCACAAGATTAGCAATAACACTTAGGATTTTAAAATAAACATTTGCACACAAACTGTCACCACAGACAGGTATATTCAGAGATTTATACTACAGTAACGCTCTTCGAAAGAGACAGGGATTCTTTTAGTTTGCATTAGAGACTTTTTCACAATATAGTTTAATAATTAAAAGGGTAAAATGGTGCAAGCAAACTATTTAAAAAATTTAAAAACTAAGAAAGATATTATAAAGTAACAAAGAGAGCAAAAAACTTTATGTGGTAGCAAAGGGGTATTGACAGAGGTCATCTGACCAATTAAGCATCTGAGGAGTGGTTTCTGGGATGTCACTATGTTTATGACTATGTCCCAGATCCAGGTTTCTATAGATATTCATATCTCTGAATACCTACCTGGTACAGTCTACTGACATGCAGATTAATGTCCAGCTTGAATGTAGCTTCAAAATGAATACAAATAAGACAGGGTTTGAATGGTCAGTTTGTCAAGGAGAGGAATTGGGCTGGTTTCGCTCCCAGTACTCCTAGGTTAGCAGTGTTTGGGCTGAAAACAAATTAACTGAGGGAGGTAAATATGACTATATTCTGGCTGTGCTATTATTATTTTATGAAGTTTTAGAGTCTTGGCTGATAACCAGTCTATCAGAAATGTGAATTCGGGTTTGTAGATTCAGGCTAATAGACGTCTCTGTCTCCTCAAAGATCTGATAAGAAGGTTCTGGTATCAGCTATTGTGTGGGGAGGAAAAGTCACTGTGGATAAGCCTTCTTATAACAATATGACATGAGAGACTTGTGATGCAAACAAAATGGCTGTTACACACACAGCTATTCGTGTTCCCAGTACGCATGACCATTACAAAACGGACTTTTAATCTTGTATATTTTGCTGTTGCTTATGTGTGAAAATTTTTCTTGCACAGTTTCTCTTTTCATAAAAATTATATTTTAAAATTGTGACGATCGTGGCGTCAGACCCCAGCCCTTCTCGCCACACTCGTGACCGAAGGACTGGCCAATCTAAAACCACGCTGTCACGTACGTAACAATGCCATGCTCAGCTGCACCCTGCACAACGATTTTCCAGCTAATGGACCACAACCTGTGTACCTGAAGCCTGAGAGCGATTGTTACAGGGTCAGGTTAATTACGCAATTAACCCTTCACACTGCCACCACCTCATTTTTGTACAAAGAAAGAGGAAACTCGGCAATATTTGCAATAACACTATGATGTTTGCATAAGCGTCTGTATACCACTGTCACCACAGGCAGGTTATACAGAAGTTTAAAACCCACACACAGTAGCACTCTTCAGAGGCAGGGGTTCTTAGTTTGCATTAAAGAGCTTTAGAAACAGTTCAACACTTTCAGAAAGTAAGATTTATTTCTAAAAGGTCAAAAGGGTGCAATAAAAATATTTACAGAAAAGATGTAGCCAATATATATATATATATATATATATATATATATATATATACAGCAAACAATAGCACAGCAAAGACATAACAGAAAGAAGTTTAGAGGGATAAAGTACTTGCCAAACGTCCTGGTTTAAGCAGATCGGGTATTAGAGCCAAAAGAATGCTTTAAAAGGGATGTTAAAAGGGAGAATTCTTCAACTTCCCTTGACTCAGCTTAGCTCAGCTTTTTCTAGGAACTCAGAAGGGTGTCTCCCTGAAGCAGAGAACCAATCACCTCATATGGGCGGGTTTTGCAGGCGGAGACCCAAGCTATGACCAAAAAATCCTCACATTTGATGTCATGGTTCATAACTTATTCTCGGTATATTTAGCAACCTTGCCACTAGTAGATAAATATGCAAAAGCATCTGCTGAACGGTTAGATATGAAATATGACATACCTGCTAGGATGGATAAAGAGATATAATTTTCTGCTCTCCTGTATATGCCAGGTAGGGGATGTAATATATCAGGTGACTTGTATCAAAGTGAGCCGTCTGAATATGTGCTCCATGTTTATGTAATTATGTCCTATTTGAAGATATAAAATTATATGGAAAAGTGAGTTTTTAAATGTAAGTCTGTTTTTACGACCACCTGGAATGTCTTTGAAACTCAGCGAGGGCTTGGTTTATGGCTTTATGATCCTTTCTCCAGCAAGAGTCTTGCACACATAGGGGCACCTCTAATTGGGGTTTATAGCCATGACGCCCTCCCAGGGAGTTTGCTGCCTGTGATCTCTGTCATCATCCAGACCACATGTCACTCAACAGAGAGGGAGGGTGGATGAGGAAAGCTGATTTGGGAGTAGAAATGATACAAGATGGAAGATCCTTTGCCAAAATGGAGGTTCGCATCCATCTCTGTGTGCATGTTTGCTACAAAAATTGTTAAGTGGATTCTATAATGGCTCTGATCAGACATTAAAAAGTTCTATATTTTATACTCTGTTAAATTCCAGTGTGGAGTGGCAGTGAGTCTCACTGACATTACTTAAGGGTAGAATTGCCACAGTAGATGCTGTGAACGGTGCGTGTTTCTGGTAAAACATGTGGTGACAGCTATTGTTTCTGTGTATAAAGAGTTGCCTCAGTGATGATCACCCTCAGTCTGCCATCGTTTGGTTTGTCATCCCATCAACTGGAAAATCTCAGTGCAGTGTAAGTGTGAAAGTACCATCATCACAGTTGGATCTTCTGGAGAAGCAGCATGCCATTAGGCTTCTTCCTGGATGCACGGGCACCAGTTCTGACAGTGAAGGGCCTCCCAACTGGCTGCAAATCACTTGTCCAGTTATCTCTGCCTCATCTGAGCTGCTGTGGGAGGGAAGCAGAGAAACCTATCCTCCCTGGGTATGTCCAGGAAACCAGGGAGTTGTGGGTAAAGGAGATATAGGGGCCTATGGCTGCATCTGAGGATGGTAAAAAAAAACGAGTATTCTGCTACAGCAACATTACACAAGAGTAATGTGAATAGTTAACCACACTGTCTTAATAAATTGTGTTTTACAAATAGTGCAATGCCTTCCCGTACTGAAATGTTTGTTATAGGCTTTTAGGCACATGATGTCTTATCTCTATCATTAACAAAAGATTCTCTCATTCACATGGTATTTCAAGCCATCTGCTTCCCCTGGTACTATAAATAGTCAGTAACCTTGCTTTATTTACATGTGATTCATTAAAGTGTGTTTTCTAAAGCAGATGGCAGATTACACTTTTAAAAGGCACACCTTTCCACACTATATTCATACACATTTAGTTCTGTAGCCTGGCAGTGAATTGGGAAGAAAGCTGGGAGGTACTTGATTAAGGGGACTTGTACACATCCAGCTTGTTTGATGGAGGTGGTAATCCATGAGACATTTGATAGAGTGGTGGATTTGTTGAGGGAGACATTTATGGACAGCTGCCTAGGGGCTTGAACTATATCTCCCCTATTCTCTTAGATAATGATGAGGTGACTGGGGATATTTTCAGGTCACTTGCAATTTGTGCCATCCTTTTTTGCTTAAAGAGGAATATTTTGGCTCTCGTTGTCTGTTGGTTCCACCCCATATATGAAAGATATGAGAGGGTAGTCTGTTTTCCTTCTCTGCTGCCAATATTATGAGATGTCCACTCATGTCTACCTGACTGTTCACACCATCGAATATCGGAACATATAATTCCATTTTGAACGCCAGTGTTTTTAGGACTGCTCTGATACACATCAACTGTCCAGTTGCTGCTCTAGATTCCTCTGGTTTTCATGCCCCCTGAAAAAGATCTTGAATTGAAATGATTGAAATGAGTTGGAGCTTTTTGGGAACATTGTATTGCTATATAGGACTATATTTTTGGAACAGTTATCAGAGCTACCAGTATGATTTTAAGTTGTAAAGGATTTTTTAATCATAATGTATAGGACTATATTTTTGGAACAGTTATCAGAGCTACCAGTATGACTTTAAGTTGTAAAGGATTTTTTAATCATATTGTTGTACAATAAAGTACACTATATTGCCAAAAGTATTGGGACGCTTGCCTTTACACACACATGAGCTTTAATGGCATCCCAGTCTTAGTCCATTTGTGAGGTCAGGCACTGAAGGACAAGAAAGCCTGACTCGCAGTCTCTGCTCTAATTCATCCCAAAGGTGTTCTATCAGGTTGGGGTCAGGACTCTGTGCAGGCCAGTCAAGTTCCTCCACCCCAAACTCGCTCATCCTGTCTTTATGGACCTTGCTTTCTGTACTGGTGTGCAGTCATGTTGGAACAGGAAGGGGCCATCCCCAAATTGTTCCCACAAAGTTGAGAGCATGAAATTGTCCAAAATATCTTGATTTGCTGATGCCTTAAGAGTTCCCTTCACTGGAACTAAGGGGCCAAGCCCAACCTCTGAAAAACAACCCCACATCATAATCCGCCCTCCACCAAACTTTACACTTGGCACAATGCAGTCAGGAAAGTACCATTCTCCTGGCAACTGCCAAACCCAGAAACATCCATCGGATTGCCAGACAGAGAAGTGTGACTCGTCACTCCAGAGAACATGTCTCCACTGCTCTAGAGTCCAGTGGCGGTATGCTTTACACCTCTGCATCCGATGCTTTGCATTGCACTTGGTGATGTAAGGGTTGGATGCAGCTGCTTGGCCATGGAAACCAAATCCATGAAGCTCTCTATGCATCATCGCTGTGCTAATCTTAAGGCCACACAAAGTTTGGAGGTCTTTAGCTATTGACTCTGCAAACAGTTTGCGACTTCTGTGCACTGTACGCTTCAGCATACGCTGACCCGCTCTGTCATTTTACGTAGCCTACCACTTCATGGCTGAGTTGCTGTTGTTCCCAGTTGCTTCCAGTTTGTTATAATACCAGTAACAGTTGAGCGTGGAATATTTAGTAGCAAGGAAAATTCCACGGATGGACTGTTTGTACGGGTGGCAACCTATTATGGTACCACGCTTGAATTCACTGAGCTCCTGAGAGCAACCCATTTTTTCACAAATGTTTGTATATGCAGTCTGTATGCCTAGGTGCTTGATTTTATACACCTGTGGCCATGGGGGTGATTGGAACACCTGAATCCAATGATTTGGAGGGTTGTCCCAATACTTTTGGCAATATAGTGTATATACAAAACAATTTCCTATGAATATGTGTGATGTTATGTCAGCTGCATTAAAGTCCCAAAGGGGGTCATATTTTCTTGTATTGGGACTTGAACACATACCCTGGTATTCATAAAGACTAGCTCGGACAAATTGTGCAAATGTGTTTTGCAAGTCTTCACAAAATGGTGCAGCATGCACCAAATTCATGTACATGTCTAGAACTTGTACTTAAATTTGTTGCAATGCTTTTACAACGGTCACACGCTTCAATGAGGACTGAAGATGGAGAACATTTCTCAAGGTACATCTTCAATGGAGACTTATCTACAACTGTCACATGCATCTCTAAGAACTAGTGGTCTAAACTTGCTATTAGAGAACATTTCTCAAGGTACATCTTCAAGAGAGACTTATCAAAATACAGTACATGAGTCAGTAAAATCTGTACTTTAAGATTTTCTAAAAATGTCCTATTGTTTTCTATTATTGAAATGTAGGTGACGTGGATTACTATACATAGAAAGAAATTCAGTTTACAAAAATAAAAACTCACCAGTAGTGACTGACAGCAGAGGAGTGAAGCAGTGAAAGAAATGACACTTAGTGCTCTGGATTGAGACAAGCGCACACTATAGATGGATGTCCTTTGTTCATATTTCATGTCTAAAGTTTACAACCACTTTAACATCCAAAAAGATATAAATACATGACAGTAACAAATAAGATTCTTTTTAGAGTACTACGTTATTTTTTATTTTACAAGCATACACATGTATATTTATGATGATTTATATGAAGGTCTAGGCTAGAGAATGGAGCATAAATACATGTATACACATCTTTATGGGTCCATTCTGACCCCTCTCTCTCTGTGCACCAAAAGAGAATGGGTCCTAATTAGCTCCATTTTTGTAAGATATGAACTGTCTATATGTTATTTTGAATTTGGCACAGGCATTGTGCCACAATGTAGAAGTGTTGCAAATTAGAACTATCTGATTTTCGCATACAAATCACTGCCAGAACTAAAACTGTCACATATGTTTCTTGAATTAGGCGCAACACATCAACAAGTACAAATAACAGCAGAAACGTGGCTCAGCCACTTTATTGAATTCCCCCATAGTGTCTGAGTTACTAAAGTGAGGGAAAGTGAAGTGTTGCTCAGTCATATGATGGTGAAGCTCCATTTGCTTAAAACATATTTAAACCCAAAAACAAATATTTATTGCAACTTATTAGTCTTTTTCCTTTCATGTTTGAGGTTTTTTCCCCCCTTTATTCTGCAGGTAACAAGCCTGTCCTGGGTGAAAACAATTACATAGAAGGAGTATTTTTTAGCTCACAGAATATACAGTAGCAGGAAAAGCTGCATCAGTTCAGTACCCTGGAAGTTACACACACACTGGATTTCTGGCAGGATCAACATATATTTTTCTGTGCTTGTAAGAAAATGTACTTAGCCTTCAGAATGGTGTTAGAAATTCTTTATATATCCCTACAGAACAGACAGTGTGCGGTCAATATGTGCGTTTCAGCCTCACTGCAAGAAGGAAACAAGAAACTTTATTCAGAGAAAAGACATAGAGTACACCATAGATGCAGCTACAAACTTAAAAACACTTCATTCTACTGCCTGAAAAATATATCTCTACTGAATACTGATGTAGTTGTTGCACAAAATACATGACCACTCTGGGGTTGATTTACTAAACCTGGAGAGTGAAAAATCTTGTACAGTTGGGCATGGTAGCCAATCAGCTTCTAACTTCAGCTTGTTCAATGGAGCTTTGACTAAAAAACCCCAAAAGCTGATTGGTTTCTGGGCAGAGCTGCACTGGATTTTGCACTCTCCTCTTTTAGCAAATCAACCCCTGTATTCCAACAACTGGAAAGTTGTAGTACAATATATTTTGTCCTAGTGTTTAGGTATACTTTAAATTTCCCGAAACATGTCTACCTCTGAAAACAGGATGTGAAACCCATAGTGTACATCATCTTTAATTTGGTGCAGTAACACCACCATTTCATAAAAGTGGAGCTTTTAAGAACTACCTAAATCTACCGCAGCCATGTTCCCAAGGCTGTATATTAGTAAGACCTCTGTGCAACAAGCAGTTAAGCTACATAGGTGTTTTTTGTTTTTAAGATGAGTTTTTGGTATATTTAATTTCATTTAGAGTTCTTCGTATTTGTGTACTTTTTCCTTTACCTGTTGTGTGTTTGATCACTATTTGTGTACTGTTGCTTTTTTATTGTTTCAGTTTTTTTGACAAGTATAATAATGAGGCTAATGAGGGTACTTTTTGGTTAAATGTCCATTACAGTTGAAAGGAGCTTCTGTAACTGTCAGGAGCAATTTAAAACCAACTACATGCTTAAACCCTATCTTACATTCACCTTTCCCACTGACTCCAAAGTATTCCTAAAATTTCTCAGTTTTTATAGAAATGACAATAAAAACCCATCTGTTTACATCCATTAATGTCCGCATCCATTAACCACTTGCCCTCCAGAGGATTTACTCCCCTTCTTAAACAGGCCATTTTTTTCAATACGGCGCTGCATTACTTTAACTAACAATTGCGCAGTCATGTAACGCTACACTCAATTTAAATTTATGTCCTTATTTCCCACAAGTAGAGCTTTCTTTTGGTGGTATTTGGTCGTCTCTGAGTCTTTTATATTTTGCACTATAAACAATATTTTTTTACTTTTTGCTATTAAACATGTCCAGTAAAAAAATTTTAAAAATCTAATTTCTTCATAATTTTAGGCCAAAATATATTCTGCTACATGTCTTTGTTAAAAAAGAATCCAAATACATGTAAATTAATTGGTTTACATGAAAGTTATAACGTCTACAAATGGCGGTATTTATACTGGAATTTTTTTTCTTTTTATACTAGTAATGGCGGTGATCAGGGACTTATAGCGGGACTGCGAGACTGTGGCAGGCATTCTGACACTGGGGGGGAACTAACTGTCACTGACATCCCCAGTGACACCAATACAGTAATCAGTGTTAATATAAAAGAACTTACACCGTACTAATGACACTGGGCAGGAAGGGGTTAACATCTGTTGTGATCAAACGGTTAACTGTGTGCTATGTGCTGTTTCACTGTGTGCTGTGTGTGTGCTTTACACTGTTAGCACTCTGCACAATGATCAGTGCTAATAAAAAGCACTGACACTGTACTAATGTCACTGGGCAGGAAGGGGTTAACTTCTGGGGAAATCAAAGGGTTAACTGTGTGCCACTGTGAGCACACTGCTTTGTATGGCTCTCCTATGCACAGCCATACAAAGTAGTGTGCAGGAGCTGACAGAGTAGAGACCTGTATTGTTTACATACAGGTTCCTCCCACATCCTTGATACACGGTGATCGCTGGGTGCTGGTGGGGAATCACCGGCCGGGACCCGGTGATTGACAGCCGGGGTTGCTAATGGTGACCCGGAAAAGCAAAATCATGTATATATACGTGATTTTGCACACCCCTGCCGCCCTGTAGCAATATTTCGGTTAACATTCGTTTTTTTGAATGGAAGACGATCCTATTTTTCTTCCATTACAAAAATGGAACGGACGAAAATCGGAGGTAAATGGACAAAAATGGATGTAAACGGATGTAAATGGATAACAAGAGGATTAAATGGACAGAAATGGATGTAAACGGAAGAAAAAAGGATGTAAACTAAAGAAAAACTGATGTGAACTGATGAAAAACTGATTTAAACTGATGAAAAACTGATGTGAACTATTTGATCTGTTTTTTCTTGGGAAAAAACGTGACTGAACTATCTGTCAAATTTGAAAACAGCGCGGCTTGCCAAGTCAAGTTGTGCCATGCTGATAGACTTATACCCAAAAAGACTGAGTGCTGGAATAAAATCAAAAGGTGCTTCAACAAAGTATTAGTTTAAGGGTGTGCACACTTATGCAAACATATTATTTTAGTTTTTTATTTTTACTTTTCTCCACCTAAAAGATTTCAGGTTGTTGCTTAACTAAGTTGTACAGTTTATAGGTTACATTAAAGGTGGAATAAGTTATGAAATGATTTATCTTTGACTAATTTTTTTACATCACAGAAACCTGACATTTTAACAGGGGTATGTAGACTTTTATATCCACTGTAGGTATACGCATAAGTACGCTGGAACGAATGAGGCTTTACAAACACCAATGTTCTATTTGAAGCTATGCACTGTAAAATACAAAAGCTCTCTCAGTAGTGCACATAACATTCACTAAAACATAAATGACAAGTCGCATCATTCAGGAGTATTTAATGTAAACCCTGATGATAAGAAACGAGACATTGGTCATTATATACATACCATAATACAACTTTATATCTAATTTTTAGAGAAAAACATAGTTATGAAGTAATGAACATCTAGAAAAGCAGATGGAATTCTACTATTAAAGTAGACTGGGAAAAGATAGTGGTCATGCTGAAGCTGGAGTGTTTGATGAAAACATATTATTCTGAGTAATGTACTGTCACTGATAAAGGGGCTTGCTGAAGTGGTTTGTGGTTAGTTCTTTGAATGAAGGAAGTGGGAAGGATATGGTCTTTCACTGTGTTCCGATAATATTTTTGGCCAGGGTAAGGATTTAATTCCTCTGCTATGCTCATATGTTATTATGTACCCTGAACACAATTGCAAAAAATCTGTCTCATTTGGCCTAACTGATCAATAAAAGAACTCTTCTAGGTCCACTATGCACTACACCACTCACATACTGGCAAGGTGCCCGTAGTCTACAGCACTGATTTTTAATGCTTTCTTAAGCCACCTTAAATGATCAGTCAGTTCTCAGGATTCTTGACAGCAGCTGCAACCAGCTGTGTTGTGGAGGAACAAAACATCCGATAGACCAAAGTCCAGACTGTACTTGTATTCCAGATGATCCTTGTCTAAAATGGTGGAAACACATCTTGCCCTGCTAACAGTTTCCACCAGGAAATGACAGTATGAGGATGGCCCCATGTGTTTGTGCTGAACATGTGGAAAAAAAAGCCTTCCATTCTCACACTATAGAGTGAGTCATTTGAATTTCCACATGAACATTTTACCTCAAGCAACACACTGGGCCCTTCTTTCACTAACACAAATGTTGAACTGGTTGAGAGTTGCTATGGTGTCTCTGTTGGGGAAAGAATGTAAACTAGATGTTAAAAAAAATATTTAAAGATGAATTCCAGGCAAACAGCTAAATACACAGGAGTTACATATAAGGGATCTGTTCGTCCTGTAAAAGGGTATGTATGTAAGGGTCCACCCAGTCCTGAGATTTATAAAATCCTATCACAGCCAGCCTGGTGACCTGACTTTTCTCTGATACATTTATTTTACAGCTGGGTCACCTTCCTGCACCCAGACTGTGACCGGACACTGAAGTAGCAGCAAAATCCCATTGGCTCCAAGTACTGTAGCCTCCTCCTAATCTTTTGCTGTACAGGTTGCTGTACAGGAGATTAAAAAAAACTGAAAATTAAGTAAAACTAATAAACCCATATTTGCTGAATTTAAAATACATTTAATTCATTTTATTAGATATGTAGCCCTCTTTTAGGGGGTTATGAGACCCTCCTCAAACTGGATACTGCACTAAGCCTGTAAGTAAATAGGAGAACCAGAACCTTGGCTAAATGAAAGAGTGAGTTTGATAACAAAGTTGGCAGTGCAGGCCTCTGGGAACAGAGGAGATTCACTTCAGGTCCTTTCACAAGGGCATTCCATTTTTTTCATCAGTTCAGTCACATTTTTTCCAAGAAAAAACGGATCAGTTCAAATCAATTTTTCATCAGTTGTTCATCCGTTGACATCCGTTTTTATTCAGTTGATGTCAGTTTTTCATCCGTTCACATCAGTTTTTCATAAGTTTTTCATCAGCTTGCATCAGTTTCATCTGTTTTTCATCAGTTTACATCAGTTTTTCATCCGGTTTTATCAGTTTACATCCATTTTTTTACATCCTTTACCAATGCAAAAATGGACCGTATGTCCATTTAAATAAGTTTACATCTGTTTTTCATCCATTCCGTTTTTTACCACTTGCCGTCCGCCTGCTGTTTATAAACGGCAGGGCGGTGGCAGTCCTTTTCTAGCTGCCCGCTGTGTCTCCGGACACAGTGAAACACCGATCGTCGGACGGGACCTCTGTACGAGGTCCCGATCATGTGATCACTGATTGGCCAATCAGTGATCACATGCAAAGTAGTAAGCAAGATGTCACTTGTGACATCATTGCTTACTACGTGTGAAATCTGTGAATGATCACAGAGGTCACATGGTACAAGGCTATTCACAACAGCCTTGTACCATGTGACATGTTATGACCAATCACAGCTCACTCAGTACTTCTCAATGACTGCAAGAATGCAGACAGAGAGAAAGAGAAATGATTGCTTTTACATCCTATATGGGTGTAAAAGCAATCAGTGTAAAAAAAAAAAAAAAATCTTCATCACCCCCCACAAGTAGTACAGTGTCACCATGGTGACACTGTACTGCTAGGGTGACAGTATGTAAAAAAAATATATAAATAAAAAAATAATAATATAAAAAAATAAAATAAAAATGTAATAAAAAAGTTTAAAAATTATAATTTTTGGTTATAAACTAATTTGGATTTTTTTTTTACTAAAAAAATAACGGAATAAATTTTGGCCAAGATTTATGATGAAATATTATTTATTTGCAAAATTTTATTAAAAAAACACCTTTTTTTCAAAATTTTTGGACTTTTTCATTTACATAGTAAAAAAAATAAAAATCCCAGTGGTGAATAAATACCACCAAAATAAAGCTTTATCTGTCTAAAAAAAATGGTAAAAAATTCATATGGGTACAGTATTGCATGACTGCGCAATTGTCATTCAAAGTGTGATAGCGCTAAAAGCTGAAAATTGCCCTGGACAGGAAGGTGGTGAAAGTGTCTGGACAGGAAGTGGTTAATGGAAGAAAAATAGGGTTTTCTTCTGTTCAAAAAACAGATGTTAACGGATGCTGACATTAACGGATGTAAACAGATGAACATCCGTTTACATCCAATAGTCCATAGAAATACATGAGTGTCCGTTTTTCATCCGTAAATGGACAGATGAAAAACAGACATACGGAACGCCCCGTGTGAAAGGACCCTTCCTGGGAAATTAAGCAGTAATCTAATCAAAGTAAATGGGAGCAGAGAAAGTGCTGCAACCAGCATAGAACATTAACCATAAGGATAGATAGATGCACACCAATATGGAAATAAAACAAGCTTCATATGAGAAAAGATTAGTAATGCTACATATATCCAATGTATAAATGGGTATTATCAGCCAAGAGCCCAACAAACATCCTGGTGGACTTGTGCACATATACCCTGGTAAATATTGTGATTAATAGAGATACCGCTATCTCTATTAATGTTGCAGCAAGGTCCAGTTGCAGGAATCCCTGAGGATGATCACGATGCAGCATTCATCATGGTGTTGGAGACCTGAAGACAAGATCTGCAATGATTTATAATAATGTGGTTGCCACACCCTTAAACTAATACTTTTCTGAAGCACCTATTGATTTTATGACATCATTCATTCTTTTGAGGTACGAGTCTATAAGCATGGCACATCTTGCCTTGAAAATCTCTGCCCATGTTCCTTGCAAAAGAGTTCCAAATCTGTCAGATTTTGAGGACATCTGTGCACAGCCCTCTCTAGGTCACCCCACAGATATTCAATTGGATTCATATCTGGGCTCTGGCTGGGCCATTCAAAACATTGATCTGGTGAAGCCATTCTTTTGTTAATTAGAAGGTATGCTTTGGGTCGTTGTTGCACTTAAAAATGAAATTCCGCTTCATTTTCAGCTTTTTAGCAGAGACCTGAAGGATTTATGCCAAAATTGACTGATATTTGGAACTGTTCCTCTACCTTGACAAAAGCCTTAGTTTCAGCTAAAGAAAAACAGCACCAAAGCATAATTCTGACACCACCGTGCTTCACTGTGGGAATGGTGGTTTTTGGTGATGCAGTGTTGGTTTTGAGCTAAACATACTTTTTGAAATTATGTACAAAAAAGTTCAATCTTGGTCTCATCAGGCAATAACATATTTTCCCATATGCAAAATAGATTCGATGTAGGGTTTTGCAAAATGTAGCCAGGTTTAGATGCTTTTTTTTTAAATAAGAAAAGGCTTCTGTCTTGCCACCCTACCCCACAGCCCAAACATATGAAGAATGTGGGAGATTGATGTCACATGTACTTGCCAGAAATTCCTGAAGCTCCTATAATGTTGTTGTAGGCCTCTTGGCAGCCTCCAGGAACAGTTTCTTTTTGATTTTTTCATCACATTTGGAGGAACATCCAGTTCTTGATAATGTCACTGTTGTGCTATATTTTCTCAACTTGTTGATAACCATCTTCACTGTGTTCCATGGTATATCTAATGCCTTGAACAATTTTTTGGGTACCCTTCTCCTGACTGATACTTTCCTACAATGAGATCCATTTGATGCTTTGCAAGCGCTAGAAGAAGATCGAAGTTTTGCAATGGCCGGGACTTGAATCCAATTTGATCTGGAGTGCTTTTGCAAGGAAGAGTAGGAATAAATTCCCAGAACAAAAATGTGCCATGCTGACAGACTCCAACCCCAAAAGACTGAATGCTGTCATAAAATAAAAAGGTGCTTAAATAAAGCATTAGTTTAAGAGTGTACATATTTTTGCTTACATTGTTGTAGGTTTTTTCCCACTATAAAAATTGCAATTTGTTTTTAGTTGAATTGAACAGATTATAGGTCTCATTCAGGTGGACAAAATTCAGAAGTGATTTATCTTGGTTTTTAACCTGGCATTTTTACAGGGGTGTGTAGGCTTTTTTAAATCCACTGTACAAATATACACCCAGAAGCTTTGGGCAACAACAGAAAACAATTAAACACAGGAACACTTACCTAATATTCCCCGGTTCTGGCCTGAGTTAGTAGGACCTCCACCATAGCAGGACATGTGGTATTAGAGTTTCTTTGTTTACTTCCTCCCTCTGGGAGATTTGTAAGCGGATGAAAGGAAAAAGTATCAACTGCACCACATCCTTTACATGTTCAAATAGCACTGGATATCTGCTAGGAGTGGGATTTCTTTAGGGTGCTACATCAATTAACCAAACATAACAGTTAAAATTCAGTAGTATTTATTACGAATCCATATTAAAAACCATAGCAAATTTCACATAGGTGATTTAGATGAACATCCTCTACAATTGTTGTAAACATATTGGCAGATTCCTCTATGCATTTTCTTCTACGTGTTTTGCCGCATGTCTTCTTTAGGAAATATGCATACAGTATACTAACAGAAATACAAAAATACATGTAAGATATAAAATACTATTAATGAAGGTAAGTGCATCATATGAAGAGACAAATGACCCACCTACAAATAGGCATCTACAAACGGATCCACAGCAAAGAGGCTTCACCAGGATGGAATGGGCCTCACCAAAGAGCCAACCAAGAGTGTGGGGTAACCTGGGGACAACCACAGAAGAGGTATATCAGCAAAAATAAAATCCTATGAACATTCATTATTATTTAAATTGGGATTCAGTGAAAGCTGCATTTTCCCTCACTTGTATATTTTATACTTACAAATATTATAAGTTAAACATAGGTTTGTTGGACCTGATTAATCTACGAACTTTGTAAGTACAAAATACGATCTTTGTGAGTACAAAATTAGCATATTTTGAACAATTTTTCTGCTAATCTATGGTCCCCATTAGCCTCTGGCCTGGCTGCCTGCATGCCAGTTTGAGCAGTGGAGGATCTCTTCCCTTGCTGCAGATTTCTTGCCCAGCTACCTCTGCCTTTATCAGATGTGGCTTCTCTGAGCTGCTGAAGAAGGAAGACATTCTCCCTGGTCTTGTTCAGTAACCCAGGGAGTTGTGGGAAATGGAGTAAAAAGGGCTTGTGGTAACACTGACTGTGGTGGGTAAATAGGCTCTCCACCACAGTTTGTACTCCATAAAGACCCAATGGGGGAGATTTACTAAAACTGGTGCACTCAGAATCTAGTGCAGCTGTGCATGGTAGCCAATCAGCGCCTAACTTCAGCTTTTTCAAATGAGCTTTCACAATAAAACATGGAAGTTGATTTGTTTCTGTGCACAGTTGCATCAGATATTGCACACTCCAACTTTAATAAACAACTCCCAATGTTTTTCTGAAGAGTTTTATTGGAATATAAATGTTACATCCAGCTTTATATCGGTATAAACTTTTTCTCCAGACTGCCTCCAGTACATAACAGCACTGCTGTAACCAATACTAGCATGCCAGGTTTTAATGACTTAAATAAATAAAAACACAATCATTTGACAGATATATGGGGAAGTATGTTGTGTGTTTTACCAGCAAGCTATATATAGATTTCTCGCCTATGTACAGTATAGTGAGGAGCTCCAGGGGTTATCACTGATACTGAAATCCTAATAAGTTTTTTTTGCTAAAGGGCCAGGAGGTTGTGGCAGGAAGGGGTTAAGATTATACACAGAGAATAAACAAATCCCCCTACATAAGTTGTTGGACCTGTTTATCTGCAGCCATCTCTTCTCTACATTCATTCAAAGTATAGAATTTATACAGCGTGTTTAAGCTTTCAGAAATTAGGGCTTGGGGAGCTGAGGTTGCACTCTATAGAGATCAGTGAAAGCTGATTGGAGGGAAGGACTCCCCCCTTTCACACAGCACACAGGATAAGAGCTGAAGCTGGCAAGCACAGGCTGTATGCTGGAGCTCCCTCCCCTGTCATCTTTTTTCTCTTGGTGTCAGGAAAACATTTAAAAAGTGACTCATGCAAATAGCAGAGGAATGAGGCAGCAGGCAGAAATGACACTTAGTGCTCTGGATTGATATAAGCACACACTATAGAGGGGCATGTTTTGTTCAAAATTCATGTCAGAGGTTTCCAACCACTTTAAAGACTGCAAAAAGTCTCCCTGCCTGCACTTTTAGCAGGTAGAGGAGACCTTCAGTGGGCCACAGGGAAGGTGCCTGTATTTGCACAAGATGGGTGTGGGCAGAGAGGAACTGTCACTGAAGTAAAATATTGTGCCCACTACCTGTCACTCTCAACTACGGCCACAACTCCAGGTAGTTTGCAGCTAGTGCAACCCTGGCTTACACAACGACTGTGATGTGAAGATCTGGAACCTTGTATTTGTCACTCTTATCATTTGTATGAAGGTGGTTGAGTAGGCAGGTAGCAGTGTGAGGGTGGTGGGCACTTTCTGGGGTACATTTTAGCTAAGGATGGAGGGAGTCAGTAAGTTTAAGCTGACAAAGTTGGGATCAGTTAATTCAAGCTGTGCAGTAAATTTGAGCTGAAGAAGGTGCAGGACAGAGAAATTTTGCTAAGGAATCTAGGGGTCAATGAATTTGAAATGAAGAAGGTGGAGGACAATGCGTTTGAGCTGAAACAGGTGCTGGGCAACGGATTTTAACTGAAAAGGGTGCATGGAATTTAAACAGAAGAATGTGCTGGGCGGTGAAATTAGGCATAAGAAGTGGGAGCAGGTTTCAAAATTAAAATAAAGGTTAGTTTTTATTTGAATTGTTTGCTATTGCTATTTATATCTGTCAAAGTAGGTCCATAGATAAAAATTGTACTGCCTTCGCAAACCATCTTGGAACTGAGTCTATCATGCCTGGTATGGTTCTTTAATTCTATATTTATTTATTTATTTATCGAGTTTATATGACTCAACTCTGTTTCCTTCCATTTGAGGTTCTAAGTAAATTCATTGCTCTTTACTTCAGGATATAAAATATATCATTAAAATTAGTACCACTGAGCACAAACATTGCAGAGCTATCCAAGCTCCCCCCAGGCAAGTATGTGTATTAGAGAACTGCACAGCTCTAATTTTTTAAGATGTGGTTTAAATTTGAGCATCATTCATCAATATCTGTTCTGGGAATGTTGCTCTGCTTTGCGCCACCTCAGACAGCTCATAAATTATATCCTATTCTCAGCCCTAGTATTAAACTACATCCCAAGTGATAAGGCCCACTCCCTTACAAACACAGGCAACTCAAACTATGGGCATGGCATCTGACAGGTAAAGAGATAAGGTAAGAACCTACTCCCACATTTATCTTAGACAGTGCTGCCCTCCTTCTGTATCATGGTAGCAACAGCCCAGGCAAAGTTTAGAGGAAAACTTTTCTGGTAATCATAACGTCAGCCTACAGCAGTCTGCAGATATTAGTGGACAATCAATGTTCTTATAAAGAAAATGTGTCTCCTTTGTTAAAATAAGGAAACATCCATCCCACACCTTCACCTTTCATGCCTTATAGGGTGCACGGCCAATGGAGATGCTGTCTAAAACCATAGACAAAAATAGTCAGGACACTAATAATCGTAGTTCTCAGTATCAAAACAGTGATTTCACAATACAAATACCAATGTTTTGGAGACATAATGGTCTGCATAATGGTGACAGACAATGTGCAAACTTCCAAATACCAATATATACAAAGTTTAAATCATAATTAAAGTTGGAGAAACATCCATCCCCTGCTTTCATCCTTCATCCCTTATGGGTGCTGCATGGCGGATGAGTCTTCTAACTGGGGAAACATTAAATCTGAGCAATGAAGCTGCTGTCTTTGGGGAGGCATGAGATCCACACGCTATACCACATAGGGGAATAGTTTAACTGTGATACTGACTATTGTGCCTATCATCTGCCAGTACTCACTAGTTTGCATTTGGAAAACAGCAAGACCATTTAAATGCCACTTTCATAAGTAGATAAACAATATCAGGTTGGTGCTGGAGTATCACCATTTGCAAAAAAAACATTCAGCTAGGGCAAACGGATTGCTGTACATTCTGTACAAGCTCAAGCACACCAGATTCATGAACCTACGGGGCATGGTCATAGGCTGGTCCCCAGTTCGAATTAAAGTGGTGACAGAAATCACATTCTTCTCCAAAGATATTTATTTTGAATTAATTCCTTGCAAAAAATGGCCCTGAGGGGCTTAAACACCATGGTGTTACTCCTGTCTTTTCTACCAGGACATTGAACTTGTGTTCTCTTGGAGTCTATACTTTTTTTTAGAACGTTGTATATTATTTGGCCGAGAGCCATGTTTTTCTCTTAATTAGATTTGATTGATGAAATGTTTTTAGGGTAATTGAGATTTCCCAGACTGGGTCATGTCTAGTTTTTTTCCCTTCTCACCTCCAGTCAGTCCATTTTCCACACATATTACAAGTATTTTTGTCATTCTTTTTATTTTTCTGATGTGTTTTTGGCATTATTATTTTTGTTTTTGGTACTTTTTGATTTCCATGTTTTTTTTTTTCACCTTTTTTTGGGGGGGGGGTTGGAATTGAATATTTTTCGTTTAAAGTCCCATCATGATATAGAGTGCAGCAAGTCCCCATTAAGACCTATAATGCCAGCTGTGCAAATCATTGTAATAAAGCTAGACAGTTTTTTTTTTTCAAATCTATGCTGTTACATTTTGATATACAGTTTTCTCAGTCTATCCCCAACTTTTCTTTTTCTTCTTATTAATTTACTTTTGTATTTTTTTCCTAAACATTGTTTCATGTTAGATGGTTGGTAAGATGTCAGTTTTTATGTGATGTTAGTTTGAGTATAAACACGGGTATGTGCATTTCTAGCCCATGTAATGCACAGACATGTGCTGCAGCTCTTCCTAGTCAGATACACTGCCCGCCATCAAGATTTAGAGGATGCTAAGGACTCATGACTGAGTTAAAAAGGGGTAAGGGTTTCCTCCCCACAAGCTGAATCTTAGGGTGACCTGGCAGGTATTTGGCAATCTTTGCCCATTTGGGTCACATGATAGGAGGGTGACAGCCCTTCATTAGCACTCTTTTAATTTACTTACACACAAATAACAATAAAAGAAATGCTCATATAAGATGGGATCTCCCTTATACTGCACTTTTCTATGCACACCATGGCCTGCCCAATCATAAAAACAGGGCAACGGTGTAAAGCTGTGAGATGGGGAAACAGCTTTCATTGTTTGAACACTGATTGAAGTAAATTAAAAATGTTCTGACTGACATTCTGCAGTTTAGCCACAAGATGTCACTGTTTTTTTCTAACACAGCCTCAGACTGCATAGAGATTTCTATATTCATGAAGGGGTGGGGTTTTACACTGGGAGAGTGAACAGCAAAAGGAGAGGAGAGCAGCCATGCTTGAGAGAGAGAAGGGGGGCTGTGTGATCTGAGAATCCGATGCCATCCAGATGTGGGGACAGCCCTCCGTGATCAGCAATTCAGTTGAGTGAAGCTGATGGTGTTCAAGATGCTAACCCTGTTCAAAGAAAGGAAGATTGCTGCCAAGAAGCTGATGGGAGGCTGAGGAACTAAGCAATATATATACTGTGATATCGCATGCTTAGTGGAGAGACATTTGTTCTGTTCAGAGTCACCAGCGGGTCGTAAGATCGTGCACGCCCCTCATTTCAGTGTTGGCGCCTATAGGACTGAGACAGGCCTATAGTTAGTTAGTTAGGGTCTCTGTGTCAGGCCACAAGTGTTGTTACTGATCATTGGAAGGACTCCACAGTTAAAAGTGACATTTCACATTGGAGAGCTGATAAAATCCTACAAACTCAAGCCAGACTGGCGTTTTGCTCAGAAGGAATACTCAGGCACGTGCTACAGGACCAGTTATGGGAGGGGGAATACTGTAGATTTGTGTAAGATTATAAGCTGTTGTGCTGCACCGCAGGCTAGCCCATACCATACACCCATACACTGATTCTTGTTCTTTTAGGGTAATTACAGGTAAGGTGTGGCAGCTTAGTTGTGCCCACCAGTAGGTAAATTACTACACTTTCTACCTTCATCCATCAGAAGGCGCCATGCTGTGCAGCACAAGGGTCTCAGCCTTTGGGCTTGGGTGTATGTAAATTTATTGTATATTCCAGCAATTGTGGTTTTGTTTATTTGCCACATTTAAGTAAAATTCTGTTGTGACAAAAGCTGGTGTTGGGGTTGCTTTCCTCGTTCATAACTTCACTGTATCCTGGAGAGCCCACCCCGGTACACGGCTTACAAAGCCAGTAAAGTCCCAAAAAATTCTCTGGAATGAGGGGTGAGAGTTCTATGATTGGAGGAGAGCTCAGTGATTTTTTTTTTCTTTCATTTTCTCATTTTTTTTAAATGAGCCCCTAAATACTTTAAACTACCCTAAATAACCCCCCCCAAAAAAAAAAACCTTCTAAAAAAAGAAGAGTAGATTTTTTTTAATTTTTTTTTCACTACCAAATCAGTTTGAACAAAATCAATCCGCTCATTCTAGTTCATTAGAGAAGATGTCACTATTCTGCGTTTCCATATGGACATATATACATTATGGCCACTTTTGTATAATTAAACCATATCCCGGATTATAGCAGGTGTTCATGTGTTAGAGCATTATCTAGGGAACGCTGTGTCCTCTGACTCCCTCCTAGTGCTTTGGTTATTATTGGCAACAGTGAACGAAGCAAAGAAGAAGCAAAGAGTATAAGCAAACACAAGAGAGAATTTGCAAATATACATACAGTCAATGGAACACTGAAAACAAGCACGCATGCAATCAAAATTCTTAGAAAAAAGACATGGAAATTTAACTATTATGTACAGGTAGACTTAGGCATTTTTACAATACTTGGACAAAATAAGGCAACAATGATGCTAATGATAATAATAATAACAACCGTTAGTATTAGTAGTAATACTAGAGGAGATTTGCTAAATCTAGCGTAGCTCTGCATAGCAACCCAACAGCTTCTAACTGCAGCTTGTTCAATTAGGCTTTGGCAGTAAACCTGGAAGCTGATTGGTTTATATGCAGAACTGCACCAGATTTTGCACCCTCCAGTTATAGTAAATAACCCCCATTAGGCGTTGCTGAGGACATTACAAATCACAAGTCTCAAAATGCTCTGTTTAATAAATATAATAATTTATAATGCAGAAATAAAAGCATAATTTTGTTCCAAAAAAGATAAAAATATTTATTTCTATTTTTAACATTGACATCTACTGAAATTACTCACAGTAATCTCCTTGCCTGTGTTGTTGTTAGTAGATTCAAACAAATTCATCGAGGGGAATTTACTAAGACTGGAGCAATCAGAATCTGGAGTGGCTGTGCATGGCAACTTCAGTCTTTCATTTTCAAAGTTTAAAGTACAATAGTATTAAATCCTCAGCGTTTAGCTGAACTCACTGAACTAAATAAAATAAACATTTCATAATAAACTATTTGTTAAAATTCTTACCCCAGTACTTGCAGTTTACAACTTTCGATGCTGTTCTTTCAATGCAGCTTCCCTGAACTTCCTGGCTTCACAGGAAAGGGTGAAAGTGGTTCTAAACCCAAAGCGTTTTTTACCAGAATGAATTCCATGTATTAAGGTAAACCCCCCAACCTGTTCTCCTTCTGTTCCGGATCTGTGAGTCCTGTCACAGATCCAGTGCTCTCCTCCTTTCCCAGTCTCCTGTAAGGTTGGGAAGCACATCAGCATGGGTGCTTGCTTAGAACACAGCTATCTCAGGGGGCACTCAGAAGAAGAAGGTGCAGACAGCTCTGGTGGAGAACTTCCAAAAAGGAGGTAAGGGACAGCTCAGTGCAATATCATACACAGCAGGTAAGCATATACTTCTTTTTCATTTTATTTAAACAGTAGCCTTTAGAATCACTTTAAAAGTGGACAGTGCAGTCTCCAGTCAGTCTTTTAGCTTGGAGAAGAAAAGAGGGAGGAGTAGGAGAATGACTTGCCATCCTAGGCTATGGGGCTGCATGTTTCTATTGATACACACAGTGTATAGAGACACAGCTATAGTTCCTGCATTCAGGGGTGGCTCTATAGGATACTGCAAGAGAAAGAAGTCACCCTGAAAGAGAAAACCTGGGACAGCAGTCATGGCACCAGCTGTTGAAGAACTGAGGGTTTACTATCATCTAAACTGAACAAGCTGAATATAGAATCCAATTGGCTACTATGCCTGACTCATTTGATTGCGTGATGACACTTTGTTTGCAGGCATCGGAGACATCTGTGAGCACTTTTTTTGAAAGAAGGGACTGTCCCTGAAAATTAGGGACATCTGGTCAACCTATCCAGTGGCAAAGCAGAGACCAAATATGAATTTCTGTCACAACCAATATGGTGTAGATATCTGTTTATGTAATTTAAGTAAGGTTTAACACTCAAAAGAGTTCCTTTTGATTTTTTACAATCAATATTTGTTATATAAATTCCCCAGGACACCTATTGCCTTTGGAAAAGTAGATGTATCACAATAAATGTATGTCACTACCTAGAGCTTATGGAAATGGAGAAGGTGGCATACCCGTTCAATTTTATATGCAGGTATTAAAAATACATATAACATTACTGATAATAACAGGCATTCATTTTAGTCCTTACTAAATGGAAACAGAAGTGATCTCCTTGTGTAAATCATCTGCAGACACAGAGTGGGGTCCAAATGCAGTAATAATTTATGGGTAGAAATGTGTAACTAAGACTAACATTTCAAAATAATTTTCAGTGAAACCTAACCACCAAATTGTAGTAGGAACTAGCTACTTGGCCTGTGTTTACTGATCCACTAAACATGGAACATGTTGCCAATGTCATTAATAGGAAAGAGGCAAGGCTGGTATTTTCACCAGAAAAAAAACTTTAAAAATAATAAACCACAATACTTTCTTGCTGGATCACAGTTCACACTGTGTGCTAGTTGCATTGCTAGACCCTGGCAACCAGTCAATGTGTTCCAGTCTTCTGCTGAATGAGTGCAACAGGTGTCAGTTCTGTGACAGTTAATGTGCAAGCTAGGACATACTAAATCTAAAGGGACATACTAACTCTTGCTGCCAGACTCTGCCTCCAAATTCACTACCTCCTCAATTGTGATTGCCCCTAAACATTTACTGTAAAGAGACCCTGCCATTACAATAGGCAAGATCTAATGCAGTGTTTCTCAGCCTTTTTTCAGTTAAAGCACCCTTTAACCTTATGGACAATCTTGAGACGCCCTCTAAAATTATGGACATTTTCATGGCATCTCAGTATAAAATGTAAAAAACTATTCTAATAGTTGTACCTAATGCAGCAACATCCACACATATAGGTCACCCAATTTTAGAGAGGATTTATTCTTACAAAAGAAATACACCTTTGTACGCTGATACTGAATAGTACTTCAATGCTTTTCTTCCCCTTCAGTTTCTCTCTATCACTCAGCTAATGTGACCCTATTACTGACAGAGAGGGCCAAACAAGGGGTGACCAACATCCTCTAAATCAACTGATGGCGTCATTGGATGTTAGGATGCTGGAACGCTGCAATGGTGCACAATGAAAACCTATGGCTTTGTGTCCCTAAAAAGCAGGCTTGATCCACGTGCTGGCTTGTATATAATTTTTAGGTAATGTTCAGCTATTTTGCCAATGCACCTCTGAATAAACTTCAAGACACCCTAGGGCAGCAATGGGCAAACTACGGCCCGCGGGCCATATGCGGCCCGGCGGACCTTTTAATCCGGCCCGCGGAGCTGTCAGGATGTGTGTAGACGGGGCAGCGTGACGAACGTGAGGGGAGCTAGGCTCCTCTCACAGTCCGCCCTGAAGACCGGAACGGCGCGGGATACATTGGCTGTCAGGATGTGTGTAGGCGGGGCAGCGTGACGAACGTGAGGGGAGCTAGGCTCCTCTCACAGTCCGCCCTGAAGACCAGAACGGCGCGGGAACACGGCGAGAGAAACGCGCGGAGCAAAGGTAAGTGAATTGACACAGGGGGGACTTGGCTTACTACTTGGGGGGGAATAGTACTATGGGGGATGAATTAATATGGGGAATGAATTACTATAGGGGAGATGAAT
Organism: Staurois parvus; assembly: GCF_062004578.1. Taxonomy (NCBI): domain Eukaryota; kingdom Metazoa; phylum Chordata; class Amphibia; order Anura; family Ranidae; genus Staurois; species Staurois parvus. The sequence goes on along the minus strand of NW_028317918.1, from coordinate 3,014,105 downwards.
TACTATAGGGGGGATGAATTACTATATGGGGGATGAATTACTATGGGGGATGAATTACTATGGGGGAAGAATTACTATATGGGGGATGAATTACTATGGGGGATGAATTACTATATGGGGGATGAATTACTATGGGGGATGAATTACTACATGGGGGATGAATTACTATGGGGGATGAATTACTATATGGGGGATGATTTACTATGGGGGATGAATTACTATATGGGGGATGAATTACTATGGGGGATGAATTACTATATGGGGGATGAATTACTATGGGGGATGAATTACTATGGGGGATGAATTACTATATGGGGGATGAATTACTATGGGGGATGAATTACTATATGGGGGATGAATTACTATGGGGGATGAATTACTATATGGGGAATGAATTACTATATGGGGGATGAATTACTATATGGGGGATGAATTACTATGGGGGATGAATTACTATATGGGGGATTAATTACTATGCTTACTATGGGGGAATATTACTATACTTACTATGGATGACACATACACATCATTCATCTACTCTTGGTCCGGCCCCCGGGTCCAATATATGAACCCATTGCGGCCCTCAAGTCAAAAAGTTTGCCCACCCCTGCCCTAGGGTGTCTGGGCACCCTGGTTGAAAAAGGCTGATCTAGTGAATACATACATCCAATCAGATATATAGCAACTTACAGTAACCCTCTTTTCTTCAGCAATTATTTCATCCTTAAAAGAGTTATCCACTTTATTATTTTTGCAGAGAATCAACATTTCCTAGAGTGTTGGATCCTAAGAAAATAACAAAATATGAAAAACTGATCTGTTTCCACCATCTGAGGCTTGGTGCTGCCCAATGCACCATCCCATAAGTTCCAAATGGTACATAAGGTTCTGACTCTGATCCAGCAATATAGTAGCAATCACAGCAACACGCAGAAAAAGCCAGGCGAAAACACACCTCTCCCTCGTTGAGATACACACAAAAGCGCAGCCCAGCTTAGGGAGAATCACTAGTTGACAAAACCAATTTTACATATGGCAACCCTTACAAATGCTGCAATCCTTTTCTTTCAAAAGCAGACTAAAAAAAATAAAAGTGGCTGGACTGAATTTTTTAATTTGAAGTATTTTCATACATGCTTGCTCTCAAATATGTGCGATTATAAAATGCTGCCTACCATTAGCATTTGCATGAGAGTGCACAGAATCATTGCAAAATCTGCAAAGCAAGAGATAGGACTTACAGAAAGCTCTCTGTGTGCAGCAAGCAGCTGGGGAAGTGTGTTCTCTGCATGCACCTGGTGTGCGTGCCATGGGCCACTTAATACTTAGGCCAGCACAGTGGATTGCCCCCAAGCCAAAAATCTGTCAGACACCCGTTGTCATTAAGCATCAAATCAAGCTGTTTTTATTCTCACCCAGCACTTATTTTATGACATTACATTATTGTAATTTGTTAAATATCAATTTGATATTTATTTAAAACCTTTGCACTATGTGATCAAAAAGTAAGCACTAGATTTACACAAAGTGATTTATACTGATTTTGTCTTGAAAACTGAAGTTGTGCATACTAGTAATTACCTTTCCATGTACAACATAACCTCCATGACAACATACCAGAAAAAGGACTCTGCTTACCTGTAAAGGGACATACAGTATGTGAGGTGATAATAGATGTACACGTGTATTGTAACCGCACAGTTTATTGCTGTATTTGATATACTTTTTATCTGTTCTAAAATATTTTAGGATAAGCATTTGGGAAATGTACCCCTCTCTTTCATTTCAAGTAGTGCTAGTAAACAAAGATTTGGCAAGATGCTAAGACAAATTCTTGAGTATCAAAAGTGCAAAGTGTTCTACTGTAAGGGCCAATTCAGACTTTTGTATTTTACTAAAGTGCAGCATAACATGCATTTTACCCTGCCTTAATGCAATGCACAAAACAAGCTGTAATGTGTTGCTGGTACCCTATTGCAACTAGCACCTAGACAGTATGAAAAATGTTGCCGGTATGTTAAATCCTGCATTGTGGTGTGTTGGCATAGTTTTCAATATTTAAGATAGTTACATGATTATATATCCTGGGAGCATAATGCAACATCTGATATGCATTTCCCTAATATAGCCCAATCAAAAGTACAGCTTGCTGTAACCTAGATAGACCTCACATGCTTTCCCTTGCATTACATCTTGCCCATGGAGGAGGAGATAGGCCAGCAACATTCCTTCTCAGAGGAGATAAATGTGTTTGTTGGGCACACTTTGTATGGAGCCTAATTAAATAATTGGATGATTTCATATTTGAAAATGTTATTATGGATGAGCCTCAAATTGGATATTTGATTTTACAGATGTTCTGCAGAGTGTCAAGAACAAGTTACATTTTTAGTGCCTGACTGTCTCTTCCTCGAGTTAGGTGTTGTTTCTGAAGTGTAAAGAAGTTAAATTCCATCCTCACTTTGCCCAAGGTCATTTTAATGAAAATTCCTTAGTCCATGCCAAAGGGATAGAGTTGCTCTTAATCCTCCAGCAACCCATTATTTGATCCCAAGACCCACTGGGGATTATTGTTGTGTGTCTGCTAAAGCTGCAGTCACACTGCAGTGGTAAGGGTTACAAGGGACCCATTAACAAACATATCACCTCATTCCTGTTCAATTTTATGTAAGTGAATTAAGTCCCTGAAAAGTAGGCATGATTGTTGGCAAATTAAACATGAATGTATTTCTTTAAAGCCAATTTTTTCTTCCATTGTACTTATGTTACATGAACATTAACAGCATAACATAATACATTATAAAGTATCAGCATAAAATAAATAAACCATTAGTAACAAATTAAGTATTCTATGTTTCAAAGTTATTCACACATTAACTAGTTAGGATTTTCAATTTTTTTTAAGTGTTTCCATATCTAATGCTGCAATTAAACAGAGTAGTAAAATAGGCACCCAACCAACCCATGTAAATATGCATCAAATACAAAAGAGCAAAAATGGCAGCTGCTCAGGTCATTTTAAAACTAGCAAAAATAAGAAAGGTTCTGGGGACAGCCTTTATTATTTGTACATTTCACAGTTTGTGTGAACCTTTCTTCATTAGTTTTAAATACCCATAGTTGTTTTTTGAATTTGGTGCAGACACACACTAGAAGTTTTCAACTGCCTTGGAAAGATGATTTCTAGGCTTTTGGTATCTTGCTGTACCTTTAAGTAAGAGGGGGTACCTCCAGGTGAGCCTGTTCTTAGTTTGTGCACACATATATGTCCCAAATTGGAAACTCAAATATTGGGTGAGTTAGGGACCATTTATGCTTGAGATTTGCATGGCATGGCTGTGTGCCTTCACCATAATGATGGAAGCAATCATGAGTAGAGGGGGTGTGTAGTTGACAGCCAGACCATTGAGGTAGAAGATGGATTACACTGGACATAATCCAGTTTACAAGGTATCTGGGGCCCATTGGTTGAATGGCAAAAAAAGCTCTCCTTCTGAGTGCAGAACAGAGGGAAAAAAGCAAAAAAGGAAGGCTGCATTGCAGGAAAGAGATTACAACGAAGCTCAACTTAAATAAAATAGTAACACTAAAGTTGGGATTCGGACCCTTTGTTTTACAGGCTATAATGGGATGACTGTAGATTAGTAGGTTGACAGATCAAGGGTAACCTAGCCTATACAGCAATGAGGACTGTACAGAACTACTCAACTTGTTAGTTAAGTTTCCAGTTAAAGCAGAACCTCACCCAAAAGGGAAAGTTCTGTTTTAAGGCCTCTCTCTTGTTTATGAAGTAGCATTTTTCTGGGGGGAGGGGTGGGGGGGGGGGTGGCACGTGCTTTTGACAGGTAACTGCTTTCACTTCTGCTCTGACCACCTAGGCAATCGAAGTGGAAGTTCTCCTTCCTCCCTCCCTGTAGTGTTCTGGGACACGTTAAAGCCGGGTGCCCATAGTTAAGATACCGGTGCAGGGGACAGCAGACGGGAGATGAATACAGGTGGGGTAAGCCATTTTGTCTTGTCTGTGATGATGTCATCAGTGTGCTGCAGGTAGAGGGGAGTAGTTTTTAATCTCCTCCATCTCAGAAATCAGACTGCAACTGTAATTTTGTATCACGCCACAAGAGGAGAGGATTATATGAGACGTTTACATGCATCAACAGTTTTTTGTAATTTTTTTATTTATATTTTTCAGCAAACCTTACAGATGAGATTCTCAACAGGTACATTGCAGTATATAAATCATCAGATTCAGTGTTCCTCAACTAACATATCCAACTACCAGCACTTAAGCAGTAACATCTTGAGCAACTGTCAAAAGAGTCATAAAACATATAGCCTATGGTACAGGAGATAAGTCAAGGGGAATCCCCAATGGCACACAACAGCTAGTCGGGCACCCGGACCAAGTTGTGAACCCTCCCGCATGTCACAAGGAACAGTAAAAACTGATGAAAAGACCAAGGAGAGAGGGAAGACACACACACAAATAAAAGGGGGGGAGTTTGTTGAGGGAGAAGGAATGGGGGGGGATGATGGACAGTATGCGACATCTGGGTTCCCGTAGAAAGGAAGTACCGCCCTGGAATAGCCGTAAATACTCAAAGTATGTACTTCTCCAAACTATGTCTGCAAACCTACGTCTCTGTATCCAGAACAAAAAGGGATCTCAGTCCAATAGAACCATGTTTTACGGCAGCTTTCTTTCCAATGGTTGGCTGATGTTACAAGCGATTGCATTTTGTGGATTTTGTTCACCATAGCGAACCACAGACTGATGGGTGGAGCTACTGCCTGCTCCCAGTATAGAGGAATGCATGCTTTTGCTGTATTTGCTAGATGTAATAATAGGGAAAGTTTATGTTGCTTCATTGGCATTGGGGTTAAATATAATAGAAAGGCTATTGCCTCTGATGGCATCTATATATCAGTCAATTGTCAGACCCAGAAACTGGCAAGCCCTTGGCAGAACCACAAAACATGAAGTGTGGTGCTCTCCCCCTCTCTGCACCTTCAGTACAATGGGAAACTCTAACGTGGACCTTCACAGCAAAGCATGATTTTGCCCCATTGTAACCCTCCTCACCTCTGCAATGTAAAAAGCTCTCTTATTTTATTTACATTTTTTGGGGCATTCACGCTCCTGCCCACCCCCGCCTTCATTTTTCACTGGATAAGAATGGCATCACCCTGCTCCTTTTGCCCCTGGAATATTTAAATCACATATCTCAGGAGGAATTGGCTTCTACACACTGCAGCTAGAGGGCAGACCTGGCTGCATGTCATTGGCGGCCTGCTGAAAAAGAGACTACTTTCTCCCAATATTATCAGAAAAAAAAGTTGGTATGAGCAGCAGAACAACACTGGCTATGTGAATATATTTACTGAAGATGGTGGTGAGGGTGGGTAAGAAGTGTTTTTTGTTGTGACTTTTTATAATCCAGCACTTTTGGACATAACATTAAACTGTATCTAAACCTAAAAATAAAAATGTAATATATTGCAGCTTACCAGTTCTTAGATGCAGTTGCTTCAGTACAAATAAAATATCTCTTGAAAAGCAGTCCCCTTTCCAATCCTGTAAGTGTAAAAGACAGCACAAACATCTTTATCTCTTTTTGTAAACTACTAGTCCCATCATGCAACCATACAATGGAGAGGAATAACGGCAGGCATTTTTGAAGTCCAGCCTGTGTGATGATTAGGGATGAGTGAATCTGCCCCTGGTTCAGTTCAGGGAGGGGGAGTTTTCTGAATCCTGCTTGAAATTCATGTAGCCTGAACATGTGCAGACCCCATTGAAGTCCTGGGAAAAATCATGCATATTGCAGTGGTGTAACGTGGGTTGTCAGCACCTGGGACACAGCAAGTAATTAGCTCCGCCTAACCCTTGGACTTTTAGCACTCCCTGAGTCCCTTCAACTAGTACAGTATTAAACCCCTTACCCCCCTAAGTACATGTATTGTATTTTAAGAAAATACTGATGTAATTGAAGTAAAATGCATCTAATACTAGTATAATCAAATTTCAATACTAATGTTAATGGGAGTAGGTGAATGTACTTTTGGTATTCACCATCATGTAGGGCAGCGTACAGAAGTCACTTGTAAGTAGGGCACTGTACAGAGGTCAATAGTATGTAGGGTAGTGTACAGGGGTCAGTAATATGTAGAGCAGTGTACAGAAGTCGGTAATATGTACAGCAGTGTACAGAGGTCAGTAGGATGTAAGGCAGTATACAGAGGCCAGTAGGATGTAGGACAGTGTACAGAGGTCAGCAGGGTGTAGGGTAGTGTAAAGAGGTCAGTGGTATGTATAAAAATGTACAGAGGTTTGTAGTAAGTAGAGCAGTGTACAGAGGTCAGTAGTATGTATGGCAACGTAGAGGGGTCAGTAGTATGTAAACCAGTGTAAAGAGGTCAGTAGTATGTAGAGTAGTGTACAGAGGTCAGTAAGAAGTAGGGCAATGTACAGAGGTCAGTAGGATGTATTGCAATGTGCAGAGGTCATTAGCACATAGGGCAATGTACAGGGAACACTAGGGCAGAGGACAGGGGTTAGCAGAGAAGAGGGCTGGGCATGTAGAGAAGTGTACAGAGGTCATTAGAACATAGGACAGTGTACAGGGATCAGTAGGGCAGAGAACTGGGTGTCACCAGGACAGAGGACTAAGCATCAATAGGGCAGAGGACTGGGCATCAGTAGGATAGGGGACTGGGGATCAGCAGGGCAGAGCACAGGGGACAAGAGAACACAGTGGGGAAGGGTCAGCAGGGCAAACTAAAGAGGGTCAGGAGAGCGCAGGGGACAGTGAGGAGGGAAAAGTACAAGGGGGTCAGAAGGGGGGTTGGGAGAGCACAATACAAGGAGGGTGAGTCAGGAGGGCACAGTATGGGGGGGTCAGGAGGGCACAGTATGGGGTAGTCAGGAGGGCACACACTAGGGGGGTAGGTAGGACACAGTATAGGGAGGTGGGAAGGCACACACCAGGGAGTTGGGAGGACACTGGAAAGGCAGGTTGGTAAGGCACACTAAAGGGGGTTGGGGGGGCACAGTATAGGGGAGTCAGGAGGGCACACTATGGGGGGGTCAGGAGGGCACAGTATGGGGGGGTCAGGAGGGCACACACCAGGGGGGTAGGGAGGGCACCATATAGGGGGGGGGTGGGAAGGCACACACCAGAAGGTCGGGAGGACACAGGAAAGGTAGGTTGGTAAGGCACAGTAAAGGGGGTTTGGAGGGCACAGTACAGTGGGCCGTGACAACCCTTAATGAGCCCGTTTCATCACAGTGCTACATGAAAAAGGAGATCACACCTTCCCATTTGTCAGCTAACAGCACTTCTATGCTAAGCTGCAGTCACTCAGTAAACGTAGCTTAGAGGTGCCTGCATGCTAATCCATGATGTAGTGCTGGCTAAGGTTACCTCTAGAAACACTGCCTCTTGCTCAGCTTCCTCTGCTCTGCTTCAGCTCACTATCACATGGGCGCGATCTCAGAAGTCGGCACATTCTCTTTCTGCCCACACAAACAGCAGTAGCCCAGAAGCTCCACCTTGGGGATGTGCTTTTGTTTTTGCAATAGAGCATCTGAAAAACTGCTGGGGGAGCAAGGTAGGGGAGGTACAGGGGGGGCAAAGATTTCAGTGGACACCAAAGCATTATACTGGAAAGCAGTGATCCACAGGACCCGCCCCTGCACCCCTCCAAATGTTGCGCCTGGGGCGACCACACAGGCTGTCCACCCGCGCTATACCACTGATACCTTGCATGGCTCAAGTATTTAATCGGATGAAGACTGTTCATCATGAAATTCATCATAAAGTATCATGGCTTCCAGGGGGTTCTCCGTTAGGCTAGAAGGGTGTGTGAGCACTTTATATGTCCCATAAATGATGCACCTAGCTTCTAGAAGTGCCTTCTTGGTCTAGTAGGGTGGATTTTGCCTTCAAAAAATTCTTAAAAGGTTTTTTAGTTGTAGTTAATTTTTCTGGTAGGTGTTTACTTTTGTCTGTGACTATTTTGGGTGGATTGTTCTTCACCTTCTTTCCCTGTGACAACAGGACATGAGGAAATGGGAGGAAATGAGGGAAATGGTTGTCAAAAACACAATAAGTCACAGTCAGCAGAAAAATGATTGTCAGAAGTTCTAAACCTTCCATTCTGTGCTAAAACGTGTTTATTTTTTATTTTTTATCCAGATTTTAGAGGAAGTGAGGGAAAATCTCCCCAATAAAGACACAAACAACAAAAAAACCCAAAAAGTTTCTAACCCCCACTTCTTCCAAAGAAAAATAAAAGGTTTTAGCTGGGGTTGAGTTTTCAGGTTTATTACCTATAAATCGTACTGAAAGTTATCTTGATAGCTTGCCTTTCACAGCTCTGGCATTTCTTTAGAGAGCCTGTGTCAGTTTGAGCCACAGTTTCCAAGGCATAGATAAGAAACTAATCAGGAAAACGGTATGCCCATATAATCTGTTATTCCCAAATTACTACAAAATTACATATTTTAAAAGAGGCAATTTTAGCAAATATAGTGGAGGTTTTCTGTACCCTATAAATTAAAAATTTACTATATAAAACAAAACAGATGGCATAGTAACTATGCAATTACTTGGAAATGACACATTGTTTCAGTGAGAGTGTTATGCTCTGTACACAGTAGTAAAAATGATAGATACAAAATATGTTTTAATTTTGACAATGCTGCAAAACAGAGCTTTCATTGTTACATTCTTGGCCTTTGTCTCCTTGCCAGATTAGGACTACTATGAATTCAATAAAAAGGACCTTCAGAATATTTTAGTGCTTTACAAAGTAAAAGTCATACATCACATTTCAAAGCTCTGTAGCACAGGTTAACTGTTTTGTTCAAACTGTATTTTAAAGGATAAATACATTAACCACTTGCCGACCGCGCATAGCCGAATGACGGCTTCACCGCGGCCAGCCAGTTCTGAGTGGACGTCATATGACGTCCTCCCAGAACGCGCTCTCCTGCGCGCCCCAGGGGGCGCGCACCCGGCGATCTCCGTGATCGCTGTGTCCTACGGACACAGCTGATCACGAGATGTGGTGAAAGGCCGATCCCACCGGCCTTTTACCACGTGATCAGCGGTGTCCAATGACACGCTGATCACAGGAAAATGCAAGTGCCGGTTCTCGGCTGCACTTTCCTCACGCTGTCAGATCGTGAGGAAAGTACTGCCGAGAACCGGCAGTTGTCAGAGCGGGGATCGGCACCGATCATCAGGGCACTGATGATCAGTGCCCTGATGATCAGTGCCCAGCAGTGACCCCCGCAAGTTCCGATCAGCTGTGCGCCCACTAGCCCCGCCCACCCATTCCCAGCAGTGCCCCCACCTGTGCCCAGCAGTGCCCCCACCTGTGCCACTCTACAGTGCCACCTACCTGTGCCCAGCAGTGCCACCTACATGTGCCCAGCAGTGTCACCCACCTGTGCCCACCCACCTGTGCCCACCAGCGCCACCCACCTGTGCCCACCAGTGCCACCCACCTGTGCCCACCCACCAGTGCTGTCCACCAGTGCCACCCACCAGTGCCACCCACCAGTGCTGTCAGTCAGTGCCACCAGTCAGTGCCCAGGGGTTGTGCCAGTCAGTGCCGCCAGTCAGTGCCCAGAAGTGATGCCAGTCAGTGCCGTCTATCAGTACCCATCATCAGTGTCACCTATCAGTGCCGCCTATCAGTGCTGCATATCAGTGCCGCCTATCCGTGACCCCTAATTAGTGCTGTCTATCAGTGCCGCCTATCCGTGCCACCTCATTAGTACTGCCTATCAGTGCCCTTTAGTGCTGCCTATCAGTGCCCATCAGTGCCGCCTATCAGTGCCCATCAGTGCCGCCTATCAGTGCCCATCAGTGCCGCCTCATCAACGCAAATCAGTGAAGGAGAAAAAATACCTGTTTGAAAAATTTTATAAAAGAAACAAATAAACTTTTTTTTTTCAAATTTTTTGCACTTTTTTTAATTTATAGCGCAAAAAGTAAAGCGCCCAGTGGCGATTAAATACCACCAAAAGAAAGCTCTATTTGTGAGAAAAAAATGATCAAAATTTCATATGGGTACAATGTTGCATGACCGCGCAATTGTCAATCAAAGTGCGGCAGCGCTGAAAGCTGAAAATTGGCCTGGTAAGGAAGGGGGTATAAGTGCCTGGTAGGCAAGTGGTTAAACAACCCTATACTTCTATATGCCGCTTTCTTCAGATTTCTGATCAGAAGTTTGGTGTACTTTTCACTGCTCTTGCCTGCACATGGCAAGTCAACAACATCATCCTTGTAAGAATTGGTGGAGTGTGCAATATTGTATACTGTATCCCTGTGCCAAGCCAGGGTATGGCCAGATTATTTAACTCCTCTGCAGTATCAGAAGAGCTTGGTCAAGAACACACCCCAGCATGCATCATTGAGCAATGAAGGAGGTAATTTCTCTGCTCACTCTGCCTTCTTCTTCTTTCAGCATGGTCACTGCCCTGCTAAAGTCCTCATGCACACTGGATGTTTTTACAGCTGCTGTTTTTGGCTATTGATGTTTTTTTCTACAGCCAGTAAACTCCCCAGCATGTTATCCTATGTGTCCATGCACACATAGGATAACAGACTGTAATCAGCATTTTTTGGCTGGAAAAAAAGCCCAGGACTAGTGGGTTTCTAGAGGAATTTTTTAGCTGTAAAAACACTCTAACGCTGAAAAACGGGCTAAAACATGATAAATTGTGGCAAACCAGCCTTTTTGGACTTTTTTTCACCAAAAAAACAATTTTTTTGTATTGCTAATACATAAAAGCTAAAAAATGCTGGAAAATTCATGTTTTTAACGTGACTTTACACAGCTAACATTACCAGTTATGAAAACGCCCAGTGTGCATGGAGCCTTAGACATCCACTCCAACAGAAAATGACAGCAGGATGACATCAGGACAAATTCAGATACTTACACTAATAGCATTTCAAATAAACATGTAATGTATTTTAGAACGTTATTGATTTGTAGTTTTATTTGTCTGGAGCTATAGATAGATACTCTATATTGCCAAAAGTATTGGGACACCCCTCCAAATCATTGGATTTGGGTGTTCCAATCACCTCCATGGTCACAGGTGTATAAAAACAAGCACCTAGGCATGCAGACTGCTTCTACAAATATGTGTGAAAGAATGGGTCACTCTGAGGAGCTCAGTGAATTCAAGTGTGGTACCGTGATAGGTTGCCATCTGTGCAATAAGATATGGAAATCAATTTCCAACACAGAGTGGTTACTGTGGGGACATAAACATCGCTCCAAAGTGCCACATCCTATTTAAATAGTATTGGAAGAACAAACCCTTTATGGACTTCATAGGCACTACATCAATGGTTCATAAAAGAATATCACTTTATTAAGCATACATAGACATACAATGATACATACAATTATAAAATTATTACAGAGTATGAAACATCCCTGTAACATACAGCTATGTATAATCAATGCAGATACATGTACTGCTAATAGGTCCCACAGTAAGAAATACCATAACTCGGCAAAAGTTAAAAGAAGATACTCTGATATTATTAAGTGCGATAGCTCAACATGTTTTGCGATAATATCTCTTCTTCAGGAGCTGTAAGGCGACTGCTATATGAAGAGATATAAGTTGATGAGCACACATTATAATCACTACCAATTGTATACATATCAGACCAGTTGGACAACTAAAATACCTTAAGGTACATGCATCTGCACGAAGGCAATGGAAGGGAGTGTCTGGCCATACCATGAGAGGCCAATCAATGAGGGGATCCCCACAAAGCTGGGGGGGCATGTCGCCTGCCCCGCGTCAATACCTGATGTATAGAAAGTATGTAATTGTTGAAAACAGTATAATGGAGCCCTCCTTAATTATAAAATTCTAAGTAACCTCCCCACTGATAGAGTCTGGCCCACGTAGGGTGCAAATAAATAGTCTGGCACAGGGCCAGTATTATGTTGCCTCCTAAATAGGACACCAAAGGGGGGGAGAGAAAATGATTATACAGTATTCAATTTGTGCAGAAAACTAGCCCCATTTGCCCCACCCCCCCACTACTAGGATGCCAAATAAAGAGGCAACCAGTAGCAAAAACTGCAAAACTTAAAGAAATGTCAAGCCTTACTGGCATATAATAGATCAATGACCCTAGGTGAGCTTCCTAGTAATGGCAGTATGATAATATTCTTTTTGGGATAGCCTGTTAATTTAAATTGTGGCTCTTCCGGACAGCATACATTCCCCAGACAGTCACGTGTCAATCTGTAAAAAGACACATGTACATAGGACCCCATAAGTACATCCCAATAACTCACATTAAATCCCAGTATCCATTACTGTATAGCAAATGGTTGTTTTGTTGTACCTGTTTGGAGATGCAAATGTTCTTTGACCGCAAGAGATATTAGGACCGCCCAAGAGTCTAAAATGCCACCACTGTGTCATGTAAAGGGTACCGAAGTTGCCTGGAAATGCACAACGCCACCGCCATAGTACCAGGAGCCGCCACCCACCCTCCCCATTTAAGGGATCCCAACACAAGACACCCATGCCATCAGAAGGCAGCACATGATGTCACTGTGCCCGGCCGGATACGGCCGCGCATGTGCTTCGCCCAAGTGCACCACCCACCGTAGAAATGGTAAGGAGCGGGCATACAGGCTACAAACAGCGGCCATCATGGGCTACCACCGCATATAGCAGTGATGCCCATAAAGCACTGCGCCGGGCCCCCACCCAGCATGGTGGGGGCCATGGTCGCGGCGCCACCAGCCGCATATTGTTTAATGTTGAGCTATTGCACTTTATACTATCAGAGTATCTTCTTTTAACTTTTGCCAAGTTATTTCTTATTGTGGGACCTATTAGCAGTACATGTATCTGCATTGATTATACATACAGTTGCAAGAAAAAGTATGTGAACCCCTTGGGATTACGTGGAGTTTTGCATGAATTGGGCATAAAATGTGCTCTGAACGTCATCTAAGTCACAACAATAGAAGAACACAGTCTGCTGAACATAATACTACACAAACATTAGATGTTGCCATGGTTTAATTGCACATAACATGTAAACATTCACAGTGCAGGGAGGAAAAAGTATGTGAACCTTTGGACTTAATAACTGGTTGACCCTCCTTTGGCAGCAATAACCTCAACCAAACGTTTCCTGTAGTTGCAGATCAGACCTGCACAATGATCTGGAGAAATTTTGGACCACTCCTCTTCACAAAACTATTTCAGTTTAGCAATATTCTTGGGATGTCTTGTGTGAGTCGCTCTTTTAAGGTCATGCCACAGCATTTCAATCGGGTTGAGGTCAGGACTCTGACTGGGCCACTCCAGAAGGCGTATTCTGTGCTGTTGCAGCCATTGTTTTGTTGAATTACTTGTATGCTTTGGGTCATTGCCCTGTTGCATCCCCCATCCTCTGCGGAGCTTCAGTTGGCAGACAGATGGTCATACGTTTTCCTGCAAAATGTCTTGATAAACTCTGGAATTCATTTTCCCATCAATGACAAAAATCCGTCCAGGCCCTGAGGCAGCAAAGCAGCCCCAAACCATGATGCTCCCCCCGCCATGTTTTACAGTGGGGATGAGGTTTTGATGTTGGTGTGCTGTGCCTTTTTTTCTCCACACATAGTGTTGTTTGTTCTTCCCAAACAACTCAATCTTGGTTTCATCTGTCCACAGTATATTTTGCCAGTAGTGCTGTGGAACATCCAGGTGCTCTTTTGCAAACTTCAAACGTGCTGCAATATTCTTTTTGGACAGCAATGGCTTCCTCCGTGGTGTCCTCCCATGTACTCCATTCTTGTTTAATGTTTTCCTTATTGTAGATGTGTCAACAAAAATGTTAGCATGTGCCAGAGATTTCTGTAGGTCTTTAGCTGACACTCTGGGATTCTTCTTTACCTCATGCAGTATTCTGTGCTGTGCTCTTGCAGTCATTTTTACAGGACGACCACGCCTAGGGAGAGTAGCAACAGTGCTAAACTTTCTCCATTTGTAGACAGTCTGTCTTACCATCGACACATGAACATCAAGGCTTTTGGAGATACTTTTGTAACCCTTTCCAGCTTCATGCAAGTCAACAATTCTTGATCGTAGGTCTTCTGAGAGCTCTTTTCTGCGAGGCATGGTTCACATCAGACAGTGCTTCTTGAAACCAGTAAACCCAAAACAGGTGTGTGTTTTTTAAGGGCAGGACAGCTGTCAGCAACACATCCAATATCATGACTCTGATTGGAGTCAAGGTTGGCTCACTCCTGGCTCCAATTAGCTCTGGGAGAAGTCATTAAGCTAGGGCCTCACATACTTTTTCCTCCCTGCACCGTGAATGTTTACATATTATGTGCAATTAAACCATGGCAACATCTAATGTTTGTGTAGTATTATGTTCAGCAGACTGTGTTCTTCTATTGTTGTGACTTAGATGACGTTCAGAGCACATTTTATGCCCAATTCATGCAAAACTCCACGTAATCCCAAGAGGTTCACATACTTTTTCTTGCAACTGTAGCTGTATGTTACAAGGGTGGTTCATACTCTGTAATCATTTTATAATTGTATTTATCATTGTATGTCTATGTATGCTTAATAAAGTGCTTAATAAAGTTATATTCTTTTATGAACCATTGTTGTAGTGCCTATAAAGTCCATAAGGGTTTTGTTTTTCAAATACCAGTGCAATAAGCCTGTTCATGAAATTTCCTTGCTACTAAATATTCCATGGTCAGCTGTTGGTGGTACTATAACAAAATGGAAGCAACTGGGAACAACAGCAACTCAGCCACAAAGTGGTAGGCCATGTAAAATGACAGAGTGGGGCATGCTGAAGCGCACAGTGCGCAGAAGTCGCCAACTGTCCACAGAGGCAGTAGCTAAAGACCTCCAAACTTCATGTGGCCTCAGCTTAGCACAACACCAGTGCGTAGAGAGCTTCATGGAATGGGTTTCCATGACCAAGCAGCTGCATCCAAGCCTTACATCACCAAGTGCAATTCAAAGCGTCGGATGCAGTGGTGTAAAGCACGCCATCACTTGACTCTAGCACGGTGGAGACGTGTTCTCGGGACTGATGAATCACTCTTCTGTGTCTGGCAATCCGATGGACCTGTTTGGGTTTGGCGGTTGCCAGGAGAATGGTACTTGCCTGACTTCATTGTGCTAAGTATAAAGTTTGGTGGAAGGCGGATTATGGTGTAGGGTTGTTTTTGAGGGCTTGGGCTTAGCCCCTTAGTTCCAGTGAAGGGAAATCTTGAGATGTCAGCATACCAAGACATTTTGGACAATTTCAGGCTCCCTGTCCTGACCTCAACCCTAAAGAACACCATTGGGATGAATTAGAGCGGAGACTGCGAGCCAGGCCTTTTCGTCCAACATCAGTGCCTGACCTCACAAATGGAAGAATGGTCAAACATTTCCATAGACACATTTATAAACCTTATGGGCAGCCTTTCCAGAAGAGTCGAAGCTGTTATAGCTGCAAAGGGTGGGCCAACTCAATATTGAACCCTACGGTCTAAGACTGGGATGCCATTAGAGTTCATGTGTGTGTAAAGGCAGGCGTCCCAATACTTTTAGCAATATAGTGTAGATAGACAGACAGATAGATAGATAGATAGATAGATAGATAGATAGATAGATAGATAGATAGATAGATAGATAGATAGATCTGTAATATATATATAAAAACATGTATTGCTTATTTCTATTTTGATTTGTATTATATGCAAAAAAACGTTTTTTTATATATGTGTAATATAAAGGGCCAGTCCATCCAAAACGTACAGTTAGGCCAGTATTTTTAAACCTCGTAGGGACATCATGATGGTCTCTCACTCTTCCACCTATATTTTTTATTTATTCTTAATAATGAATAATGCAGAAAAAGGTGCTGGAACCTTTAGAGGTGGGTGGAAAAGTGCAAAAGTTCCAGGTGGGCAGGAACAGTTTGGAAGTATGGCAGGGAGTCACTGTTAATAGAGTCAATATTCAAAATGTAACAGAGGCCAGAGGCTGATTTAGATGACTGGACTTATAACTAAAATAGCACTTTTGGCTAGACATACAGGGATTTATTTACTAAAGCTGGAGAGTGCAAAATCAGGCTCACTTCTGCATGGAATCCAATCAACTTCCAGGTTTTATTGCCAAAGCTTAATTGAACAAGCTGAGGTTAGAAGCTGATTGGTTTCTATGCAGAAGTGAGCCTAATTTTGGACTCTCCAGCTTTAGTAAATTAACTCCTGTATGTCTAGCCAGTTTCAGTAGCATTTTCATTTGTCTAGGTATCACGTGAGACACTACTCAGTTTGGTGCATGTTTTTTAGATGATCCTTGAGCAAGCATGATTATGGTATGTCCCTAATAAAGTATGTTTTACTACCAACCTTTTGATGTCCACTAAAGAAGTTGATGTGTTCTCTTCATCTCTGTTACTCACTGTTGGCACCAGGGGCGGAATGACCATTCGAGCACTCGGGCACTGCCCGAGGGCCTGGGGTCAGTAGGGGGCCCCATGAAATGCCCTTAATACATTTCATAGGCTTTTTTGGGTTTGGTTTCAGTGTGGGTGAGGACACAGGGGCCCCATGATCCCCTATTGCCCAGGGGCCCCATGAGTTGTCAGTCCGCCCCTGATTGGCACAGTATTACAATGACTTCCAGTCCAGTCCTTTCCTCATCATGTGTGATCTTTTCTAACTCCAGTACTGAAGACTGTTAGAAATAAGGATTATACAAGGAATCAAATACATCAGCTATTCTCAAAATCTAATTCAGCCTTCTGAACTCAAAGCTCGAATGCGAACCAAAGGCAGGTCAGTTCCTTACGTAAGGTAAGAAAAGAATCATATGTCAAGAAGGCAATTTTAATCACGGTTGTAATTTTACCTGACAGCTACCAAGTGTTACCTGCTCCTGTATAATCTGGAGAAAAGAGTGTAGGGAACTTAGTTTGTTCATCACGTTATTGTTTTGCCCACAGCATTGCAAGGACAAAACTTGGATGGAGATCAAGTAAAAAGCTTTAAGTTGGGTGTCATGATAGGTGAAAGTGCTCAGTTGCTAATATAAACAAGGATGTTTAAACCTGAACTCCAAGCAAACAGCTAAATACACAGATGAAATACACATAAGAGAGCAGCTTTACCTGTCAAAGATTGTATTTTTCTATCCAGTTTGCCCTGCACTAAGAGTTACAGTCTTGACACACAGCACAGCTTGAACTTTATCTGGTAACATTATAGACTGTTGGTGTCCACCATTCACCCACAGCCTGCTGACTGGAAAGTGAAAGAGCAGCCACAGAATGATGAGGTGATCTCTCTGCTTACTCTGCTGTCTCCTCCAATCAGCAGTTGCTTGTCAGCACATTTGCATGTATAACACCTAATTGGCTCCCCGTTTCACAGTCTGAGTGGTACCATACAGGAGATTGCAAAGAGTTGACATCAAGTCAAATTTATGTTCTTACGCTAGCTGCATTCTAATAAGATAACATTAATGATGTATTATTTTAACAAAAAAATAAATAATTTGTGTCTTTATTTAATCTACCTGAAGTTCAGATTTGATAAAACCCAAGGTCTGTTTTCATCCTTTTTGACATCTTTATGCAATTAGTGTGTCCTAGCATTAAGGCTTACCTGATTCTTTAGCCTTTTTTGAAACCTTTTGACACCTTTTTTCAATACTATTCCATTACAAGCACTACACTTTCAGACTGAGAAGTTTTTGAACCATTTGTGCATTAAAAAAGCGCCTAAAAAGCTCAAGAAAAATGCTTCCCAATGTATATCTATACATGTTTTCACACTGAGGCCCTACGCTTGCTGTGCGGTGTAAAAACTCCTGCTTGCAGCATCTTTGGGGCTTATTTGGTAAGTTAAAAAAAGTTCCAGTAACGCTTCTTCTTGTTGAAATCAATGGAAAATGCCTGAAAAGCATCTCAAAATCGCCTCTGCAAAGTGTTTTTGGAGCAGTTTTTAAGTCACGTGTCCTTTAAAAATGCTCAGAAAGCATGGCAAAAGCGCGCTAAAAACTCCTATGTGTTTTTGCTGCGTTTTTGTGGCAGATCAGTGTGAATGTGGCCTAATAAAGGGTACACTGTTTCTGTCAGTGATGCCTCATACTTACAGAGGTTTAATATGTACTAGTAACTGACCTTTATTCCCAAAATACACCACAAGTATAGTCAAAGACTCTTGTCCAAGTCTCGAGCTTTGTCCCACACAAACCCCATGAGCCTTTTCCCTCTTGAGCCTCAGAGTATTTTTTGTTTGCTTGTTTCCTTTTTGTGTCTTATGTCTCAATCAACATTTTTAATCCTTATGCCTCTAGCATTAGTAAAGAGATATGAAAGTATATTGCTTTAAAGTGTTACTAAACCCACAACAGTAAAATCAGTCTGTATATGCAGTAAAGCATGCTTGTTATACTCACTGTGGAACCTAAGGGGTTAATCCCCTGCATTGTGTAAAAAGGCTGTTTGATCCTGTTTTTTCTAGGAGTCACTCTGCACATGCTCAGTTTGGTGTGTATGGCTAGAGAGTTTCTTTTTTCTTAGGGATGGTACATATGATCAGCACAGGGCCAATCAGCACTGTCTGGACAGAGGGTCAGGGGATATGCAGCCTCATAGTCAGAGCAGAATGAAAACTATAAGCTATAACCAGTGCTCAGCTGGACACTGATAGAAGTCACAAGACTGCTATATACTGCTGATGAGAAAAGGTATTTAGCAGTTTATAGTTACTATAATAATTGCATTTTCATGTTGTGTGTACTGTGATATAGTGAATGCAGGGTCTTGGGTTTGGTAACACTTTAAAACTTTTTTAAAATTTCTTCAATTATTTCCTGGGCAAATGATGTCATACATCCCAGGAATCTTTTGGAGGGGAAGAGTGAAGGAGGGGTTTTCTTGGCTAAGCACACCTTCCTGCCTGCATGTCTGAGCTAAGGTCAGATGGATTGCAGGAAATAAATTTTACATGAATCAGTTGCTCTCACTCAAGATGGCCATGGCCAGAAATGCTGTGGGGATGTTTTTTAAAGTGATTTCCCAAAAAATAAAGCATGGAGACGTAGATGGATGTGTGCATTTGCTTTGAATATGAAAAATTTATGAAATAGTGGTTTTGATTTGTGGTGCTCAGATAAAGTGTAATTCTGCTTTAACTTTTGTAGTCAATCCTAATATATTATACACCATTCTTTGAGAGGAAGAGCTTTAATTTGCTGGTAGACTTGGCTACATATATTCTTCTTCCTAGGTTTTGAATAGGAATGAATAGTAAAAAATTCAAAACAATTATTTTGTCTAGTTTTTTTTCCAACACAGCTTTCATGTAGTTTGCACACCCCCAAAAGAAGTCTTTTGATTTAAACTAAACCACATTAAATTAATTTTAAGGTAATAAAGCCAAAACTGTAAGCTCAAAATAGATGTTTACATTTTACTTTAGGAGACCTGTATTACCTAAATTAAAGTTCAACCTTTAACTTTGACAATATAGTGAGCAATTGGTCAACAATAAACTACTACAGCAGTGATCTGCTGCTGCAGAGCAAGTCAGAACAAAGGTGCATCAGATCTGTCCTGGCCTTTGTATATAAAGGAACAGCTTTAACATTACTTATAAGGTAAGGTCACTTCCTAAGTAAACATAACATGAAAGCTGCCTTGATTTTATGGTGATCCAGTAGATTTACTACATTCTAAGGAACCTGCCTGGAACAAGTATGCAGATCAAAAGGTCTGACTTTCCTCTGACTTGTGTAGTGCTTGGTTTAGGGAAAAAAATAACCATTTCTTGGCTCCAGAGTCTCTTGGGATCTGCAGTCCTCTACTTCCAATTTATTAATTTGGTGCAGTCTATTTGGGACTATACCTCCCACAATCCTAGCAGTTCCCACACTGTGTCTATGTTGAAGTCTTTTATGAACACAAGCAAGGGCAGTAACAAAGCAACAGACACCGTGAAACTGCAGCGGCTCCTCTCCTGCCTTTGTAGACTGGGGCTACACTTGATTATTAGCATTCTTGTTTCAGGTCAATAAAAAGAACTAGTGAAACCAGAGACAGCACAGCAACTAATATGTTTTGAAGGAGATCAGCAATGGCAGTACAAATATTTTTCCCTTTTAGGCAGCCGATTGATAATTCATTTTTTTTTTAGTTTAACCAGTGGGTTGAATAAAAAAAAATTACTCAATTACATCCAAATATAGCGCCACCTACATAGGGGCTGCTGGTAATAGCTGGTTCTTCCCAAATGGTATAGAGACTGCCCGTCTCCACAACCACCAGTCCATACACTCTGGCTCAAATAACTCCATAAATCCAAGTGATGACTTTTTGAAATGTATTGCTTGAAGAGCTTTAAACAGGAGAGGGGTTATGACCTGGGATACTCCAAAATTCTGCACAGTAACAAGAGGACACTTTTTTAGGCTCCCACTCCAGGATTCGAGGATGGGGAATGGCCAGTGTTCTGAGAATTTATCAGTCCATAGCTACCTCTAGAACTTACTTCTCAAAAGCACACATTCACACATTCACCAGGGATCACAATTCATGGTCAGTACTCACAAATATCCAGGATAGCTGCACATCTTCCAGATTCCTCTAGACATGGTCCTGTAAGGGAGACAATCCTTCTCCAGGCCTGATCCCTTATGGTGAAGTCCCACAGCCTGCTCCTCAGAAGATCACTCCAGGCTCTCAGCTATGCCACTGTTGTCATCTAAAAGAACAGCTACATGATCTACAGTCTGCTTCAGGGGCAGCAGGTTAGAGGCTTCAGAACCCTCTCTAACAAGGAAATAACAATCTGCTCAGGCCACCTGCACATTTATCACCTCCTCAGCCACCTTCTGGATACACCTTCCCAGGTATTGGCTGGGGCGTAACAAATATTCAATTGATCATTTGAATTACTCTCTCTATGTTTTGGAACCTTCTTCCAGAGGCAGGGAAGCAATCGAACTCTCAGCTCAGAAAACCCTGATCAGACCAAAACAGTCAATCACTGCTTCACTAACTAAAGTGGAACCAAAAACTTTTACCTAGCAACCTAGCTAGGAGAGTGCTACACAGACTTTTGAGATGGATGGGGGAATCCTCTCCACTGTGCCTTTGTAATTTGACAGAGGGGAGACTTCCCCTCTGTTGGAATACACTGACCAGCACTGCAGGCAATAGCTGGTGGCACTGATCGAGTGGCAAAAATCTGACAGGGCGGTTGTACTGTACAACCACCCTGCCCATACATGAATCAAAATTCATTCGGTTCCCGCTGAACCAACTGAAATGCGATCCATGTATGGCCAGCTTAAGGGCTTGTTCACACTATGTAAGGCGACCGGCCAATCGCTGCAAGGGCCAAAAGAACACAATTGTAATCTATGTGCCCCATTCACATCACAATGCAATGTGACATGCTGCATTTTTCTATAGTTTAGTGGATGTGGATATCATCGAAATATAGTGCAATGCAGCGCAAAAAAAGTAAACAGTGAGATGTGTCCAAATGCACATTGATCCTCCCTGTCAGACCTCTCGCTCACAGCTGCCTGCACAGTACAACACAGTGTTTTACCATGAGGACTGGTGTGTTAAATGCAAACACTAATAAATTAAAAAGCTGCTACTGTTTTCATTGATTGGTTGAAAGGTAAATATTAAGCGTCAAATGACTATAACAAAGGAATACCAGCTTCCCAAGAAGTTTCAGCATTGGAAAATGTAAAATTCAAAAGCAAACAGTGACTAGAAACCTCGTGATTTTGATGATTAGAACATTTTGGAAATAATTTTTGCTACTAGGACATTTAAAGAAAACAATGATTACTTGGGATTCAATTGAAGAGGGATAGGGAATGGTAAAGACAGCAAAGGAATTAAAACACAAAAGCAAGCTAGATTATGCAGGCTAGCCATCTGCTGCTAAATGAAGAAAGCATTCACTGTTTGTGAATCAATTACTTCCTATTCACAAGTTCTCCGTATGAATTCAAAATGGCTCTCATGGAATTCATGCCAACTGCATAGCCTGTTTTCAGCATTGCTACCTCTCTCTTTTTGTTGTGAGACTGCTAGGAAGTTAGTATTTATCGGTAGTGTGCCTCTGCCAACTTATGCAGGAGAATCTCAAAGAAAGCTGGCATTGAATCCCCAGGATTTGTGGCACTATTAAATAAAAAAAAGTTCCATTCATTGTTGATTAATCCAGGTTGTTATATAAACACAAAACAGTTACTTGCACAGCTTCTCTCTAGTGAATTAGGATTATTAAACTGGAGCAATTTTTTATGTAATTTCTCTGTATACCTTTGTGCAATATTTAGCTATAATTATGAGAAATTACAGCAATATGTTACATTGAAAGGATGCTCAAAGATTTAAAAAGGTTGTGGGCAAAGGATACAACTGGACATTTGTATATAAACACAAAAGTAATGATAATAAAAAAAAAAAGCTAAGTCTAAACCCCTGAAAGCTAGCTTATCAGGTAGGTGGTAAGTGCAGAGCCATAAAGTATAACTAAAGGCAAAACATTTTTTAGTTTTGGACAGAATTAAGATGGATTAGAACACCTGTTCATTTATTTATTTTTTTTGCTACCTCTGCCCTTGTTTGGGAGATTCATTCTCTCTATTTGTCCTGTTCATCATTATAATTGAGAGTATAAGTAAAAGAAAATCCCACATTTTGGGTTGTCCCCACAACAGTAATAGAAGAGAAATCTTCCAATGGGGGAATAATTTCAGTCACCTAGGGGGGCCCAAAGGATTCTCTTAATTTTCATGGATTTCATCTCACTTCCTGTTTTGGTTATGGGACAGGAAGTAAAATACCCAATGGAACGCAGATGGCAAAAAAAAACTGACAAGAGTTATAAATAAAATATAAATGTATATTACAAATGTGTTATAAATTGAAGGCCAATGGGAGGAAGATGCTCCTTACATCGATGGTGAGTGACAATAAGAATGCCCTTTCAATTGATGGTCAGTAAGTATTAAAATGTCCCCTTACATTGGTAAGGAATGCACCATCGAACTACCATGAGTCCATTTTACTTTACTTTAAAGAAGTCAATGCATTTTGGAGGTTCTACTAGTATGAGTCTATTTAACTGTACAATAAAAGAAAAGAAACCAATGCATTTTGGAGGTTCCAGACTCCTGCTGGCCTAAATCACTCAATTCACCCATCACTAAACAGTGTGGATGGACAAATGTACAGGTTTAGCTGATTCAGCAGGAATCCTGTTGGCATACAGTGTACATTACCAGTCCAGGTCAGTCCTTTATCTGCCCAAATACCAGGTGCTAGTCAGGTTTGCAACTGTAAACATCATATAGAAAATGTATGATGACTGCGCTCTGGTAAATCCAACTTCTTTATTATAATGCATCTATAAAAACAAACACAATGCAGCAAGGGGTAAGAATGCTCCAAGGTGTTGCCAAGCAGCTGATCCTTCCACTCCCCCCCCCCCAGCTCTTCTGCCTGCCCTTTCCACCAGTTTACTGTGCAAACAGCTGGTTGCACTGCAGAGGTAGGGTGCAGGTTGTCTGTGTAACTCCCTGCTGGCCCATTCATCCTAGCAACAAAAATGAACCATTCAGCAATAAGAAGGAGAGAAAGCACAAGAAAAAGCACAAGAGTGCGCCTCTAAGTGCAGTATAAAAACACTTTATTAAAACCATCAATGTTGCACTCGCATTGGTAGACAGGTAGAGCACTTGTAGTCATAAACAGGCTTTGGCATGAGGATCCAGAAGCAGTGTGAAGGATGGAAACCAAGCAGAGGTGAAAGAAGAACTGCTGTATGCCACCGCTGAATAGAATTGTAACAGATGTACAACTGGAAGGGGAACGGAAGCCGGAATGGAACCACCCTGGAATGCACGACCAAACGTGACATCAGTAGGGGGAAGATCCTGGGCATGGGTAACCTAGGTGCATGCCCATGAGGTGCATGCTATCCAAATACACTTGGGAGCCCACATACAAGTGGCTTTCCCTTGATGTATGTTCTCTGTACACCTCAATACCCCATGATATTGGGATACTGGCTGTACAACACTTCCTAATGGAAGATCCGTTGCTCAGCCATACCCAGGCTAATTCTTAAGGCTACCAGGTTCTGTCTGACACACAATTACAGTTGCAAGAAAAAGTATGTGAACCCCTTGGGATTATGTGGAGTTTTGCATGAATTGGGCATAAAATGTGCTCTGAACATCATCTAAGTCACAACAATAGAAGAACACAGTCTGCTGAACATAATACTACACAAACATTAGATGTTGCCATGGTTTAATTGCACATAACATGTAAACATTCACAGTGCAGGGAGGAAAAAGTATGTGAACCTTTGGACTTAATAACTGGTTGACCCTCCTTTGGCAGCAATAACCTCAACCAAACGTTTCCTGTAGTTGCAGATCAGACCTGCACAACGATCTGGAGTAATTTTGGACCACTCCTCTTCACAAAACTGTTTCAGTGTAGCAAATTCTTGGGATGTCTGGTGTGAATCGCTCTCTTAAGGTCATGCCACAGCATTTCAATCGGGTTGAGGTCAGGACTCTGACTGGGCAACTCCAGAAGGCGTATTCTGTGCTGTTGCAGCCTTTGTTCTGTTGAATTACTTGTATGCTTTGGGTCATTGTCCTGTTGCATCACCCATCCTCTGCGGAGCTTCAGTTGGTGGACAGATGGTCGTACGTTTTCCTGAAAAATGTCTTGATAAACTCTGGAATTCATTTTCCCATCAATGACAACAATCTGTCCAGGCCCTGAGGCAGCAAAGCAGCCCCAAACCATGATGCTCCCTCCGCCATGTTTCACAGTGGGGATGAGGTTTTGATGTTGGTGTGCTGTGCCTTTTTTTCTCCACACATAGTGTTGTGTGTTCTTCCCAAACAACTCAATCTTGGTTTCATCTGTCCACAGTATATTTTGCCAGTAGTGCTGTGGAACATCCAGGTGCTCTTTTGCAAACTTCAAACGTGTTGCAATATTCTTTTTGGACAGCAATGGCTTCCTCCGTGGTGTCCTCCCATGTACTCCATTCTTGTTTAATGTTTTCCTTATTGTAGATGTGTTAACAAAAATGTTAGCATGTGCCAGAGATTTCTGTAGGTCTTTAGCTGACACTCTGGGATTCTTCTTTACCTCATGCAGCATTCTGCGCTGTGCTCTTGCAGTCATTTTTACAGGACGACTACACCTAGGGAGAGTAGCAACAGTGCTAAACTTTCTCCATTTGTAGACAGTCTGTCTTACCGTGGACACATGAACATCAAGGCTTTTGGAGATACTTTTGTAACCCTTTCCAGCTTCATGCAAGTCAACAATTCTTTTTCGTAGGTCTTCTGAGAGCTCTTTTATGCGAGGCATGGTTCACATCAGACAGTGCTTCTTGAAACCAGTAAACCCAAAACAGGTGTGTGTTTTTTAAGGGCAGGACAGCTGTCAGCAACACATCCAATATCACCACACTGATTGGAGTCAAGGTTGGCTCACTCCTGGCTCCAATTAGCTCTGGGGGAAGTCATTAAGCTAGGGACTCACATACTTTTTCCTCCCTGCACTGTGAATGTTTACATGTTATGTGCAATTAAACCATGGCAACATCTAATGTTTGTGTAGTATTATGTTCAGCAGACTGTGTTCTTCTATTGTTGTGACTTAGATGACGTTCAGAGCACATTTTATGCCCAATTCATGCAAAACTCCACGTAATCCCAAGGGGTTCACATACTTTTTCTTGCAACTGTATATCTGTTTTGATGATGAATTTTACCTTCAAATCATGGGCACGGCTATGGGGGCTATTTTTGCCCCAAGTTATGCGAATTTGACCATGGGGTTTTGGAAGGCCCATCACATCTGGCAAAACTATCTGTTCACTGCCCATATCGTTTTTTATGGTTGGTACATAGATTATTTAGTTATCATCTGGGATGGGTCTAAATCTGATGTCAATGCCTTTCTGTTGTACTATAACACTAATACCTTTGGTCTTTCCTTCACTTCTGTATGTGACAGCTTGTCCCATGCTTTTTTGGACCTTACATTATGTCAGGAGGGAAATACTATCTATGCTACCAATTACACCAAACCAACAGCTGGTAATTTGATCCTCCATTTTTTCAGCTTTCACCACCCTCACTGGATCAATAACGTTCCAAAGAGCCAGTTTTGGTGACTGTGTCACAATTGCACTAGAACAGGGGATTACATCGATCATAGCCAACTTATGAAGCAAAAGTTCCTCAATAAAAGCTACCTGGGAACTAAGATCAAGGAGGCCTATCAACATTACCTTGACCAGAACAAACCAAAAATATATCCCTCTGAATTTGTACAACAGTCCAATTCATCACACAATTCCATTGTCAGCATAAGAGGATGCAACAAATCCTTAAAAGACATTGGTCCATCCTGCTTGAGGATCCACATCTTACCTCTGTCATTACTCAGGTACCTAAAATGGCGTATAGAAAGGCCCCCAATATCAAAAATAAGATCGCACCTGGCAAACTTAAGAGAACAGAACCATTGTCTCAAACACTCTCCATGTTTTGTTCTCTTAAAGGGATGTATCAATGCACAAAGCCTCTTTGTTTAACATGTAACTTTATAACACATGGCCAAAAACCATTTGCCATAAAAGGGAAAACATGATATTATGTCTTTTTATGATTGTTCTTCAGAATTTGTCATTTATTGTCTAACATGTCCCTGTGGGTTATTCTACGTTGGTAGAACCACACGGACATTGAGGGAATGATTTGGCAAACATCGCCGATTCGTGGAGGAGGGAGTTGAGAAACACAGTGTCCCAAGGAACTTCAAAAAGCAACGTGGAAAAAGTACTGAAAGCCTAGGGGTAAGGGGATTTCAAAATCTTATCCCCTGCCAATCGGTTCAAAAAATTATGTGAACAGATTTACTGGATTTACATACTAGACACGTTGGTCCCCAAGGGTCTTAATGAGGAAATTGAAATCAGTACCATTTTATAAATAACCATTTTTCATAGTAGGGAACTGTTAATAATCCATTCAGTATTAGAATTTGATTTCACTCATGAGGAAATTAAAATTAGTATCATGTCACAAGTCTGTCCCAGCAGGGAAACCACGATAAATTCTATTCAAGTAATATGATTCAATTAATATTGTCATTTTTAATATATCCTTATTCACATTATGCTACAGATACCTCCTTTGTGCAGTTTTATATAGCAGCATAATTTAGTTATCTTTATGAGTTTTATAATCGTGTTTATTAATCTCTATGAGAGAATCACAATGTGTAGTTATTATTGTGTGGCACTGATGAGGTGGCATTGGTGGGCACTGACGAGGAGGCACTGATGCTGCTGCACTGATATGCAGCAGTAATGGTCACTGATAGGCGGCACTGATGGGCGACACTGATGGGCTGTGATGACTGACGGCACTGACTGACAGCCCTGACTGGCAGCACTGACTGATGGCACTGA
Organism: Staurois parvus; assembly: GCF_062004578.1. Lineage (NCBI taxonomy): Eukaryota > Metazoa > Chordata > Amphibia > Anura > Ranidae > Staurois > Staurois parvus. The sequence goes on along the minus strand of NW_028317918.1, from coordinate 2,986,538 downwards.
TGGGTGGCACTGATGGGTGCAACTGCTGGGCAGCACTGATAGGTGGCACTGCTAGGGGGCATTGATGAGTGGCACTGCTGGACACTGGTGGAAGGCACTGCTGGGCACTGGTGGGAGGCACTGCTGGGCACTGGTGGGTGTCACTGCTGGGTGTCACTGCAGGGCATTGATCATCAGTGCCCTGATGCCGATAACCGGCAACTGTATTTACTACGTGATTTGTTGTGTCATTGGACATACAGTTGTGGCCAAAATTATTCAACCCCCAATGCTGTAAAGGGGTTTAGGGACTATAGTGTACATTTGGAATTGTATTCAGAATCAAATCCTACAAGGACGTTGTAACTACCCAAATGCAACTAAAATGACATCAATTGTTTATGTAATACAGTAGTAAATGGTTCTTATGTGGTTTCTTCATTGCCACAATTATTCAACCCCTTAAAGACTACCACTCTGAAGAACAGAGGTTCATACAGGTGCTTTCCATCAGGTATTGAAAACACCTGTGGATGTCACCGAGCAGCAATCAAGCATAATAAGCACCAATTAGGCAGCTTTAAAATGACTGTGATACTCAGCTCCTTCTAGACATTTACTGGTGTGGTTACAAACATGGTGAAGGCAAGAGAATGGTCCAGGAAGACAAGAGAAGAGGTGATTTCTCTTCACAGGAAGGGCAATGGCTATAAGAAGATTGCAAAGATGTTAAACATACCAAGAGACACCTTAGGAAGCATCATTCGCAAATTCAAGGCAAAGGGCACTGTTGAAACGCTACCTGGTCGTGGCAGAAAGAAGATGCTGACTTCGACTGCTGTGCGCTACCTGAAGCGTAGAGTGGAGAGAAGTCCCCGTGTGACTGCTGAGGAACTGAGAAAAGATTTGTCAGATGTGGGTACAGAAGTTTCAGCCCAGACAATAAGACGCACACTGCGTAATGAAGGCCTCCGTGCCAGAACTCCCAGGCGTACCCCCTTGCTGTCTCCAAAGAATAAGAAGAGTCGACTGCAGTATGCCAAAAGCCATGTGGACAAACCACAAAAGTTGTGGGATAGTGTTCTGTGGACTGATGAAACAAAATTAGAACTGTTTGGGCCCATGGATCAACGCTATGTTTGGAGGAGGAAGAACAAGGCCTATGATGAAAAGAACACCTTGCCTACTGTGAAGCATGGTGGAGGGTCAATCATGCTTTGGGGCTGTTTTGCTTCTGCAGGTACAGGGAAGCTTCAGCGTGTGCAAGGTACCATGAATTCTCTTCAGTACCAGGAGATATTGGATGGAAACGTGATGCAGTCCGTCACACACCTGAGGCTTGGGAGACGTTGGACCTTTCAACAGGACAATGATCCCAAGCATACCTCCAAGTCCACTAGAGCATGGTTGCAGAGGAAAGGCTGGAACATTTTGGAGTGGCCATCGCAGTCACCAGACTTAAATCCGATTGAGAACCTCTGGTGGGACTTAAAGAAAGCAGTTGCAGTGCGCAAGCCTAAGAATGTGACTGAACTGGAGGCCTTTGCCCATGAAGAATGGGCGAAGATACCCGTAGATCGCTGCAAGACACTTGTGTCAAGCTATGCTTCACGTTTAAAAGCTGTTATAACTGTAAAAGGATGCTGTACTAAGTACTAAGATTGAATGTCACTTGGGGGTTGAATAAAACTGATAATGCTGTGAGCACAGAAAAGACATTTGTGGTTATTTCATTATAACTGTTATGTTATATTTGTCTGACCTACAAGTGCCTCTTTAATGTAAATGTAAGCAAGATGACTGAATGATCAAAAGCAATGTCAAACTGGCCAAAACACTCAATTTCAGTGGGGGTTGAATAATTTTGGCCACAACTGTAGCTGATCACGTATTAAAAGGCTACTGTAATTGGCCTTTTACCTCATCATGTGATCAGCTGTGTCTGTAGGACACAGTGATCACAGAGATTGCACACCCTTGGGTTCACGCGGGAGGGCGCATTCTGGGAGTACATCATATGACGCCCTCCCAGAACCGCACTGTAGCCGTCATTCGGCTATATTGCGGTTACCAAGTAGTTAATAAAGTGTTTTTTATGCTGCGCTAAGAGGCGCCCCCTTGTGCTTTTTCTTGTTATTACAGAAAAGATCTATTCCAGCCTCTGGTGGAGCTGCCAGCTTGGTGCATAATCCTTTATGGAAAGAAGAATGAAGCAACCAAACACTGGCTCTGAGGAAGAGGTACAGCCTTGAAAACGCGTCAGCCACCAGCTATCCAGAGGTTCACAGTCCCCCACCAGATCACCCACAGGGGTTCTTGAACCACTCTGCATCCCTTGTGACATGCTTCCCATTTTAATCTGATTTTACATTTCTTTGGGAGTATTTTACTATTTATAAATAAATCCCATTTTTTTAAGGTAATGCACCAGGCCTATGCGCCCTCCTTTTGTTTTTTATATACATAATCCTATATGGACTAATCTTATGATAGTGGACTTTATGGACTTTTATATATTTATCAAATCTATTTTTATTGTTTGATGTGGACCAGGGTTTGTGCCATAGATTTTAACAATTTGCTACTGCCAAGTAAGAAGGAGAGAACCAGACGTTTCCAGAAAAAGGATTCTGCGCAGAGTGTGGCAGGAGAGTGAGGCGACAGGAGTGTGGCAGGATCATGTCAAAGACACTCCACCTAAGAGAAAGCTCACAACCATGTGAGGGACAGCTAGAGGGTACAGAGCGTGACCCAAGTACTGAGGGATGAAGCAACCTACCAGAGTCACCACAGGCAACCAAGAGTGAGTGGAGAGATCATTTCTGCTGTGGTGCTGTGTCTGGTGAGAGGGCCTTCTGGTGGTTACTTGTTACCACTGTTAATGATTGAGCCATTAGGAACTACCTTCCACTTATGTTATAGATCTAAAACTACCTGCAGGTCTTATTGAATTACTTAATATGTGCCAACGGGCCCCAATGTTTAGCTGACTGAAGAGCCAGGACTAAAGACTGCCCCTATTAATTGCTGCCCTGAAGCCTTGTGTTTTTTTTTTGTTAAAGAGGTATCTCTTAAGAGATGCTGCATCCCAGCCAATCCCTTGGAGTGAACTCAAACCTAGTGTAGTGTTAGCATCATTTATACTACATTTAACATTTACTAATATTGTCTATTGCTGATTTACTAACTTACCCTCCTGATTCTAGTTAGGGGTATAAAATCTTATTTTTGGCAATTTAACATTACTTTGTCTAACAGACTATTGTATAATCTATCAGCTGTGTGCTCATTTATGTTCAATTTATTCTAACCCATATCAATAGATTAAGAGCATTTACCACTAAACAGGTGTGTCTGTTTACTGGTAGTAACCCACAGCCAAGTTAAAGGTATTTTACACTTGTGTATTTATCCATGCTTGCAGTGATGTTTAGTCAACCAAGTGTGTCAAAGGAGCCAAGGTTGTTGAGAGTTGAATTGAGGCACAGAACAGAGAACTCAAAGTACCAAATGGCTCCTTTGGGGGTAGCGCTACACAACCCAGGAGTCTTCAGGAAGGGTTTTCTCAGCTAAGCACTCTCTTATCTGCATCAATGAGCTGAGGACAGATGGATTCCACGAAATAAAATCTACATGAATCATTTTCCCTTACTCTAGATGGCCATGACCAGAAATGCTAGGGGGAAGGGGGTTCCAAAGTGATTTCTCAGCAGTAAAAGGATGGAGACATGGATGGATGGGATTGCATTGAATATTAAAAATGAATCAAATCGTGTTTTTGGTTTGTGGTGCTCAGATGCAGTGTAGTTCTGCTTTAAGTCCCCCTAATCAATGGTGTAATGTAGGGGACGGATAGGTGTCACTGACTCTTGTTTTCCACTCTAAAATTTCCAGCATATGTTACCCCCCGGAGCATATTAAGATCCAACTTTACAGTATGTAAAAGAAATAGCATGATTCCCTTCGTAAAGTACATTAATACAACAAACCAGCATTGTTTTGGTGATTGAAATGTAGCCTACCTAGAAGGATAGTGTTTTACAAGGATTTAGATTTGTGAATGAGAGATTCTAATGTTTTTGAGAAGACTGCAGGTTAATATTTTACTTCTATGAAACCCACATCTTTCAAACCTGTTGATCCTTGTAACCAGGATGGAGGATCATTCGCAAATATTTGGAGAAGGTTCATCATTAACTTGCTCAGAATAAAAGCAGTCTGTATATTTTATAGATAGACAAGTAAAATAACCCTTTATAAGAGACCAAAATCCTTTCCTCATTCCAATTTTAATAGTTATTGCTGTGTCTCTTCTCAATAACAAATGTAAGATTTTACAATGATATAGCGTTTCAACGGACAATTCTAAGCTATTTATTTGTGTTGGCAATAAATTCTTACATAGGATCATGGGATGAACACAGAACATTTGTGGCAGTTAGGGGAGTTAGCAGGGTCACACAAGAGTGGAACAAACAATATTTTCCTCACATAAAGGAGTTCTATGGTCACAGCACACACTTTCATTCTATGACATCAGCTTTCAAATAACAATATAAACAATTGTTCCAATATAAGCTCTCCTTTCATGTTGTGAGTTCTGCATGTCTGCTGGCCATCTCTTTCCATAGCTTCCTAGACTCCTCGCATGCTTTGCAGCTTCTCCTCTGCTGTTTCCTTTCAATTTCTAAAGACTACATATCCCATGGTACCTTGCTGCCTGCAAGCAGTGATTCCTGTTTTGACTCCGCATCCTGAAACTCCTCCTCTCAGCACCACTGTAGTTCAGAAGGCAGGCTCTGTGAAATGTGCGACACAGCTGTACCTACTCAAAGAACATACTGAATACGTGTCATAGAATTCAAAGAATTAAATGAAACTCTTCACAAAGTAAGTTTACAAACTTGAAGATCCTTCAGAATAATAGGAGTAGTCTAGAAATGATTGAAATACAATGTGGAAATGAATATTATTTAAAATTTTGACCAAAAATATGCTTTAAAGCAGAATTTCACCTAAAAAAAGAAATTCTGCCAATCCTGTTCCTCTTCACCACCTCTATCTGTTTTGAAAACTTTTTTTTTTGGAGTAGGTACCTATTTGGTACCCACTTCCATCTAGGAACCTAGTCGAGGAGAGCGGAAGTTCGCCCCCCACCCTCCCTGCCCTCAACTGCATGTGACACATCACACGTCCTAGGAAGCTGCAGGTCCATTCAGAAAGAGCAGTGTGACTTGTGCATTAGCAGTGGGGTGCCGGGTAGTCAAGCAAGATGGAGACTCTAGGGACCCTAAGGCTGGCAAAGATTTGGCCCTGGTGATGACAGTGCCATATCCCTGTACTGGTAGGTGTGTGTTTATTAAAAGTCAGCAACTACAGTATTTGTAGCTGCGGACATTTTTTTTAATTTTTGTACAAATGCTGAAGTTCTTCTTGAAGGAGTAAGCATAGCTTCAGAAATAAAGGCACAGAAAGGATTTTAGTTGCTTTTAGGAAATGATAAGATGTGTTTACAGGTGTGCTTACTATGCATTTATATTGCAATTCCACTAACTTATATATGCAAATGCAACTAGTTCATATGTAGCAGAATAAGACATGTTCCAGTAATAGAAAGGCAATGATGTATGGCAAAAGCCACAAGAAACTCAAGTTAAAAGGAATATACACTTGTCAAAAAAATGAAAGGAACACTTTGGAAGCACATCAGATCTCAATGGGGAAAAATATCAGGCTGGATATCTATACTGATATGGACTGGGTAATGTGTTAGAAATGTAAGGATGCCCCATGATTTTATGGAAATGAAAATGATCAACCTACAGAGGACTGAATTCAAAGACACCTTGAAAATCAAAGTGAAAAAATGATGCAGCAGGCCAGTCCATTTTGCTGAAATTTAATTGCAGCAACTCAAAATGGTACTCAGTAGTTTGTATGGCCCCCACGTGCTTGTATGCATGCCTGACAATGTTGGGGCATGCTCCTAATGAGACAACAGATGGTGTCCTGGGGTATTGCCTCCTAGATCTGGACCAGGGCATCAATGAACTCCTGGACAGTCTGAGGTGCAACCAGGAGGCATTGGATGGACCGAAACATGATATCCAAAAGGTGTTCTATTGGATTTAGGTCAGGCGAGTGTGGGGGCCATTGAATGGTATCAATTCCTTTATCCTCGAGGAACTGCTTGCATACTCTTGTTACATTAGGCCGGGCATTCTCATGCACCAGGAGGAACTCAGGATCCACTGCACCAGCGTAGGGTCTGAAAGTGGGTCCAAGCATTTCATCCCAATACCTAATGTCAATCAGGGTGCCATTGTCTAGCCTGTAGAGGTCTCTGCGATCCTCCATGGATATGCCTCCCCAGACCATCACTGACCCACCACCAAAACGGTCATGCTGAACGATGTTACAGACAGCATAATTGTCAAGGTCCTACCTTTTCCCAGAGGTTATGCTGCTCCATGTGCTGGCATCCATCTTGGGTTTCTGCAAAGCATGGTGGGAGCCTTTTATGCTTTCAGGCCTCTGCGGTCCATCCCCCAGACGGGTGTGGTTGAGCACATTTAAGCCTGTTGTCTGCACGTGCCCTTTGCATTTGTGTCCTGTTGTTGCAAGCTCTTGTTATACTCTCGTGGCTCTCCTGGAAACTGACTCGGCTTTGTCTAAGACTATTCTCAGCCTTATCCCTTTATCTGACCTCCCGTTGCTGAACCCAGCTTGTGACCTGTGTATTCTTGTCTGCTGTTCTGTACTGTCTGTTCCGCTGTTATCGACCCGGCCTGTCCGACTACGCTATCGTTCTTTCTGGTTCCTACCAGCTATACGCCATTGGCGGCGGCCATTACCACAGCTGGGGTTTCTCGGGGGCCGCAACCTGGTCCCTGGCTGCATCAAGTCCATCCCCCCCATCAGGGGCCCTGGTGAAGGGCAGCCTGGGGCTTAGACTCCGCGCCCTGAGGGACTCCGGTCTGTGGGTGGTGGTTGTCGTCAGTCGGCGCATGACCCTGCCATTAGGCCTGCCTGTCCATTCCACAGCTCCTGCCCTGACAATAATGTTCTCCATGGCTTCTCCAGACCCTTTCACGTCTGTCACATGTGCTCAGGGTGAACTTGCTCTCATCTGTGAAAAGCACAGGGCATCAGTGGTGGATCTGCCAGTTCTGGTGTTCAATGGCAAATGCCAATCGATCTCTATAGTGCTGGGCAGTGAGCACAGGGCCCACTAGAGGATGTCGAGCCCTCAATCCACCCTCATGAAGTCTGTTGCTGATTGTTTGGTTAGAGACATTCACACCAGTAGCCTGCTGGAGGTCATTTTGTAGGGCTCTGGCAGTGCTCATCCTCTTCCTTGCACAAAGGAGCAGATACCGGTTCTGCTGATGGGTTAAGGACCTTCTTAGGCCCTGTCCTAGAGTAACTGCATGTCTCTTGGAATCTCCTTTATGTTCTTGAGACTGTGTTGGGAGACACAGCAAACCTTCTGGCAATGGCATGTATTGATGTGCCATCCTGGAGGAGTTGGACTGCCTGGTCAACCTCTGTAGTGTTCAGGTATTGACTCAAGCTACCAGTAGTGACACTGACCCTGCAAATGCAAAACTAGTGAAAAGCAGTCAGAAAAGATGAATTTATGGAAAAAATGTAAGTGGCCCCCACCTATAATAACATTCCTGTTTTGAGTGTTGTCTCATTGTTGTCCTTCCAGCGCATCTGTTATTAATTTAATTAACACCAAAGCAGCTGAAACTGATTAACAACCCCCTCTGCTACTTAACTGACCAGATCCATATCCCAAGAGTTTAATTGACTTGATGCTATACTCTGATTAAAATGTGTTCCTTTAATTTTTTTCAGCAGTGTGTAATGGTTTTGCAGTACAGGGACCTAGGAGATCAGCATACTCGGAAGTGTCAGTAATTTGACTTGAATGAAGTGACATTCAGCCACTTGGGCATCGGGAGAGATAAGTATTCAGACTCGTCTTTAACAGGTATGTCTTTTAGGGGATATTATTATACAGTGGATATAAAAAGTCTACACAGCCCTGTTAAAATGTCAGGTTTCTGTAATGTAAAAAAACAAGACAAAGATAAATCATTTCAGAACTTTTTCTACCTTTAATGTAACCTATAAACTGTACAACTCAGTTGAACAACAAACTGAAATCTTTTAGGTGGAGGGAAGGAAAAATAAAAAACTAAAATAATATGGTTACATAAGTGTGCACCTTTTGATTTTATTACAGCACTCAGTCTTTTTGGGTATGAGTCTATCAGCATGGCACATCTTGACTTGGCAATATTTGCCCACTCTTCCTTGCAAAAACACTCCAAATCTGCCAGACTGTAGGGCATCTCCTATGCACAGCCCTCTTCAGATTACCCCACAGATTCAGGTCTGGGCTCTGGCTGGGCCATTCCAAAACATAAATCTTCTTCTGTTGAAGCCATTCCTTTTTTGATTTGGATGTATGCTTTCGGTCGTTGTTATGCTGAAAGATGAAGTTCCTCTTCATGTTCAGCTTTTTAGCAGAAGCCTGAAGGTTTTGTGCCAATATTGACTGGTATTTTGGAACTGTTCATAATTCCCTCTACCTTAACTAAGGTCCAGGTTCCAGCTGAAGAAAAACAGCCCCAAAGCATGATTCTTCCACCACTATGCTTCACTGTGGGTATAGTGTTCTTTTGGTGCTGTGCAGTGTTGTTTTTGTTCCAAACATATGTTTTCAAATTATGGCCAAAAAGTTCAACCTTGGTTTCATCAGACCAGAACACATTTTCCCACATGCTTTTGGGAGACTTCAGATGTGTTTTTGCAAATTTAGCCAGGTTTGAATGTTTTTCTTTGTAAGAAAAGGCTTCCGTCTTGCCACTCTACCCCATAGCCCAGACATATGAAGAATACGGGAGATTGTTCTCCAATGTACCACACATCCAGTACATGCCAGATATTCCTGCAGCTCTTTTAATGTTGCTGTAGGCCTCTTGGCAGCCTCCCAGACTAGTTTTCTTCTCGTCTTTTCATCAATTTTGGAGGGATGTCCAGTTCTTGGTAATGCCACTATTGCGCCATATTTTCTCCACTTGATGATGGAAATTTCTTTCTTGGAAGTTCCTTTGTACCCGTCTCCTGACTGATACCTTTTAACAATGAGATCCCTCTGATGCTTTGGAAGCTGTCTGCGGGCCATGACTTTTGCTGTAGGATGCAACTAAGAAAATGTCAGGAAAGACCTACTAGAACAGTTGAACTTTATTTGGGGTTAATCAGAGGCACTTTAAATGATGGCAGGTATGTACTGACTCTTATTTAACATGATTTTGAATGTGATTGCTGAATTCTGAACACATAGGGATAACAAACAGTTGATAATTATTTTTTACTGAAACGTCTACTGTACACTGTTTGCACAATTATTAGGCAAGTGGGTATGTTGACCAAATTTTTATTATTATTAATATTATTATTATACAGGATTTATATAGCACCAACAGTTTGCACAGCGCTTTACAAAATGAAGGTAAACATTACAGATACAATACAATTTGGTACAAGAGGACCAAATCATCATTTTTATGCATATTATTTTCCAAGCTATATCAACTTGAATGCTTATTGGATTTAAGCATATCAGGTGATGTGTATTTGTGTAATGAGGGAGGGTGTGGCCTAAGGAGATCAACACCCTATATCAAGGTGTACATATTTATTAGGAAGCTTTTTATCCTTGGACAAAATGGGAAAAAATATATTTGACTCTGACAAGTCAAAAATTGTTAAAAAAGTCTTTCAGAGGGATGTAGCACTCTTGAAATTGCTAAGACTTTGGGTGAAGATATTGGTGTGATCACAGAATCAGCAAAAGTTTTGTTGCAAATAGTCAACAGGGTCGCAAGAAATGTATTGAGAAAAAAAGACGCAAATTACGTGCTAAATATTTGAAAACAATCAAGCATGAAGCTACCAGGAACCCATTATCCTCCAGTGCTGTCATATTCCAGAACTGCAATACAGCCAACCTGACAGGGCCCCCAAAGAAAATAAAGTTTACTATGCTTCAGTTATGAATGAACACAGTGAGTGACCACTACTGATAACTCATTGTGTGCATTTAGGAAAGAAAGGTGCTGGCAAATGTGACATATTTACTGGACCCTTCATCCGTTCTCCATCCCTGAAGGATTCTATTGTGTCCCAGTGGGAAAGAGAGGAGGGAAGCCTGTAGCATTCCGAGGGTGGGGGTACAAAAAGGGACCAGGGCAGCAGGAGGAAATGTATGGTACACAGGGAGGGAGGGGAAACTGGAAATAATCTCTTTCTCTGCAGCAACTGAAAGCCAGCAGGAGAGAGAGGAGAAGAAGCCAGCTTTCAGCTATGGCAGAAAGAGCCATGCAGGGGAGTGGTTTCAATAATTGCCCCCCGCTGTGCTGATCATCCTCCCTGCCCACATATAATTCACTTGGCTGCTAGGGCCCCCATGCTGGTCTGGGCTCCATACAGGAGGACTAGTGGTACACCCATATCCATGGCCCTGTTTGAAATCACATATAGTTCTTCCTTATATGGATGACTCAACAAATTTGGTGGAAACCACTTCTATGGGTGCTGGATATCTAAAACATGTAAAACATCAGATGCATCTGTTATTTGGAAGAATATGTCAGGGCAAATAATGGGGGAAAAAACACTCATGGAAAATATCACACAAACAGAGTGTCGCTTGTAAGAGTATTTGTAGACAACCTGGGTCAGAACCGTAGGGGTAAACCTGATTGATAGGTACAATACATATTTAGATATCAATGGTAAATATGAAGGTCGCAGCCTTGTATTAATACATCAGGAACCCAGGGACGGACTGATGATTTGGAAACTTGGGCACTGCCCAAGGGCCCGGGGTCAGTAGGGGGCCCCCATAAGATGCCCCTGGTACCTTTTTCATAGGCTTTTTTGAGTTTGGGCAAGGACACAGGGGCCCCATGATCCCCTATTGCCCGGGAGCCCCATGAGTTGTCAGTCCGCCCCTGCAGAAACCTATAACAGTCCACAATTAGTCTTAAATCCGTCACTGGGAAGGCCCCTAGATAGTCCTCAAAGTCGATCACTGAAGATGAAAAGTGCCATAATCAAAGTTCTGCCCTGTATTTTCCACCAAAGTGAACATTAGTGTGCATGAGCCCTTAAAAGGTATAAAAATGACTGTGCTACAGTATTTCTTTATAAAAAGTTTGCCTAGATTATTATTATTTGTATATTCATTTAACACAGATCAAATGCTGTACATTCTGAAAAGACCTGAAAAAACACATTGGCACTAAAGACCTACAGAGAGCTGCATTATTAGATGTAAATTCTCAGAAATGGAATACAATGGGGTGGATTTATGAAAGGCAAATAGCCTGTGCACTTTGCAAGTGAATTTGCTCCAGAGCTTAGTAAATGAGGGAAAACTCTGCTTAATTCCATTATCCAACATTATACAACAAAAATGTTGTCTTATTTTCCCTTGCATGTGATTGTGTATTCTTTGCATCTCATTTACTAAGGTCTGGAGCATCTGTACTTGCAGAGTGCAACTGTAGTTGCAAAGTACACAGTCTATTCACTTTTAGTAAATCGACCCCAGAATCTGTGGAAGGTTATAGAAATTTTTAACTGGGAGTATACATAGCTACCACTACTAGGTAATGGGGGGAAATATCAAGGATGCTATTGATAGCCGATGTAATGTGCTAGGCACGTCAGACACTGAGCACAGTGGCAATCTGAGGTTGTCCTATCAAAACCTTACTATTGGACCCAATAACCTGCAGTTATGTTCCTGAATAGGGCTTTCAGTTAACTATATTAAAGTTAGTGTATTGGAACAGAAGTACATGCACATGGAATACATTTGTAAGTATTAATTAATCTAAAATAATTTCAGCAATTTTACCCATATGTCTTTGTATTTATTTTGTAACGTAGTGCCTATTAGCTTTCCTAGTACATCAACAGATGTGGAACAACGGCCCCTACAACTGTTTTCTGGTACTCTTTGGAGAATGCATGCCTCCACAAAATTAGTGCAGGAACCATTTAATTTATATTTCTTCTACTTTGGCATTTAAAAACAATGCTGGAAACATGAGTAATGTTAGCAGTACCGTTATGTGTAAGTGTCAATGTCACTCAGGGTCAATGCAAGTCTGTGCCAGTGAGTGAGGGTCAAGTCACAGTCAGCAACAACTCATCACCATCAATCCTGGGTTTTCAAAACCTGTACAAAGGGTCCTGTCTTCTGCTCTTATGTAACTACTAAGCCTCTCAGTTTGTTTTATTTAATGTAAAAGAAACAGTGCATGAGAGAAATATGGGGGCTTCCATTGCTAACTTCCTTGTGTAAATGTACGTTATTTGTCTTCAGTCTTCCTAAGTCATTGACGGGCAGCAATGCTGGAGATTAGAAAGTATGAGTAAAGTCAGCACAGCTAATCTGCATACTTGTTCTGGGTCAGTAATTTGGAAACTATTGAATGAAAGTCAAACATGTTCAGAAGGAGAGACCAGCTATTGTACCCTGTATATATCTCTATGGACAATTTTCCTTTAGAGCCTGTTCACACCATCATGCTACATTAACTTGAGCGTTACTGCATGCATTACCACAATGTTTGGTAATATGCATTATGGTGTTGGTGCAGTAGAGGGCTATGTATTCTTAATGGCACTCCACCACACTTCCTTGTGTTGCAGCGCAACGTGTGACAAACCAATAGTGCAAACAGGCGCATGGTTAGGATAGAAATAGACTAAACTGTGGCAATCAATCAGAATGTATCTAACATTGGTCGTACTTAAAGTGCAAGTTCATCTTTACAGAAAAACTGTGAGGTGACCTAACACTGGACCCTATCCCCTGGTTCCACTGTAGTGGAGTCCCACAATTCTCAGATACTAGCATGCCGTTTCACCAGTCCAGGGAGTTCAAATCCCCGCAGTTTAATCACCTCTCCGTAATGCTTAGCCAGTATGGACTAGAGAGATTCTAATTGGTCAGCACCGTCACATGGACAACATGGACCAATCAGCATTCCTCTAGCCCATCCTGTCAGCACAATAAGTAGAAAAGAGAAAACCGCTGGGATTTCAAACTCCCTGATCCGTCAAGCATCGATGCCGGTGTTTGACAGCAGTGGATCACCAGACTCCAGTACGGCAGTAATAGGGGATATAGGGACAGGGTCCAGAGTTAGGTTACTTTATAGATTTTCTGGACCTTTACTCTCCATTTTTAATTTGCATATACTGGGTCCTTTGCCCTCCTTTTAACATATTTCGTAACTATTTTTTTGGGGGGTAGCAACTTTTTAATGAGGTATTTGCTTCTACTTCCTTATTCCTCATCTAGGCAAAGATACCATTTGCTAGGTCAGCCTCCCCTCCATCTCCTGGGATACATCACACATCCCAAAAAGCTTCTCTTCCAGTCCACGCATGCATAGTGGGGAGCCAGCTGTGGCTGATCAGAAAGTCACAGCCAGCCCCCGAATCCAAGATGATGGTGCTTGGACGAAGACAACCACTGAAGGTTTTGGGCTGTATGTCATGGCGGGTAAGTAACTTTTTTGTAAAAATCAACAGTGACACTACTTGTAGCTGCTTACTTTTTGCAAACCCAGATGAAGTTCCACTTTTAAGTAGAACTAAAGAGATCAATTTTCAATGGTCCCTCACCAGCACCATTTTCTCCAGTGTGCCAATTTTGGTCCGTCTTCATTGGCCGATGCAGGAACACATCACTCCTGCACATGCACACTAGCTAGTCATCCCAGCACATAGGGCACGGGTGTCAAACTGATGGTCCTCCAGCTGTTGCCGAACTACAAGACCCATGAGGCATTGCAAGATTGAAAGTTACAAGCATGACTCCAAAGGCTAGAGGCATGATGGAACTTGTAGTTTTGCAACAGCTGGAGGGCCACCAGTTTGATACCCCTGACATAGAGATTGGACTCACCTCTGTAAGCTGAAGTGCGCATGTGGGATCGCTGTGAGCAGGCAGGTAGGTGTACTTTATTGTAGCAGAGACTTTGCATGCAATAAAAAGCCTTCCTGCTCACAGTATGTAACAGTAGAACTTTAGTTCAGCTTTAGGTAGACTGAAATCTGAATGACTTAACCTTAATATTATTACAGAACACACAGATATAGATAGATAGATAGATAGATAGATAGATAGATAGATAGATAGATAGATAGACTGAATGTGAGTGCATTTGTAAGGACAAACACACAAGTGTGAAAGTGTTAATTTCTCATGAGACGCAGGTTCAGGCCTTTCCAGGAATGGGTCACAAAGATGTTTGTGAACAAAGAACAGCATTTACAGATGTACAATAAGAAAAAAAAGGCAACCTGGGAACAATATAAAAACACATGTAAGCATTAAGGTTGCTAAGGAATTGTAATCAGTTTACAGTAACTTTAGACCTATATTCCGCTGGACTCTGAAAAGGGCAACAAAAAATACTCCCATAGGTGCAAAAGAACTTTCAAAGCTCCATTGCTTCAAGGTGAAGAGTTGATCATTCTGCAACAGCTGTGCTCAGGATTTCATCGAGAAGCATACACAGCAGAAACAAAACAACTGAAATTTTCATTGCTATGTTTTTATTTGCCTAAAGTAATTTTACCACAGGGACTAAACTAATACATTTTACATAGCTGTTGCTAAAGATGAGCGAATGCCTTAAAATCTGCTCTGTCAGTGATTTGCCCAGTCTGCTCCTTTTATCCCATTTTTTAGTGTAATAATGCACCATGGATTTTGTTTTTTCCCACAATGGGTTTTATATGGTGAAAACAGTTTTTTGTCCCCGAGGAAACTCTGCCTGTTAGGTCCCTTTACATGGGACAGACTTCGATTTGATCAGTAGGGCATATGTCCGCTGATCAGAGTAGAGTAGGCGGAAAGAGGTCTGCGTCCTCTCAGTTTATGCAGAGTGGACACGGACACAGCCAGCCATGCTCCATGGGCAGTCGGATGTAAATAGACTCTGCTGTCTGTTTACATCTGACTACCCTTAAATCTGATCCAAAAAACTGACAGGCAGACCTGATCAGACGCTTCGTGTGAAAGTGGCCTTAGGTGCCAGTAAACGTATCCTTTTTTTTCTGAGCGCCATCTTGGCGTCCAAATAAAACAAAAATAACAGTAGAGTGTTTTTCTAAGGGCAATGGAGTCTTTGAGACCCAAACAACATCAAAAAAGTTATAAACACATAGGGAGGCTAACAACAAAACAGGCTGGGTTCATACTATTGTGCTGCATTAAAACGTGTCATTTTTGAAGTGTCAGTAAACCCAAAAATATATTTTTCCTCTTTCACTCCCTATTTTCCCTAACAAAGTGTGTTCAGGGTTTCATTAACAAATAGATCATTACATACTAATTACTTGGGGATATTTCCAGTTCATTGAATCTCCTTCTCAGTGGCAACGATATAGCAGCCGATCTTATGGCAGTCTTCTGTGTTTCCAGACACTCTGAGCATGCTTTATTTTCAGGGTTAATAAGCCATCTACGTCTTCTTAGATTTCTAGCTAGCTGCCCCACATGACGCTTCTGTACATTTTGCAGGGCGGCTACATCAACTTAATTGACATGGTAGCACTTCCTTCTTTCTCTCCTCTAATCTGGGCCATGTGACTTGAGTTTATATTGATAGACTGCCCTTGTCACACCCTGTAGCCTGCATCTGTTGGAACACCTCGCTTTCAATCTGATTAAGTTATACCCCAAGCATTGCTATTTTTATAATGAATATTCTGGGGAATTCATAAAGGGTGTCATAGACATCCTTTAAGATTTTGTCCAGAGTAACACCAGAAGTGTTAGTGCTTGCACCCAATCCATGTATCGATCAGAGACAGCTACAGGCAGTCCCAGGGTTACGTACAAGATAGGTCCTTTAGGTTTGTTCTTAAGTTGAATTTGTATGTAAATTGAAACAGGCAAAAAAAAGATTTTTAAGTTTTGGATAGCATAGGGAAGGGATAACCGTCCATGCAGTGATGTGGGATTGCTGACAGGTCCACCGGACAGTAGGTGGCAGCATGCAGTGAGCAGCAATACAGCCTCACATCGGTTTCCGGGACTACTGTAACATCACACTGCCTCCTTTCTTAAGTACGAGTCATATGTAAGTTGGATATTTGTAACTCAAGGACTGCCTGTATATGATTCTGTCCATGTTTGCACTGATTTTGGAGAGTCCATACTGGAAATTCTTTCCTCAGTGCCCTCCCTGCCTGTGCCTATCCCGCTGACATTCACATGACTGAGAAATTTTGTACAAGTGGTGGCAAAGCCTCATAGAGAACTGAGAGACTAATCCCCCATCAGGTCCGCTATACTTTTTTTTACTTTTGATTCACAGCATACAAAAGTGGACAGATCAATAGCCACTCTCCAGTCCAATTGCAGCTTTTCAATCAGCCAACTGACATGGGCTGTCATTCCAAAATATGTGGGCCTGATGGGGAACTAGTCTTTCTGAGGTGCACCCCCGGAAAATTGTTGGACTATTTTTACTTGCTCTGATTGTTTTTGTGATCAAATGTGGCAACTGCAGTAAGCAAACCTTGATTCCATACCATTTTTTATGTATTATTTTAATAAGATTTAGATTTTTTCTTTAGTTACATAACCAACAGATAATATCTCCACCCACGAATTGACAGTGTTGATCACATGAGCAAGGTACGAAATATCAAGGTATACATATATAAAATGCTGTTGTGCACTATCATTAAGTGCAATCTTGTGCAAATGGGTCTACGTATACTTTAACGGCAACCCAACACACCTCTCCAGTGGACACCCATCATGCACTGTATTACAAAAATAGTACATGCACTTTTTTTTGGCATGCTTTGGTGTGTTAACCAGCCCGCTCAAAAAAATAGACTGCTTCAGTGCAATGTGTGCATTACTGCCCCACAGATTTGTGAACCCAGCCTAGATGCTAAATGGATTAAGCCTACAAGCCTACAAGTCATGCTGCTGAGAGTAAGCACTTGATGACAATTATTTTCCTAGTCTAGAGCAGGAATCTCCAAACTTTCTAACCAAAGGGCCAGTTTACTGTTCTTTAGACTTTAGGGGGCCCGGCTGTGGCTAGTGGAAGTAGAAAATGTCTCAGGGTTGATGGTCAGCAGAAGTAAAAAATATTACATTGTGCTTGTGGTTAGTAGGAGGAGGAAAATTCCCATATCAATATTGTCAGTAGGAGAATATTGTCCCATTGTTGGTGTCAGTCGAAGGAATAGTACCCCACTGTTGGTGGTATCAGTAGGAGGAATAGTACCCCACTGTTGGTGTCAGTGGGAGGGATAGTGCCTCATTGTTGGCATCAGTGGAAGGGATAGTGTCTCATTGTTGCTGTCAGTGGGAGGAATGGTGCCTTATTGTTCGTGGTGCCTCATTGTTGGTGTCAGTGGGAGGAATGGTGCCTCACATCAGTAGAAGGAACAGTGTCCCAAGGCCGGGGTAAAGGCAAGCACAGGGCCGCATATGACCCATGAGCCACAGTTTGGAAAAATGATTTTTATTAACACAATCATTCTACTAAAATCCCTAGAAATAATCACCAGGAGTAGCAACTAACTTCTATACATATGGAACAAATGGCTCCAGTAAGCTACAAAAGCAGCATGTAGTAGTGATCAGTCTCGCATGATCACACAATATTCCAGTCATGTGCAACTGATTGCTACAAGATGCTACTGCACATTATTTGTGTAGCTTACCTCCTAAGGGGACATTTGTTCCATCTATCTAAAGATCAATTGCTACTCCTAATGATTATTGCTAGCAATTTTAGTAAAACAGTTGAGCTACTAAAATTTTCCTATGTAGCTCTAGTATAATGAGGTGACTGGCAACAAATGGTTGAATTATGTAAAAAAAAAACATAGTCAGTACATCTCTTCAATACATGGACACTGCCTGTGTTTTATCCTTTTAAAAAAAGTTGCAAATACAGAAAAATACCTTCCAGAAGTCCTGTACTCTCAAAGAATATGTTAACCCTCACCTTGTAAAACAACCCATTCAGTTTAAAATAGTAATGAAAGGCACAACATTTGTGTATGGATATAAAAAACATTATAAGTAAATGTTTTCCCTTTTTTATATAAGTGATCACTTTACATCTGTTCTCAGCTGCATAAGGAGCTGTGGGAGAAGAAACAGCTGCAAGCTGGTCTTCCCAGTGACTAGCTGTTCAGTGGTGGTGGTGGGGGGCACAAGTCTGCTCATTGGAGGAGCAGCCAGAAAACTGACCACACTGTGCTCATATGCCTAATGTGGTCAGTTTTTACTAGGAAAGCAGAGGGACTAACAGGAACACCAGGGATTTCACACAAGTAATTAAAACAGAATAGGATACTTCTTCATACAAGTACATGGTACAGCAGGCACATATCAGGAATATTAAATTTGGGATTTACATATTCTTTAACTTACTGTTTGGGATCATAGCATAGTGCCTTTTCTGCACTGAAATCCCAACCAATGGTATCAGGCCTTCCTGCAGGTCTACAGAATTCCACTTATCCCTCTCTCATCTCAGTCCCTGTCCACATTCATACACTGATTTCTTCCAAGCAAAACAATGCTGCTGGCTTGACTCCAAAGAGACGTATTTCTGGTGAGCATGCCTACGTCAGCAACAGCTTTCAGCAGCTGCATCTGCAAGAATTTTACAAGCCTGGTGATGATGTCACAAGGAGTAATAAAAGTTGTCTTTCACTACAGGAACAAGGTAAAAAAAAAATAATGCTGGGACATGCTCTAGATGTGAAGAGGGAGGTTTAGATTTACATTTGGGTAATACCTGTACATACACTTTAAGGGCCAAAACACACCTTTGCCATGCAGTGCATTGCATGAATTAGCATGCCGTTGTGACATCTATTTTGAATGGCACCCCCAATGCTCTAAGACAAAGAATTGCAGTGCACTACAACACATGTTAATAAACTGCCATGCATTGTAGTGCACTGCATCACAAAAAAAATGCTACATGTACTTTTTTTTTTACTGTTCTTGTGCATTGGCAACAAATTTAAATCAATGGGCTTCCTTAACAAATGTTAACATGTGACACAACGCAAAAGAATGAAGTGGATGGGCCCTAAATCTCTGGCAAGACATTAAATTCCCCTGTGTAGCTCCACTCGCAGGGGCCTTTCATACCCATACACATGCAGTAACGTGTGTGTAATGTATCTGACACATGTTTCTGTGTGCTTCTTTATTCAAGTTTTAAACACATGATTTTTGTTCATCTGTTACATTTTAATTTGCCAAGACTCCATGAGAAAACGGATTTTTATGATCCAGCCTTATACGTCTGTGGAATAACATGCAAAGCTACACAGTTATGCTTGTTGGCCAAGAGCAGCAAACTAAAAATAATAAGTGTTTGGAGGTCTCAGTGGTCAGTTTACAGGAACAATAAGAAAAAAGGTGGGGGCCATTTTCACAGTTTAGGGATTACGAAGCACAGACAGAACTAGCAGGAAATCATATATATTGTGTGTTCACTTTCTCTGTTGCTTTTAAATTCTCTCTGATCCCTACTTTAACCCTTGGTGCCTAAGTCATTCAGTTGGATCCTTCTTGCTGAAAATGTGCAGGTTTGTTGAAAATGGACTTAAAATATATACTGTAATTGCTAAACAATAAATGTAAAATGTTATGTCAATCTGCAGCCACCCGGTTTTCCAAAACTGCCAAAACGTTCAAAATATTATTTGCTAGTAGACATGGCAAGCAACTCTGCGCACTGTCTATGCACAGATCACCTGTCCTGATGACATCTCCTGTAATTAGTTCAATACTATTGCTATGGGTCGGTTCACACCATGAATTACCTTAGAAGTGCATATAGGTGTGTCGGGGTGCCTGGGCACACCCTAATCACCCCATGCACAGCATGCAGAGTGACAGTGAGGTGCCAGGTGCTGGAACTCTCAGTGTTCCAGCAGTTGGTACAGAAGGGAGTGATGTAGCACCCAACATGCAGTGTGGCATTCTGGGTTCCGGGAGCTAGAACCCTTTCCATGTACCAGCACCTGGCACAGGAAAGAAGACTGCACTGTGGATGGCTCTTTTTCAGTCAGGACTTCTGCCACCTCCAGCACTGGCCCCTTGCATCAGCACACACAAAACCCACCTTGCTCTCCCTGATCTGGATATAAAACAGAGGAGGAGTGGGGTATGCAAACAGCCGCCCTAGCCCTGTGCCCACAGCGTCTTCAAAAGCTTGCAACGGCCCCCTGACCTCCCACTGTAAGTTGTAGTTTCTCTTCTGTGGGGGAGAGGAGAGCTATGGGAACTGTAGAGGGAAGGTAGGAGACGAGAGCTCTTTACTGGAAGGGGAGGTGAGCTTTCTCTTGGGGAGAAATTTGGGGAGAGGGTTGTAAACTGGCCTGTGAGAGATGCACTCCAGAATTCTGCATTCTGTATGTAGTGCAATTCTCAACCCTGAGCTCCCACTGACCAGCTCTACTTATAAGAGAAGTGTGGAAGCCCTTGTGTGTGTCTGTGTGTGTATGTATATGTATATATATATATTATGTGACAGGATGAACGGCGAGGTGATAGAGGGACGCTATGTGTCACCTCGCATATGCTCATACCTGACCGTTTAGGTGGAGTCCACTCCGGGTTTTCGGGGCCACAGTTAAGCAGGTGGTTCCGGACCAGAGTTTGGACTCCACTGATCTCCACCAACAGGTGGTATAAAAAGGGCAGGGCTGGAGCAAGGAGTTGCTCGTGGCCTGGGACTCAGAGAGGTGTTCTGAGAGAGCTGTGTGTATGGACTATACCTGCAAGAAAAGGTTTGCTGTTACTTTGTTTTGGTGACAGGGAGAAGCCCTTCACCTTTGAGAGAGGAATCATCTTTTGTTTAGTTAGTGCCTGGATGGCAAGGGTTTATTTTCATGTTCTGTTTATTTTCCTGCAAACCTTTTAAATAAAGCTGACAACCAGTCAGATTTTGATGAAAGCCTGCTGTGCGGTCTACCTTTGTCCCAGGGAAGGAGATCCCCCACCTGAGCTAACCCCACATATGGTGGATTTGGCGGGCAACTTCCTGAGCAAGTGGGAAGATGGAGGAAGTTATAAGAGCCTTGCTGCAGGCCAACGCAGCACAACGGGAGACGAATCGCCAGTTGTCGGAAGCCCAACAAGCACAACATGAAGCCCAACAAGCAGACCGAGAGCTCCTTAAGCAGGTGGCCCAACACCTATTGGAATTAAAGAAGGAATCTGCAGATCCGCTGCCAGTGGAGCAGAAAATGGCGCGGGCCAGCTATGTTTTGCAGAAGATGACACCTGCGGATGATGTGGAGGCCTACCTCACAACTTTTGAAAGGGTTGCTGTTCGGGAAGGATGGAAAAAGGAGCAATGGGCAGGACTGCTTGCGCCATTTCTGACTGGTGAATCCCAAAAAGCCTATTATGACCTGGAACCAGGGGATGCCCAGGACTATGAGAAACTGAAGGCTGAGGTCCTTGCACGCCTGGGCGTCACCATTGCAGTCCGGGCTCAGCGGGTGCATCAGTGGCATTACAGGGCTGACAAACCACCCAGATCTCAGATGTTCGATTTGATACATCTCTCCAAAAAGTGGCTCCAGCCAGAGGTATTGTCAGGCCCTCAGATTGTGGAGCGTGTGGTCATGGACCAATATTTACGTGCACTCCCTGCCCCTTTGAGGAAGTGGGTCGGCCGTGGAGACCCTAAATCTGCAAATGAGCTGGTGGACCTGGTGGAGAGATATGCAGCCGCTGAGGACTTTTGGCACTCACCTGGGCCGTACCCCAAGGTCACTAGGGGTGGAAAACTATCCGGAGGATCCGGTAAGACTGTTCCATGGGCCAAAGGCTCAGAAAAAAATGATAAGACTATTGTGTCAGATCATGAGACTGTAGGCTTAGGACCTAGAGACTGGCCAAATAGGTCAGGAAGGTCCCCAAGGCCATTTAGAGGTCTAAGCACTGAACATATAATATGTTATCGTTGTCATGCGTTAGGTCATATTGCTGCAAACTGTCCTTTAAATGATGAACCTATGCAATGTGAAAATGCTTATTTAGGAAAACGCATGTCTCTTTTTGCACAGGTGGTATGTACTGCAGCATGTCAGAAACGCATGGAAAAGCAAATGTGTGTGATTGCCATTGATGAAAAGCCAGTAACTGCTCTGCTAGACTCGGGTAGTGTTGTGACCTTGGTTAAAGGTGATTTGGTAAACCCTGCAAGGTTACACCCTAGCATGATTGGGGTTATTTGTATTCATGGTGATACACGTAATTACCAGACTGCTCTGGTGGAGATTGGTACTCCCTGGGGCCCTGTGACCCATTCAGTGGGGGTGGTGCCCTCTCTGCTTCATGAAGCCATAGTGGGGAGAGATTTTCCCCATTTCTGGAAGTTATGGGATAAGGAGGGGAGTCAGGAGGACCGAGCTCCCCCTGCTGGGGAAACGCCGAAAACTCCTGAACTCACTCCTGACCCCTTTGACGGCAAGGTGAAAGGGGAAACTGTTGGTGTATCCGAGGAAGGTGTAGATCTTTTTCCTTTCTCTGTAATGGCTGGGGAGCAGGAGGAGTTGGATCCAACCCCAGACAGTGAGGATATAGAACAAGAGATGATCGCTGGCTCTAGTGAGAGTGGACAGAATGTGGTGCCTGACCTAGAGGTCAGAAAAGAGGATTTTTGTACGGAACAACTGAAAGATTCCACACTTAATAGAGCCCGTGAAAACATTAAAATGATTGATGGGGAACCAGTTGAAAATGATGTAGCGGTGTCTTTTCCCTACATGGCTCTTAACCATAACTTGCTGTATCAAGTGGTAAAGCAAGGGGAGGAGGTGGTAGAACAGTTAGTGGTCCCCAAACCCTTTCGCCGGATGGTACTAGATTTAGCCCATGGGCATATAATGGGTGGACACTTGGGCGTAGAGAAAACAAAGGAGAGAATAACCCAGAGATTCTTTTGGCCAGGCTTACATGGAGACGTCAAAGCACATTGTGAGTCATGCCCGGAATGTCAATATTCTGCGCCCTCACCCCATTTTCGCAGTCCGCTAGTACCTCTACCCATAATTGAAGTACCGTTTGAAAGAGTGGGCATGGACCTAGTGGGTCCAGTAGTAAAGTCTGCCCAGGGCCATCAGCACATACTGGTTATACTTGACTATGCCACCCGGTATCCTGAAGCCATCCCTTTGCGTAATACTTCCGCTAAAAATATCGCCAAAGAGCTTGTCCGGGTGTTTAGTCGTGTAGGTATCCCAAAGGAGATATTAACGGATCAGGGCACGCCATTTATGTCTAGAGTTATGAAAGAGTTATGCAAATTGTTCAAAATCTCCCATCTCCGTACCTCGGTCTACCACCCCCAAACCGATGGGCTTGTGGAAAGGTTTAACAAGACCCTTAAGAATATGTTAAAAAAGGTGGTGGACAAAGATGGGAGAAATTGGGATTTTTTGCTACCATATCTCATGTTTGCTATACGAGAAGTACCTCAGGCATCTACAGGATATTCACCTTTTGAATTACTGTATGGTAGACATCCCAGGGGATTGCTAGATGTCGCAAAAGAAACCTGGGAGGGAGAGACCACGCCCTATAGAAGTGTCATCGAGCATATCTCACAGATGCAGGATAGAATCGCAGCTGTCATGCCACTTGTTCGGGAACACATGGAGCAAGCCCAGGAGGTCCAGAGAAGGGTTTATAACCGGGGTGCCAGGATCCGTACCTTCAACCCTGGGGATAGAGTGCTGGTGCTAGTCCCCACCGTGGAAAGTAAATTCCTCGCAAAGTGGCAAGGTCCCTTTGAAATTAGGGAGAAAGTGGGGGAAGTAAATTATAAAGTTTACCAGCCAGGAAAAAGGAAACCTGAACAAATCTATCATGTGAATCTCTTAAAACCTTGGAAAGACAGGGAAAGTTTGTTGGCAGTACCAAGACCCCAAAAGGACGTGGTTCCCGTGGCCCCTCAGGTACCTATAACGGAAACCTTGTCAGTAGCCCAACAAAATGAGGTTAAGGAGTTTGTGAGGAAAAATGGAGATTTCTTCTCCCACCTACCTGGACTGACGACTGTCATACAGCATGACATAGTTACCCAGCCCGGGGTCCGCGTAAATGTCAAGCCCTATAGAATACCCGAGGCCAGGCGGGAAGCGGTGGCAAAGGAAATAAAGGACATGTTAGAGTTGGGAGTGATTGAGGAATCTCACAGTGAGTGGTCGAGTCCCATAGTGTTGGTCCCGAAACCAGATGGAACAATTCGTTTCTGTAATGATTTCAGGAAACTGAACAGTGTGTCCAAGTTTGATGCGTACCCGATGCCTCGGGTGGATGAGCTCATTGACAGGTTGGGAACGGCTCGGTACATAACCACCTTAGATCTGACCAAAGGCTATTGGCAGATTCCTTTAACGGAAGCTGCAAAAGAAAAGACCGCATTCTCCACCCCCGAGGGGTCCTTTCAGTATAAGCGGATGCCGTTTGGTTTGCATGGGGCTCCTGCATCATTCCAAAGGATGATGGACAAGACGTTGAGACCACATCGCCAATATGCAGCTGCCTACTTGGACGATGTCGTCATCCACAGTCCCGACTGGGAATCTCATTTGTCCCTCTTGCAAGCGGTCGTAGATTCGCTGCGGGAAGCAGGTCTTACCGCCAACCCCAGAAAGTGTGCCATTGGCTTAGAGGAGGCCAAATATCTTGGCTACATCATTGGTCGAGGTCTCATTAGGCCTCAGATCAATAAAATTGAGGCAATTCAAAAGTGGCCCCAACCTGTAAATAAAAAACAAGTCCGGGCATTTCTTGGAATCACGGGGTACTACAGGCGGTTTATCCCCAATTTTGCCACCATTGCAGCCCCACTGACAGATCTGACAAAAGGTAGGGGGTCAGTCATGATTAAGTGGAATCCTGAGGCGGAGACCGCATTTCAAAGGCTGAAACAAGCTCTCTGTGCTCAACCTGTGCTTGTGACCCCAGAGTTCACAACAGAGTTTGTGGTACAGACTGATGCCTCTGACGTGGGACTAGGTGTGGTACTGTCCCAAATCAGAGGTGGGGAGGAGCACCCTGTGGTCTTCCTAAGTAGAAAGCTCAACAAACATGAGAGAAACTATGCCATTGTGGAGAAGGAATGTTTGGCCATCAAATGGGCCTTGGAGGCCCTGAAATATTACCTGTTAGGAAGACCGTTCAAGTTGGTTACTGATCATGCCCCGCTCAAATGGATGTGTGATAATAAGGAGAAAAACAGTCGAGTGACAAGGTGGTTTCTCGCGCTACAAGTGTTCAAATTCACAGTGGAACACAGAGCGGGGAAACTGCAAAATAATGTAGATGCCCTCTCCCGGGTCCATTGTCTGGTTGGAACAGTTGCTCAGCCGCAGGGGCTTGAGCAGAGGGGGGGGATATGTGACAGGATGAACGGCGAGGTGATAGAGGGACGCTATGTGTCACCTCGCATATGCTCATACCTGACCGTTTAGGTGGAGTCCACTCCGGGTTTTCGGGGCCACAGTTAAGCAGGTGGTTCCGGACCAGAGTTTGGACTCCACTGATCTCCACCAACAGGTGGTATAAAAAGGGCAGGGCTGGAGCAAGGAGTTGCTCGTGGCCTGGGACTCAGAGAGGTGTTCTGAGAGAGCTGTGTGTATGGACTATACCTGCAAGAAAAGGTTTGCTGTTACTTTGTTTTGGTGACAGGGAGAAGCCCTTCACCTTTGAGAGAGGAATCATCTTTTGTTTAGTTAGTGCCTGGATGGCAAGGGTTTATTTTCATGTTCTGTTTATTTTCCTGCAAACCTTTTAAATAAAGCTGACAACCAGTCAGATTTTGATGAAAGCCTGCTGTGCGGTCTACCTTTGTCCCAGGGAAGGAGATCCCCCACCTGAGCTAACCCCACAATATATATATATATATATATATATACACTATATTGCCAAAAGTATTGGGGTGCCTGCCTTTACACGCATGTGAACTTTAATGGCATTCCAGTCTTAGTCAGTAGGGTTCAATATTGAGTTGGCCCACCTTTTGCAGCTAAAACAGCTTCAACTCTTCTTGGGAGGCTGTCCACAAGGTTTAGGAGTGTGTCTATGGGAATGTTTGACCATTCTTCCAGAAGCACATTTGTGAGGTCAGGCACTGATGTCAGACAAGAAGGCCTGACTCGCAGTCTCCGCTTTAATTCATTCCCAAGGTGTTCTATCGGGTTGAGGTCAGGATTCTGTGCAGGCCAGTCAAGTTCCTCCACCCCAAACTCACTCATCCATGTCTTTATGGACCTTGCTTTGTGCACTGGTGCCCAGTCATGTTGGAACAGGAAGGGGCCATCCCCAAACTGTTCCCACAATGTTGGGAGCATGAAATTGTCCAAAATGTTTTGGTATGCTGACACCTTAAGAGTTCCATTCACTGGAACTATGGGGCCAAGCGCAACCCCTGAAAAACAACCCCGCAACATAATCCCCCCTCCACCAAACTTTACACTTGGCACGACACAGTCAGGCAAGTAGCGTTCTGGCAACCGCCAGACCCAGACACGTCCATAGGATTGCCAGACAGAGAAGCATGATTGCTCTAGAGTCCAGTGGTGGCCTGCTTTACACCACTGCATTCGACACTTTAGATTGAACTTGGTGATGTAAGGCTTGGATGTAACTGTTCGGCCATGGAGACCCATTCCATGAAGCTCTCTACGTTGTGCTAATCTGAAGGCTACACGAAGTTTGGAAGTCTTTAGCTATTGACTCTGCCGAAAGTTGGCGACTTCTGCGCACTTTGTGCTTCAGAATGCGCTGACCCCATTCTGTCATTTTACGTGGCCTACCAATTCGTGGCTCAGTTGCTGTTGTTCCCAGTTGCTTCCACTTTGTTATAATACCACTAACAGGTGACTGTGGAATATTTAGTAGCAAGGAAATTTCACAGATGGACTTAGTGCACAGGTGGAAAACTATCACAGTACCACGCTTGAATTCACTGAGCTCCTGACGGTGACCCATTCTTTCACAAATGTTTGTAGAAGCAGTCTGCATGCCTGGGTGCATTCTGGTGTTAACTGGCCCCAAGAGTTTTTATCTCATTACAGCACAGAGACTGGTCATTATAATAGGCAAGCCTGTCTACGCAGCACTCAGCAAGTAGTAAGTAATAATTATGCATGTTTTAGTTTCACCAGAGTAAAACTTTCACACCAGATCGGTTCACAGCAGAACCTGATGCAGGAATGGTGCATTCTGTGCAAGTTTTCCAAACCATGTTCAAATGCATTTGGTTTCCAGTTTATTGTTAATGGCACCCCCAAATGCAGGTCGCAAACACAGTACACTTGCAAGCACCAAATTGCGGGTATTGCAGCACCATGCAATTTGGTGCAGTGTGTTTTTAAAGTGCAAGTGCTATACTACTAGCACTACTTTCTTCGCATTGTGCAAAAGATGTGTTTTGCAGCCCATTCAAATTAATGGACTGTCAAAACGCAATGCATAGGAACGGAACGTGTGGGAATCACATGGGAATACATGTATTGAATGCGCGAGTGTGAAATCCCGGTGTGAGCAGGTTTTTAAATAATATTTACTAAAATCCTTGCAATGTAATGTATATGTTAGACTGGAAAAGAGGAATTTTTGTTTAACAAATATGGAGTTACACTTTAAAATCTGATCCTTCTGTATGTGATAATGGTAAATCATCATCAACCACAAAAGCAAGAAATCTACATTATGCTACACTAATAATAACATGTGCCAGCTGGCCTTAATGGAATTGGAAGTACAGTAAGACTTTGTTGTAAGACTGTTGCAACAAAAGTAAATTTAAAGAATATGTCAACCCAACATTTCACATTCCTGATATGTGCTTGCTGTACCATGTACGGTACTTGTATGAAAAAGTATTCTGTCCTCTTTGTATTGTTTCCTGTGTGCGAAATCCCTGGTGTTCCTGCCAGTCGCCCTGCTTTTCTAATAAAAACTGACCACACTAGGCATGAGAGCACAGTGTGGTAAGTGTTCTGGCTGTGCTGGGAGCTAATCCAATGATCAGGCTTGAGTTAGCACATCATTCACTTGGAAGACCAGTGTGCTGCAGTTTCTCCTACCTGAGCTCCTTATACAGCTGAGAATAGAGGGAATGTGATCACTTACAAAAAAGGGGAAAAAAGGTATTTAAGGACTCTTGCAAACTGGAGCCAGATCCCATCCCAGCATCCCACCCTTCCCTTGGGCAGCAGGTGCTGTGTACAGCCACCCAGAAACATGATTAGTTGTGACGACCTGTACTTTAGGTATATTGCATTACTCACATACTCATAGGTACACTCCCATTTGCTATACTCATGTTTATATTAAGGTTTAAATTGCATGAGCTAAGGCACCCATGTTCAAGAGTTCTAAGGGCGTATATGGACACAAGTCCACAGGGGTGAATGGAGGGTCCGATCAACTGAAAAATTGACAGACACCTCGAGTGGCAGGGGCCTAACTTATTGATTGCACCTGATAGAATAGGACAAGAAACAAGCAAAACTCTTTGTTGGTTTAACCTCTTGCCAACCAGCCACTGTAGAAAAACGACTACAGGGTGGCACCGCTGTACAAAATCACATTTTAAAATGTGATTTTGCAAAACAGGTAGGCCTTACCTGCCCCGCCGATCGCGGCCATGGGTGTCAATAACTGGGTCCCAGCCGGTCATTACCCGCCGGGTCCCGGCGATTGCCGGCAAACAGTGACACAGAGCACAGCTGCATTGTTTACAATGCAGCTCTTCTCCCTGTCAGTTCCTAACACACTGATCCTGAGAGCGGAGTTTAGCTCTCGGGATCAGTGTGTTCCTGTGAAGTACACACCCCCCTCCCACTAGTAAAACACTCCCCTCACACAGTTAACCCTTTGATTGAATAAAAATGTTAACCCCTTCCTCCCCAGTGCCATTAGTACAGTGTCAGTGGTTTTTTTTTGCACTGATCACTGTATTGGTGTCACTGGGGATGTCAGTGACCCCAAGTCAGTTCCCCCCCAGTGTCAAAATGTCCGCCGCAGTCCCACAGTCCCGCCATAAGTTGCTGACCACTGTCATAAATCACTGATCACCGCCATAAGTCGCTGATTTCCGCCATTATTAGTATATAGAACAAAAAATCGCAGTATCTTTCCCGGCATTTGTAGATGCTATAACTTTCACGTAAACCAATTAATTCACACGTATTGGGATTTTTTTTTAGCAAAGACATGTCGCAGAATACATTTTGGCTGAAATTTATGATGAAATTTGATTTTTAAATTTTTTTACTGGGCATGTTTTATAGCAAAAATTCCAAATTATTGTTATTTTTCTCAAAATTGTCAGCCTTTTTTTTTTATAGCGCAAAAAATAAAAACGCACAGGCGATCAAATACCACCGAAAGAAAGCTCAATTCGTGGGAAAAAAGGTTGTAAATTTAATTTGGGTGCAGTGTTGCATGACCATGCATTTGTCAGTTAAAGTAACGCAGCGACGTAACACAAACCACTTCTGTAACCGCTTCCTGACCACCCTATAGCAGAGATACTATGTATATATATACATGATTTGTGCTCCCATGGTTTTCACGCCCCTCTCAGATAGCGTTAGATTGCCTGTCAGTACACCAGTCATCACATTTAACCCCTTGACTGCCAGGAAGACGTTTATACACAATAAATCTCCATTGCTAGTACAATGTCTGAACGGACCAATATCTTTGATCAGATCAGCACTATACCAGCGTTCACATTAGTATAGCGTACTCAAAAACGCAGTATTAGTGGGATCAACCCTGGTACCTGCCAGCACCTGCATTTAGCCCCTACTCTTACCCCCCCTTCTCCCCCAGCAAGTGCAGTGTCAGTAGGTCACTGTCACTTGATACATTGCACGCAAAACCGCAGTGTTCACAGAATCAGGCCTGATCTCTGTTAGCACTTGCCCGTAAATTTTGATGACTCTCATATGCAGCAGACTGCCAGTAGTAGTGCCGCGCTACCTTTTGGTGAACTGGCGAGCTCCAGAGGTCTAGTACATCTTGGTCTTTCACATACCTCTTAGATTGTAAGCTCCCAGGATCAGGGCCCTCCTAACCCTCTTGTATTGAACTGTATTGTTGCTGTATTGTCTCCCGTTATACTATAAAGCGCTGAGCAAACTGTTGGTGCTATATAATTCCTGTATAATAATAATACCAGCACTGCAGTATGACTTGGTGATGTGACGAGTCCCATAAGTCCAGTACAAGTCGGTGCGGTGGCGAGCACAAGTATTGTCCCGCAGCCACCAAGAGTTCCCACACAGGTCCATAAAGCTCCTAGTATCCTTCCGGATGTGCTTGCAAATCCTGATTTACAGCCCACATATTCTGCAGAACCCGTACTTCCCTCATTCACTGCCCAACCCGGAATTCACGTGGAAATAGCAAATTTAACTACTCTCCTTGATTTTTGGAGCTGTTTTTCGCGGAATATCTGTATGCGTTGATTGTGGATCAAAGCAATTTATATGCACAACAATTTATCGCCGCCAACCTAAATTCAAACCTTGCCACACCAGTCGCATGGAAACTCATTACAGGAATTTTTTTTGGGCCTAACCCTCAAATTGGACATTGCTAAAAGAAATGAATTGCGTTTGTATTGGTCCGCAGACCCGATTTATCATATGCCCGTGTTCTCTGCTGCCATGGCCAGGCATAGATATGAGAGTATAATGTGTTTTATGCATTTCAACGACAATACACTCTGTCTGTCAGGAATGGACTGGCCAGCAATGGTGGGACTCACCTGCCTTTTGATCTGCAGTACCAGGGCTGGCCAGCGGGTGCTCCCAGCAATCAGAGACTCAACCTTTCAGCCAGCTAAAACCTGGAACTGATGATACTGGTGTATTTAAGGGATGGCCAGACTTGCAGACTCTGCCTTGGTGTTGTGTTTGTCCTGGGCCCTGTATCTGTCCTGCATCCTGTTTCTGTTCCTTTGCTGACCCTGCCTGATCTGAACCGCTGCTGACTTCTCCTGCTCTGATCCCGGCTCGCTCCTGACCATCCCTCTGCCTGACCCTCTGTACCACGCTGCTTGCTACCTGTTCTGATCCCTGGCTTGTGACCCTGACCATCCCTCTGCCTGACCCTCTGTACTACGCTGCTAGCTACCTGCTGAACCTGGCCTGTGACCCCGACCCATCTCTGCTTGCTCCCCCTGTACCTACCTGCCCTATTGATATTGACCCGGCCTGCCTGACGACGCTTGCTTGTATGTACTGTTATCTGTGGGTGGTTGGTTTGGTTTGTTTGCACTGTATTATGTTTTAGTATTGCACTGCGTTTATGTTTGTATGGTTAGTGTTAATAAATTATATTGTTTATCACATATCTGAAGTCTGCGTTTCCCTGCGTCAGTCACACACCTCTGGTCACACCTGGGAGCCCTGACACTGTCATCCTCGGGGTGACCCTGAATTTGATTGGCTCCACAAAATTCAGCCCCTCGCAAATCACTTTAACCAAAAATTTGCAGATGTCTATACTCGCCAGTTAAAAATCTGCGTTGATGAGTCCCTGATTAATTTTTCTGGCCGCCTTGCATTCAAACAATTTCTCCCCAGCAAGCATGCCAGATATGGGGTCAAGATGTAGAAGACCTGTAAGAGGACAACAGGCTATACTTATAAGTTTCGGATTTACGAGGGAAAAGATAGTCACATGGAGCCCCCCGGATGCCAAGACTATATGGGGAGTAGTGCTAAGATAGTTTGGGACTTGGTGTCATCCTTTTTCCATATGGGGTACCACTTATACGTGGACAATTTTTGTTCAAGCGTGCCACTATTTAAACATTTGTACAATCTTGGAACTGGCACTTGTGGCAAAGTGTGACCTAATGTGTGCCCACCATTAGAAGTGGGTGGATGCAGGGAGGAATATTCTAATGGTGGGCATACCACACACTTTTTCTGGTAGAGATTTTGTCTCTTTTTTTCATTCAGTCCACAGGCTGCATACAAAAAAGAAACAACATAGCATATATACCCAACAAGGACCAGCGACGTACTGGTACATCACTGGAATTTGAATGGTTATACCAGGATGATGCCTACAGCTGCAGGCATCATCCTGGTACTGTTTTTTTCAGTCGGCGATCGGTTTTCATGTAAAAGTAATCCTAGCAGCTAATTAGCTACAGAATTGCTTTTACAAGCAGTGGGATATGACCCCCCCCCCCCCCCGCTGCCTTCCACAGCTTTCTTGGGCAGTCCCGTGCAAGACTGAGAATGCAGCCAGTGTTTCTGCCAGCTGACCATAGAGCTGATTAGAAACCAGAGAGGCGCCAATCATCTCTATAGTCTAAGAATTCGGAAGCTACGAGCATTTCATCACTTCAGTTTCGCAGGATATAAACAGCGCCATTTGTAAATTGGGAAAGCATCTGATTACACCGATCTTGGTTTAATTGGATAATGTAAGGGCAGAGGAGATATCTAGAGTCTGATAGACCCCAGATTTCTCAAAAGAGAATATATGACAATGCCCATTGAAGTTATAGGGGATATTTGCATTCCCTGTGATAGCATTAAAAGTGATCAAAAAAATGAATGGTACAGTGTAAAAATAATTTAAAAAATCAAAATAACTTAAAAAAAATGAAAACTCGCCCCTCCCATGCACACACACCTGTGTGCACAAGCGTTGACCCTGTGCCGGTATGTAAACAGCGGTTGCACCATACATGTGAGGTATTGCCGTGAATGTCAGATCAAGGGCAGTAATTCTAACACTAAACAAAAAACAGTGCAGCGCTAAATGAAAAAGAAAATAAGATAGACATAAGATAATAAAATTGATATGCACATAAGATAATAAATTCTGATATAAAGTCTATATCGTAAAAATCGTGCCAGGTGACTGGTGGTAATCAATGGTGGTGATCCATGAAGAATAGCAGAAATGCGCACTCACCAGAAGATAGATAAGTATAAGCGGTGTATATCAAATCCAATGGATCCTCAGTCAGGAAGAAAAAAGGTCTGGTCAGAACAGGTCAATCCTCCCTCCGGGTTGCATTCAGAATTTGCCCCAAAAATGTTGTAAACCAGATCCAGGTAACCAGAGGTCTCCTGTTGTGGGATGGATGGAAGGGGTAGTCTGTTTACAGGGGATCTTCCTCCTCTTGGTATGGTGCCTGAGATCAAGGTGAAGGGCTCTAAGTTATGGCTGGTCTTGGCGTTCTAACTCTCTCTGCCTTCTTGCAAGGCTGGCTTAGATCAAGGGAGGTTTGACCTGTTCTGACCACACATATTTTTTTCTATTTTTTTTTATATCTCAAAACCTTGTGAGAAAAAATGAGATCTGCAAAATAATGACCATGCCTCTTTTTAAAGTCCTTGGGGGTGTCTACTTTCCAGAAAGGGGTCATTTGGGGGAGGGTTGGTGCTATCCTGGCATGTCAGGGCCTTCGAAACTGTGATAGGTATTGAGGAAGTGAAGTGAGGAAGTTACGCACCTTCAGGCTTTCAAAGTGGTCATTGGATTTCAGGCTCCTGTATGTGGCTAGGCTCCCAAAACGTCTCACACATGTGGTATCCTCATACTCGGTAGAAGTTACATGGACTCAATATGCCTCTTAGCAGATAGCTTAGGGTGTCTACTTTCCAAAGAGGGGTCATTTGAGGGTGTTTGTACTATCCTGGTATTTCAGCACCTGAAGAAATGTGATGGGTAGTCAGAAAGTAAAAGCTATGTAAATGCCATTATCTATACCATAGTTTGTAGACGCTATAACTTTCACTCAAAGCAATAAATATACACTTACTGGGATTTTTTTTAACCAAAAACATGTAGCAGAATACATTTTGGCCTAAATTTATTACGAAATTTTAGTTTTTTTGGATATTTTTTATGACCGAAATGAGAAAATATTGTTTTTTAAAAAAATCATTTTTTTCAAAACTTTTTTGGTTTATAGCACCAAAAATAAAAAGTTTACAGGTGATCAAATACCACCAAAAGAAAGCTCTATTTGTGTGAAAAAAGGACATAAATTTCATTTATGTACCGTTTTGCATGACCACGCAATTTTCTGTTAAACTAGCGCAAAAAAACTATAAACTATAGCAAAAAAAATTGGTGTACATTGCAGTATCTATACCATAGTTTGTAGACGCTATAACTTTCACACAAAGTAATCAATATACACTTATTGGGATTTTTTTTACCAAAAACATGTAGCAGAATACATTTTCGCCTAAATATATAACTAACTTTAAGTTTACTATATATTTTTTATAGCTGAAAGTAAAAATAGTTTTTCTTCAAAATTTTTGGCCTTTTTTTGTTTATAGCGTGAAAAATAAAAAGCGCACAGGTGATCAAATACCACTGAAAGAAAGCTCTATTTGTGTGAAAAAAAGGATGTAAATTTTGTTTGGGTGCAGCATTGCATGACCGCGCAGTTATAAGTTGAATTAGTGCAGCTCCGAGTAGCAAGAGGCCTGGTCATTAAGGGGGGTAAATCCTCAGGAGGGCAAATGGTTAAGAAAGTCCAAGCACCTGTTGAGTATCACAGACTAGATTTAACCTCAGGCCTCCTGTTACTTGTCACTTACTGTTATGTGAATCTGAGTTTATCCATTTGTTAGTTTTTGTTATTGCCTATGTACTCTGTCTTATGTGATAAATTCTCGTCTGAGTAAATGGGCAGGTACAGTTAATCCCTCAAATTCCTCCCAGTAAGATTTATATAAGTAAGAGTATATACAATTCATTCATGTTTTTTATCTAATGGTTCCTCATTTTGTAAAAGTCTTTATTTATGACCATGCAGCACATTATATATTTTATATTCAATCTTTATTTCTGTATTATGTTCATTATTATTGGTCACTCTATCAATCTGTTATTTGTGGGAATTCATCTGCTAATAAAGTACAATTGAACTTTCAGTTTGTCAGCTAAATAAATTCCATATCTACATATTCAGGTTGAGAAAAGATCTAGGTTAACAAATAATTAATTCCAGATGAACACAAAAGTTGTTCAATGCCTTATAATTTGTTCTTTTTCTAAAGCAGCCACAGCCTGGGTAGAAATGCTTGTCCCCTGCCAGCAGCTAAAGAGTAGGACTTATGCATTCTCAGTGGAAGCAGTGGTCTCATTGCAGAGCTCTGGCTTTAACCCAGCATGGGGCATGCTAAACCAATGCAGTGGCTGATTTGTTAGGAAAAAAACTTTGCACACCTTTTGTCTTATGCACATTTATTTAACCGGGGCTTTTTTTTTTTTTTTAAATAGATGCAGGAACCCCCAAGTCACTTCTTGTCTCTGCCCCCTTGCCTCCCCCCAATCCATGTCTGTGCACCATCACTTGGTTCCACCTCCTTCCCACCTACCAGTACCGCTCCTTTTAGAGAATACAGAGCCGAGTATCAGTTTGTGGTACTAAGTAATTTATATATAATTTGTTAATGATTACAAAAAAAGCAGTATAATAGATCCCCCACAGTCAGCAGCAATAGACCCCCCCAGGTGCAATAGATTCTCCCAGCAATAATGGACCAGCATCACTAAATACCATCCCAACAGCAACAACAGGTCTCCCAGCAGCCAGCATCAATAGATTCTCCAGCAGCCAGCAACCACAGACCCCTCTCTCAGCAGTAGATCCCTTCCAGCAACAATAGATCCTCCATCAGCAACAACAGACCTCCCCAGTAACAACAGGTCCCCGTGCTAAAATGGATCCGCTCCAGTGACAAAAGATCCCCTAGCAGCCGGCATCAGTAGAACTTCCAGTACACCTCAGCACCCCTTGCCATTATATATATTCAATGTTGGAGGTGCCGGAAATGCGTTCCACCATGTTCCTGCTGAAAAAAAAGCCCTGTATTCAATTAATTTAAATGGAATTCAATTTGACTTCAAATATTCTGCCCCCAGCAAGTTTTGCTTTGCTAATTCCTGAACATATTTTTTTTCTAAGATGACACAACTACCAACTATTTTGGATTTTTAAAGGAAAACTTAACTTTTCTTAAAAATTATGTAAAGACGTATTA
Organism: Staurois parvus; assembly: GCF_062004578.1. Classification (NCBI taxonomy): domain Eukaryota; kingdom Metazoa; phylum Chordata; class Amphibia; order Anura; family Ranidae; genus Staurois; species Staurois parvus. The sequence continues at coordinate 2,950,376 of NW_028317918.1, read as the reverse complement.
AACCCAAAGCAAACATTTATTATTATGCAGCTTATCAATTCTTAGATGTCATGCCTACATTCATTTTCTTTTTTAAGCTTTATTTATTCTTTCTATTTTCATCTGGTGTTCTGGCTAGTCTGTTGCTTTTTCAAAAGAACAAGCTCTCTTTCAGACAAGCCTTTTAAAACTAATAGGGGTACTTACAATGATCAGCTTTTATTTATTCATGTAAAACCTTTATCTCAAAAGGAAAAGTAAACTGTTTGCTGTAACTGATTATAAAGTGTGAGCTGGAGTTTGTCTTCAGTTTGTTAGGGTATTTAAATCTGTTTATACATATAATACTTCCATCCCCAAGACTGACAATGTTGCTGTCTTCTGTGCCCCCTGTGCTCCTTCATCCAAAATGGGGCACTGTATAGAAGGTGTTACTGGCCAGATCACCAGGTGAAAACAGAAGGAAAAATGTTTAGAAAAAAACAGAAAACTGATGCAGCCACCACATCTAATGATTGGTAAGCTGCGTTATATAAAATTTTTGGTTTTGGGTTTAATACTGCTTTAATTGCCACACAAGACATTTTGTAAATAAATACTATAAAAAATGTATTTCCATTTCAGTCAGAAACTGCTGTGATCTTTGGAAGTTATCAAAAACTGAAATATTGCTTCTAGCAAAATGGCAACTTGCAGGGCATTCTATGTATGTGTGCTATCCCCAGAAGTCGACACTGTGGTAGATGTTATATTTCAGGTATCTTTTGCAGTAGAAATATAATGGTTGATGGGATATATTTTTAAAGCTGGCTGTACATGCTTCAATGTGATTGTACAATTTACTTTAAATTTACCAAAAACCATCTAGTATTAGATTGTAAGGTCTAACGAGCAGGGCCCTCTGTTTCCTCTTATGTCAAATTGTATTGTAACTGTAATGTCTTCCTTCATTTTGTAAAGTGCTGCGCAGAGGCGTAGCTGGGGGGGGGCAGGGTGGGTACATATGTACCCGGGCGCCAAGGTACAGGGATGCCAAAATGAGGTCACAAGATCACTGCAACGGCTGCAGCAGACGTGTCATCTGATACATCTGCCATCCACAGTGAGTTACGAGAGGAGAGAGGAGCCGGCCGGGAGAGGAGCGGAGTGGAGGGCAGTGAGCCGGGCATGTGCCGGAGGCGACGAGGGGAGAGCCAAGCCGGGTGAGTAGTACCATGGATAAAGGGGGGGGGCAATGTGATCGGGAGAGGGGGTGTCTACAGGGACCATATGAAGCAGGAGAGGAGGTGTCATGAGCTGGCCGTTCGTCCCCGGGCGCAAAGTATCCTAGCTACGCCTCTGGTGCTGCGCAAACTGTTGGCGCTATAAATCCTGTATAATAATATAGTGGAAGGAAGCAATGAATTATTGTTTATGCAAGTCCTGATATTACATATTTTAGTAACTTTAAAGAACAGTTAGTACAGAGACTTTAGATTAATAGCCCCAGTTTTAGGTCCATTGTGGTGCATTGCCAGTCCATTCAAATAAGTGGGCTGCTTTAACACAATATATGTTATCACATAACATAACACACCGCAGCAGATGTGAATGGATTCTATTAAAGCCCTCACTGACTTCTGTAGCTGTAGGCACTAGGGAACAATTCATTCTCAAATTTGCAGCAGAAAAGGTTAAAGTCACTTAAACTGGGTCTCAGCTTTCTGCTCTTCATACTTCAGTTCCCGTCCGTGTACCTGCTCTGTGTTTATGTTAGACCAGTGGTCTCCAGAGGCCGGGTGTGGCCCTTTGCATGCCTTTATCTGGGCCTTGTGGCACTATTCCTTTCAATGACATGAAGCACTATTCCTCCCACTGACACAAACAATGAAGTATCATTCCTTCCACTGACACAACAGTGGGGCATAATTCTTCCTGCTGACACCAATGATAGGGAAATATACTTTTCCCTGACACCAACAATGAGACATTATTCCTTCTACTTATACAAATGAAGGGACACTATTCCTTCTTCTGACACCAATGATGAGACACTATTTCTTCCACTATCACCAGTGACGATGAACTATCCCTTCCACTGACACCACTGACTTGTACTATTCCTCCCACTGACACCAACAATTGTACATTATTCCTTCTACTGATGCCAGCGATGGAACGCTATTCTTTCCACTGACACCAAGTGTCAGTGGAAACCAAGTCCACTGACACCAAGTCCTTCCAATGATACCAACAGTGGGGCATAATTCCTCCCAATGACACCAATGATAGGGATCTTTTCCTTCCTCTGACACCAACGATGGGACACTATTCTTTCCACTGACACCAATGACGAGGAACTATTCCTTCCACTGACACCAATGACGAGGAACTATTCCTTCCACTGACAGCACTGATGGGGAACTATTCCTCCCACTGACAGCAACAATGGGGCATTGTTACTTCTACTGATACCAATGATGGGACTCCATTCCTTCAACTGACACCAATAGTGGGGCATAATTCCTCCCAATGACACCAATGATGGAGAACTATTCCTTCCACTGACACCAATGATGGGACATTATTCCTTCCACTGACACCAACAATGGGACATTCCTCCTACTAATACCAACGATGGTACATTATTCCTTCCCCTGACACCTACATGACAGGACACTATTCCTCACACTGACACCAATGATGGGACACTATTCCTATCACAGACAAGTAAGAGCATGGAAAGGCAAGCATGACTTTATTTAAGCCAGTGAATGGTATGAGTCTGTTAAAAAAAATGTGTTAAAATCCTTACAGTGTACTATATACAATATGCCTGGAGTGGATTAGGTTCTACATTTAGTTTAGAGCTGGTGTGTATGGGCATCTGTGTTTGGCTTCTAAAGCTGGTTTGTAAACTATGTTCTGTGGATACAGAATGCCTTGTTTAAAAGTTACCTTTTGAGCAACTCTGTTGCCAACATAAGTGTAGCTCTGGCTGGGCTTTATATAGCCAATCAGCACTCAAAATAAATGCAGCAAGGACATGTTTCTCTCATCTCAGGGAAAAAAAATTCACCGGAACGCACATGTCCTTATTTAAGTTGAAGAAAAAGAGAGGGGAAAAAATGAACCAGAACGCATCAAAAACGAGCATAGAGAAAAGCATCCAGAACGCATCTGGACTACATTTCTATGGTGTGAACCAGCCCTCAAGGAGGAAAAAAAGAGGACCGTTTTTTTACAGCTGAGAGGGAGGACTGTTCACTGATGTGTTATCCCTGTTTTAACCAGCCTAATCCAGCATCACCTTGCCATAACCAGGGGCGGACTATCCATTTGGAAACTCGGGCACTGCCTGAGGGCCCAGGGTCAGTAGGGGGCCCCATGAGATGCCCCTGGTACCTTTTTCATAGGCGTTTTTGAGTTTGGGCAAGGACACAGGGGCCCCATGATCCCCTATTGCCCGGGGCCCCATGAGTTGTCAGTCCGCCCCTGGCCATAACCATGTGCAATGTTTAAAAAAATAAATACAAAATTATTATTTTTATTTTTAAATACTGTCACCAGTCAGTATCCCTTATCACCTCCACACCTGTCGTATGATGACATTGTACTGCACTGGTGACAGTATGTATTAAAAAAAAAATTGTGACTTTTTTTATTTCTTCATGTTACAAAAAGTTGTGACAAAAAAACTCGCCATGTATCTTACTAAATACCTCAGACTGTCTACTTTCCCCCAAAAAAATTGTCATTTGGGGGTATATGTACTGCCCTGGCGTTTTAGGGCCTCAAGTACATCAAAACTGATCAATTTTCAAATTTACAATATATACCTTAGTTTGTAGATGCTATACCATATGCACAAATGAATTAATATACACTGGAATGGAATCTTTTTTTACTGAAGACATGTAGCAGAATACATTTTGGCCTAAATTCTGAAATTTGATTTTTGGATTCTTTTTATTGGATATCTTTTATAACAAAAAGTAGAAAATGTTGTTTTCTTACTACTTTTTTTGTTTTTTTCATTTATATAAAAAAAACCCAAATGGTGATCAAATACCACCAAAAAGAAAGCTCTATTTGTATATAAAAAAATGTCATTTGGGTACAGAGTTGCATGACTGCGTAATTGCTAGTTAAAGTAGCGCAGTGACAAATAGCAAAAAATGGTCTGGTCATTAAGGGAGTAAAAACCTTCCTGAGCTCAGGTTGTTAATGATACCACCATCCTCACCTTTTTTCATCCTTTGTTGCATCTCAGTGTTCCTCATTTCCTGCAACCTCTTTGTAGCCACTTCCTGTCTACATACAAGCATTACATTTCTCAGGACTTGAGGGTGACAACAGTGTACAAAGCCTGCATATTGTAAATTGAAATGCCCATTTGTAGTCTGTGACATGTGACAGAATGACAACACAGCGGCATGATTAGGGTGACAACTCTTAGTCCCTGGTTCCTTTTAGAGGAATTCCTTGAATAAGGACATTAATGGCAAGATCAACAGGACAATGCAGGTGAAATTACTTTAATATGTTAAAACTTGTAAGAGAGTTTAATGAGCAGGTTTATATATAAATTGTCAGTGAAAAAACATACCTATGCAGAGCACTACATTTACATAATAATACTAGGATGTTTATAAGTACTCCCGAACAAATCACTGCATTCCAAATGGATACAGAAAATCTGTTGCAGGCTCTTGTTTATTCATGAAAAAGGAACCGGTGAAATATTTTGAAGTCACTCTGAAATGCTCCCATTCCTCCAGGCTTCTGTTTCATTTATAAGCAGCATCTCATATTATTTTGCTGGTGTTATGGCAACAGGCGCTCTCTGTTTACAGAACTATCAAGTTCTGACAGGCCAAGCAGTAGACTTTGCATCACCATGTCACATTAACATGGAGAGCCAGGCTTGGTGTGCGTGCAAGTTTATTGTGCATTAAAGCAGAGTTTTGTGTTTGGGGAACCTGAGGCCAAGGAATTTTGACGTACTTGTACATTATATAACAAAATAGTTCACAGTCAAAAAGTTTCATACAAATACTGAAGTATGCATATTGGTTTCAGACAGAGAGAGATACACTCTGTATATATATATATATATATATATATATATATATATACACTGTATTGCCAAACGTATTGGGACATCCCTCCAAATCATTGGATTCAGGTGTTTCATTCACCTCCATGGCTACAGGTATATAAAATAAAGCACCTAGGCATGCAGACTGCTTCTACAAACATTTGTGAAAGAATGGGTGGCTCTCAGGAGTTCAGTGAATTCAAGCGTGGTACTGTGATAGGTTGCCACCTGTGCAATAAGTCCAGGCGTGAAATTTCCCTGCTACTAAGTATTCCATTGTCAACTGTTAGTAGTATTATAACAAAGTGGAAGCAACTGGGAACAACAGCAACTGAGCCATAAAGTGGTAGGCCAGGTAAAATGACAGAGCTGGGTCAGCACCTGCCGAAGCGCTCAGTGCGCAGAAGTCACCAACTGTCCGCAGAGTCCATAGCTAAAGATCTCCAAACTGTGTGTGGCCTTAGATTAGCCCAACAACAGTGTGTAGAGAGCTTCATGGAATCGGTTTCCATGGCTGAGCAGCTGCATCCAAGCCTTAAACCATCAAGAGCAATGCAAAGCATCGGATACAGTGGTGTAAAACACGCCGCCACTGGACTCTAGAGCAGTAGAGACGTGACCAGTCACGCTTCTCTGTCTGGCAATCCGATGGACATGTTTGGGTTTGGCAGTTGCCAGGAGAAGGGTACTTGCCTGACTGCATTGTGCCAAGTGTAAAGTTTGGTGTAGGGGGGATTGTGGAGTGGGGTTGTTTTTCAGGGGTTGTGCTTGTTCCCTTAGTTCTAGTGAAGGGAACTCTTAAGGCGTCAGAATATCAAGACATTTTGGACAATTTCAGGCTCTCAACTTTGTGGGAACAGTTTGGGGATAGCCCCTTCCTATTCCAACATGACTGCACACCAGTGCACAAAGCAAGGTTCATAAAGACATGGATGAGTTAGTTTGAAGTGGAGGAACTTGACTGGCCTGCACAGAGTCCTGATCTCAACCCGATAGAACACCTTTGGGATGAATTGGAGTGGAGCCTGCAAGTCAGGTCTTATCGTTCAACATCAGTGCCTGACCTCACAAATGCGCTTCTGGTAGAATGGCCAAATATTCCCATAGACACGTTCCTATATCTTGTGGACAGCCTTCCCAGAAGAGTTGAAGCTGTTATTATTATTATTATTTTACAGTATTTATATAGCGCCGAAGGGTGTGCTCAGCACTGTACATTAGCGAGGGGGACAGAAAATGAGACAATACAGTACAATACAATACACGAGGGGTTCGAGGGCCCTGCTCTTTCGAGCTTACAATCTAGGAGGGAGGGGATAGTGGTACAGGAGAAAGTGTCTGTGGGGGATGGAGTGGTAGGAGTGGAGGAGATCGGTTGTTAGGTGACAGTCTGATGGATTGGGGTAGGGAGTTCCAGAGGATGGGGGAAGTCCTGGAGAAGTCCTGCAGTCGGGTGCGGGAGGAGGAGACCAGGGAGCTGGAGAGTAGGAGGTCCTGTGAGGAGCGAAGGCCACGGGTAGGGTAGTATTTGGGTATCAGGTCAGTTAGGTAGTTTGGGGCAGCATTGTGAATGGCTTTGTATGTCAGAGTTAGTAATTTGAATTTAATGCGCTGGGCAATCGAGAGCCAGCGAAGGGATTGGCAGAGGGGGGTGGCAGATGTGGAGCGGTTGGTGAGGTGGATGAGTCTAGCCGCTGAGTTCAGGATAGACTGGAGTGGGGATAGCATTTGTTTGGGTAGGCCGGTGAGAAGGGAGTTGCAGTAGTCCAGGTGTGAGATAATGAGGGAGTGTACGAGTTATTTGGTGGTGTCTGGGGTGAGGAAAGTGCGTATCTTGGAGATGTTGCGGAGGTGGAGCCTGCATTACTTTGATAGTGATTGAACATGAGGTTGGAAGGAAAGGTTTGAGTCCAGGGTGACACCCAGGACTTTGGCGTGTGGAGTGGGATTGATGGTGGCCTTGCTAGTCGTGATGGAGAGGATGGAGGGGGGCGAGGGCTGGATGGAAAACTAGGAGCTCGTTATAGCTGCAAAGGGTGGGCCAACTCAATATAGAACCCTACAGACTAAGACTGGGATGTCATTAAAGTTCATGTGCGTATAAAGGCAGGCATCCCAATACTTTTGGCAAAATAGTGTGTGTGTAAATATATCTCTGACTAAAGTTGAATAATGTCCTTGCTATAGGTGTAGGCCATTTATGTACTTCTTGAAGCCTGACTGGAATAATCCCAGGACATTGCTCAGTACTTCCAGGACGTTGCTAAGTGAGGCCTAGTCATTACTGCTCACCATCACAGGAGTGAGCTTTTTCTCTAATTCAGCCCCCTCACATGCTCTTTCTCTCCCCTGATGTAGCAGCTCTGAGCTCACTCCTGTGATGGAGGAGGTGAGCAGTAATGGCTAGGCCTCACTTAGCAATGTCCTGGGAGTATTCCAGTCTGGCTTCATGAGGTACATAAGTGGCACAGTTTTCTTTTATCTACAGACACCCCTTATCTGCATAGCAGTTTTTTGGGTAAAAGTGAACTATCTCTTTTTTTTTGTTTTCTATAAGTTTTTAAAGTCCTTTTCAGCATATTCATTCAATTACACACAGATAACAACACTATCATTCTCAGGGAGATATCTGGCCAACATTTTCTCTCATATTGTTAAGGTTCATGCGCTGCCAAAAAGTTGTTTTTGCTGCCAAAAAGCATCCAGAGTTTGTGTGAATACTTACACAGCTGCTGCATACAGCCACTTATAGACATCAACTAGAAGTTGCGGATATGCCCCAGAATTCTGTAAAGCCCACATGCACGGGCGTATGTTCCAAATGCATACTTTCTGCTTTGGTGGCATGCATCTGTGCACATGAGGGTGCTTTACACAACTCCCAGAGCATACCTGTGTCTATGGGCCACTCTAGGCAGCAGCTGTGGTATTGTTCCTTGGTTTGATTCCTTAATAGAAATTCTGTTTATTTGTGATGATAATGTATATGTATAAACACCATATTTTTTCTGTATTTATTTTCATATATTCACCTATGTCTGGTTTATAAATTGTATTTGTTTTGCTTTCATGTAGTTCCTTGAGGTGTGGTACCTGTTATCTCCTGAGGAAGCCTATACAGGCGAAACATGTCGAGATCTACTACAGCGTATACATCTATTATGGGAACTGAATTTTGGAGACTATAGTCATGCAGCAGTATCGTCACCCTGCAGACAGGATAGTCTCAGATGGACCTCTGGTTTTTAAAAAGACTTTAAAGCTGACCTTCCCTCAAAAATAAATGTTTGCAGCATTCTAGCTGCAAAAAAAGCTGACTTTATATTTTTGCTTACCTTTTTTTCTGTTTTGTTTTGTTTTTTTGCTCATTGTTAACTTGCCTAGGTAAGTCTCTTCTTGCAGCCTCCTGGGATATCAACTTCACATATCCCAGAAGGCAATGACTTCCCCATCTTCAATCATCTTGCTCCACATTATCAGGGGTCAAGATGCAAGAACCCGAAACAGACTTTTGGGTCTCAATGACGAAAGGAAATGGTGGCATGGGACAGTATGTGCAGTGAAAGTGCTGTAAGGGAGAATAGGACAATGCAGGATTCAATAGGATTGTATGTTTCAACTGCATCAAAGGTAAGTGGTAAATGAGATTGATTTTTTTTAGGGGCAAAGTTCCTCTTAGGAGGGAGAGTCAGACTCTTCATTGCCACATTTAACCAAAAGCCGCCCGGCCAATAGCTGTTTAGTGGCCAGCAAAATGCTGTAGATTTCCGGGTGGACGCCATATGGCGTCCTCCCGGGCATGCGCAGTTTTCGCTCTTGCAGAGCTGCTCAGCGGCGTGATCTGTCACCGGCCGTGTACCTCGGACGTGGCCGATGACAGATCTGAGTACCGGCCCCCGTTGCCGGTACCATGTGACCTGCTGTGACCAATCACAGCAGGTCACATGACAGTTGTATACAATGGATGGCTTCATTCATGCCATCCATTGTATACTAGTGTCTAGCTGTGAATGGTCACAGCGATCATATGCACATGCCATGTGATTAGCTGTGGCCAAATCACAGCTAAGCACAGAAAAAAAAAAAACCCTGAATGAATCGATGTCATTCAGGTAAATGCTTGCTTATAGCAAAGTAATTCTTTGCTATAAGCAAATTGTGTAAAATCTGAACCCGACCCATCTCCACCCGGCAGCTGACCGTCTGTATGACAGTATCCTCCCTCTGTCATGCCCTGACCTGGCCACTACTGCATACAACGACTCACTGTCAGCTGCTCTTGACTCCCTGGCACCCCTAACCACACGTAGCATTAGACCCCGACCGCTTCAATCCTGGCAAAACGACCACTCGAAATGCCTCAAACGACGCAGTCGCGTGCTGAAGCGCTTCTGGCACAAAACCAGATCCCCTCGCGCGTTCTCCCTCTACAAAGCCGCCTACCTCGCCTACACCATCTCCCTCCAAGCAAGCCTATTTCATAACCCTTATCAACACCCTCTCCACCTGTCCTCGCCGGCTCTTCTCCACTTTCAAATCCCTGCTCTCCCCCCCCCACTTCCACCCAGCACCTCATTCACCGCCCACGAGATTGCCAATCACTTCCAAAACAAGATTGACGCAATCCATAAGGACATTGTCAACTCACAATCCACCTCTCCACCCAGCCTCCCGCCCCCCTCCAATCCCGCAACCCTCCCCTCCTCTGACCTCATAGCCACACTACCCCCCACTATACCCAATGCCCCGCACACCATCACCTCCCCAACACTCCGCTCCTTCAGCCCAACTACCTCTGAGGAGGTCTCTAAGGTCTTCACTGAAGCCCGCCTCACCACCTGCCCCCTGGACCCCATCCCCTCACAGCTCCTCCAGTCACCCCCCCCCCCATCATTCACTCCCTCACCCACATCTTCAATCTCTCCCTCTCCACCGGCACCTTCCCCTCCCCTCTAAAGCATGCACACATCACCCTCATACTCAAAAAACCCTGCCTTGACCCCACTAACCTTAACAACCTTAGACCCATCTCCCTCCTGCCTTTCACTTCCAAGCTCCTTGAGCGCCTGGCCTACAATCGCCTAAGCGCCCACCTCACTGATAACAACCTCCTTGACCCCCTACAGTCTGGCTTCCGTCCCCTGCACTCCACCAAAACCGCCCTACTTAAAATCACCAACGACCCCCTAACTGCAAAAGCAAATGGCCACTATTCTATCCTCCTGCTCCTCGACCTCTCCACGGCTTTCGACACTGTTGACCACCCTCTCCTCCTTGCCAAACTGCACTCCCTTGGCATCAGGGACGCTGCTCTCTCCTGGTTCTCCTCCTACCTTTCCCAACGCTCCTTCAGCGTCACCTACAACACTGCCACCTCCCCCTCCCTCCCCCTCTCTGTCAGGGGTCCCCCAAGGCTCTGTCCTCGGGCCCCTCCTCTTCTCCATCTATACCTCCTCCCTTGGCAAACTTATTCACTCCCACGGCTTCAATTACCACCTCTATGCCGACGACACCAAAATTTACCTCTCCACCCCCCACCTCACCCGCTCACTCTCTGCCCGCATCGCCCACCTCCTAAACGACATATCAGACTGGATGTCGCTCCATTTCCTCAAACTTAACCTATCCAAAACCGAGCTCCTGGTCTTCCCCCCACCCCTTGCCCCCTCCCCCCATCCTCTCCATCACTACTAACAACGCCACCATCTCTCCCACCCCACACGCCAAAGTCCTGGGTGTCACCCTGGACTCCCACCTCTCCTTCCTACCCCACATCCAACTGCTATCTAGATCTTGCAGGCTCCACCTCCACAACATCTCCAAGATACGCACATTCCTCACCCCAGACACCACCAAACAACTTGTACACTCCCTCATCATCTCACGCCTGGACTATTGCAATTCCTTTCTCACTGGCCTACCCAAACGAACGCTATCTCCACTCCAGTCAATCCTAAACTCCGTGGCTAGACTCATCCACCTCACCAACCGCTCGACATCTGCCTCCCCCCCTCTGCCAATCCCTTCATTGGCTCCCGATTGCCCAACGCATCAAATTCAAACTGCTTACTCTGACATACAAAGCCATTCACAACGCCGCCCCAAACTACATAACAGACCTGATACCCAAATACTACCCTACCCGTGCCCTCCGCTCCTCACAGGACCTCTTACTCTCTAGCTCCCTGGTCTCCTCCTCCCACGCCCAATTGCAGGACTTCTCTAGGACTTCCCCCATCCTCTGGAACTCCCTCCCCCAATTCATCAGACTGTCACCTACCCACCTCACCTTCAGGCGCACCCTGAAAACCCTCCTCTTCAGAGAAGCCTACCCCAATCTCACCTAACACCTGACCTCACCTAACAACTAACCTCCTCCACTCCTCCCACCACTCCATCCCCCACAGCCATTTTCTCCTGTACCACCTTCCCCTCCCTCCTAGATTGTAAGCTCGAAAGAGCAGGGCCCTCGAACCCCTCGTGTATTGTATTGTCACTGTCTTGTCTCATGTTCTGTCCCCCCTGCTACTGTACAGTGCTGAGCATACCCTTTGGCGCTATATAAATACTGTATAATAATAATAATAAATTAAAAATTAAAAAAAAAATTTAAAAAAAATTTAAATTAATTTTTTTTTCATACTGTCACCAGTCAGTGTCCCTGATCACCGCCATGCCAGTTATATGATGACGCTGTACTGCACTGATGACAGTATGTAAAAAAAAAATAGTAAAAATAATTTTTTTAATTTTTTCATTTTCCGAAAAATTATGACAAAAAAAATACAACTTCAAAAAACTCGCCATTCCTCTTATGAAGTACGTCGGACTGTCTACTCTGCAAAAAGGGGTCATTTGGGGGATATCTGTACTGTTCTGACATTCTTGCACCTCAAGAAATTAGATTGGCTGTCAGTACTTCAGGATTGATCAATATTCAGATCTATACCATAGTTTGTGAACTATATAACTTTCCTACAAACTAAAAAATACATCGTAATTTGGGTTATTTTCACCAAAGACATGTAGTAGAATACATCTTGGCCTAAATTTATGAAGGACAATTATTTATTTGCAAACTTTTATAACAGAAACAAAGAAAAACGTGTTTGTTTTTCAAAATTTTCGTTCTTTTTTTGTTAATTTAACAAAAAAAAAAAAACCCGGTGGTGATTAAATACCACCAAAAGAAAGTTCTAGTTGTGTGAAGAAAATGATAAAATTTTAGTTTGGGTACAATGTTGTATGATCGTGCAAATGTCATTCAAAGTGTGAGAGCGCTGAAACCTGAAAAATGGCCTGGGCAGGAAGGGGGTAAAAGTGCCTGGTATGGAAATGGTTAAGGCTTACATAAGGGTATGTGAATTATAACCAGGCTTAAAGCATTATTACTGGCATTTTTTTATTAAAATAATAATCAACTTATACGCACCTGTTCTGTGCAATGGTATTGCACAGAGTGGCACTGATCCTACTCTTCTGGGGTCCCCCGTCGGCGCTCTTGGCTCCTCCTCCTCTGTGTCTGCTCCCATAGCAAGCACTTTCTATGGGGGCAGACGTACAGGGTCATTCCCATGCTGGGCTCTGTGTGTCCATACACACACACAGTGGAACTTGGATCCACCCTCCCACTCCCTCTTCACAGGATTTGATTGACAGTAGCAGGAGCTCCCTCTGCTGCCTCTGAGTCCAGTGAGGAGAGAAAGAGAGAGCAGTAGTGCTGCTCTTGGGCACAGCACTGGTTTGAAATAGGAGCAAGGTACGTATTTAGGGTGGGGGGCTGGGGAGAGCTGATACTGGAAGGTTTTTTACCTTGCTGCATAGAATGCAGTAAGGTAAAAAAAAATTGTATGCCTTTAGAACCACTTTAATTAATTATAAAATGAGGACAGATGCTGCATTCAAGTGGTTGTAAAGTCTCAAGGCTTTTTTTACCTTCACGAAATTATAAAACAGTGCAGCACAAGTATCACATAATTATGTACCTTATATTAAACGATGTATTAATGACCAAAAAATTATAATTGATATAAATATAAACAAAGAGACAAAAGTACCCCAAAATAGATAGTAAGTGTTGTTTGCCTTTAGGTGTATGCCCAAATTCAAATTCAGTGGTGCTACATGCATATAACCACCACCTCACAATAAAGTTCTTATTTGTCCCTTAGATGGACAATGTTACATTCCTGTGTACTGCTGATGTACTGTAAGTCTCCCAAACCTCGAGAAGACCCTCAGATGACTGAACGGTTTCATGGGACAGTCCCCTCTTCCTCTAGAGCCTCTAATGTTTAATATTTTTGTTTAAATTGCCTTTAATATCACTTTAAGGTTAGGGGCATACAACTAACATCTCTGATGCCATAGGGTGGCACTGGTGGCAGCTGGTGGCAGCTGAAAATATACCACGTCTAGGTCCTGAAAGTGGAAGTTCAGAGCTGCTGAGTAAATACGATGCAGAAATAACTTTGGTATATTATAACATTTGAGAAGAGCTGTGTATTGTGTTGTTTCTTCAAGCAGAAATATTTTTTTGTAACTTTAAAGGACCAGTGATAATTACAGTGAAGAATATTGTACACTAGTATCTGTATTGTATTTTACAATGTATTTTATATTTATTATTTAATATACTATATAATATTGTTAATATTTTTTTTATTTCACATTCTTATTTTATATTTTCCACACATTTACATGCAGACCATACTGTCCAGAAAAAGTTATAGCTACAGGAGATGGGATAAAGCATATTACACTGGTCGGGATACTTAAAGCAAAACTAAATCTTCCTCACCTTTACAGTCAAGGAAGATACACTATATTACCAAAAGTATTGAGATGCTTGCCTTTACACTCACATGAACTTTAATGACATCCCAGTCTGTAGGATTCAATATTGAGGTCAGGCACTGATGTCAGATGAGAAGGCCTGGCTTACAGACTGTGCTCTAATTCATCCCAAAGGTGTTCCTTTGGGTTAAGGTCAGGACTCTGTGCAGGCCAGTGAAGTTCCTCCACTCTAAACTTGCTCATCCATGTCTTTAAGGACTTTGCTTTGAGCACTGGTGCTCATGTTGGAACAGGAAGAGGCCATCCTCAAACTATTCCCACAAAATTGGGAGCATGAAATTTTCCATAATGTTTTGGTATGCTGATGCCTTAAGAGTTCCCTTCACTGGAACTAAGGGACCAAACCCAGACACATCCATCAGATTGCCAGACAGAAAAGCGTAATTTGTCACTCCAGAGAACACGTCTCTACTGCTCTAGAGTCCAGTGGTGGCCTGCTTTACACCACTGCATTCAACGCTTTGCATTGCACTTGGTGATGTAAGTCTTGGATGCAGCTGCTCAGCCATGGAAACCCATTCTATGAAGCTCTCTACGCACTGTTGTTGTGCTAATATGAAGGCCACACAAAGTTTGGAGGTCTTTAGCTATTGATTCTGCAGACAGTTAGTGACATCTGCGCACTGTGCGCTTCAGAATGCGCTGACCCCACTCTGTCATTTTACGTGGCCTACCATTTTGTGACTGAGTTGCTGTCGTTCCAAGTTGCTTCCACTTTGTTATAATGCCACTAACAGTTGACTGTGGAATATGTAATAGCAAGGAAGTTTCACAGATGGACTTATTGCAGAGGTGGCAACCTATCATGGTACCATGGTACTGAGCTCCTGAAAGTGACCTATTCTTTCACAAATGTTTGTAGAAGCAGTCTGCATGCCTAGGTGCTTGATTTTATACATCTGTGGCCATGGAGGTGATTAGAACCAATGATTTGGAGGGGTGTCCCAATACTTTTGGCAATATAGTGTATGTTCAGATCAGTAGAGCAAATGTACATAAGAATTTATTATTCATGAAAGGTCTTTAAAGTAACTGTTTTGGGAAACAGTTAAATCAGCTGGTTTAGTTTTGCTTTAACACTTAAATCTGCCTCTATACATATAGCTTGAAACTTAAAAAAACAACAACTGTTATGTAACTGCTGGAGTCAGGTTTAATTTGTTTGTTGCTTACTTAACCACTTGACCTACCAGAGGTTTTACCCCCTTCATGACCAGGCCATTTTTTTTGCTATTCAGCACTGTGCTACTTTCCCTGGCAATTGGTCAGTCATGCAACACTGTAGGCAAATTAAGTTTATATCATAATTTTTAACACAAATGGGGCTTTCTTTTTGTGGTATTTGAGCATCACTATTTTTTTTATATTTTTTTCAATATAAACTAAAAAAAATTATAAAAAGTCTATATTTTCTACTTTCTGTTTTAAAACATATACAATAAAACCAAATTTTGTTCATACATTTAGGCCAAAATGTATTCTGCTACATGTCTTTGGTAAAAAAAAAATGCTAATAAGTGTATATTAATTGGTTTGTGTGAAAGTTATAACATCTATATATATATACATATTTAAAAATTGATCAATCCTGATGTACTGACTGCCTCTCTCATTTCTGAAATACCAGGACAGTACAAATGATCCCTTTTTTTTTAAAGTAGACAGTGTGAGGTATTTCATAGGAGGCATGATGAGTTTTTTGAAGCTGTTATTTTTTTCTTTTTTTGACACAATTTTATTGGAAAATGAAATAATTGAAAAAAAAATTCTTTCTCTTTTACTATTTTTTAACATACATTCATCAGAGTAGTTCAGTGTCACTATAGTTGCACTGTACTACTCTAGGGAAGGTGATCAGGTTTTTTATTTGTTGTACACTTTGATTGCTGTTACAGTGCTGATCACTGTTAACAGCAGTGTTTTAAACTGTAATGAATGGGTTACATTCATAAAAGCTGTGATTTACTATTGTGCACTATGGTTGGTCCACAACTATCACATGGTACAGGGTGCCATGATTGGCCAAGGTGTGATAGCTTTGGGTCAATAACAGCATCACCATAGGAACCACAGCTGTTATGCATGAAATTAATTCATAACAGCTTTGTTGACATTGTGATCCAGCCTACCCTGCCGCGGTAAATGTATTGCGGCCAGGCGGCAAGTGGTTACAGTGGAACTGTTAGACAGGACAATTTGATTGGTTGCAGGCTGGTTGGAAAGTCGAGCTGGGAAGTTTTCTCTGTTGTTGTTTGACATGTGTCACTCTTCCATGTTCTCCTTGTTGCAAAAGCCAATTATAGATTGGGGCAGTTGCCTTTTTTTTGTACTGTTGATATACTGGTTAAGGGGTGCACTGGACACCTTAGCTGCCACTGTGCTATATGCTGGATGTCTACTGTGCCCCTGTGCCTTTAAGGAGGGGTGGGCTGCCTCCAGGCTAACCTGCCTCAGTCTATCCATTATTATACATGTGCTTCTACTATGGAGGCTCTCAAAATTTATAGAGTTAGGAACTGCAGAGTACCAGGGTGCCGTGGAGAGGCTCTATAGCTTACACCTGTATTTGAAAATGTGTGCAAATTAACCCATTTTTAATGTGAAATTCTAAACACGACAATTAAGTTGGTTGCAGGCTGGTTGGTAAGTTGAGGCGGGAAGTTTTCTCTGTTGCTTTTTGTAAAGTGAAACTAAACCCATCTATTTATCCATTTCAAAAAACAGTTACATTCCCAACATGCCAGGAATGCTATCACATTTGCTTGAGCTGTCAACCAAACTGTCAAACCATCAAATTACTGGTGTCATAACTGATCACATGCGCATCACCATGAAAGTTACATTTCAAACAGAAGCCAAGATGGCAGTTTCCTTGGCTGAAAAGGATAGGAGGGTTTAGTTCAGCTTTAGGGCTCGTTCACACTCATCGTGTTCTGCACACGTTCTGCCAAATCACAACAAAATCTTGGAAAGGGTCTAGGGCTATATGGGATGCTCAAGGAGCCTGAAATTTGAGGATAAACTGTACACCGTACAAAATGTAGATCCACAAAAAATAGCAACGTCTCTTTAAGAAGCACTAATGTCCCCTTGATGTACCTGCTCAGGGTGAATCCTCTTCCTCCTCCTGCACTGAGGGTATCTCTGGGCAAGGGGTCCCAAAAACTAACCAGGAAGTAACTAACAATAAAGTAGTCCTGGGTGAGAACTAGTTGGGTCTTGCATCTGACCGCCCTCTTCCCCTATTTGGCCCAGGGAGTGTAGGGGTACTTTCACTGTCCTGTCCTGTTAGCTTGGTGAGTTGGTGGCTGCCTTCAGGCCTTACGCTGGGCTGGCTCCTTTCCTGCCCCAGGTTGTCCTTCCAAGGAGACGGAGGAACAGTGGAGATCCTCCCTTCAAGCAATCAGCCTGTAGGTAGGCTCCACACTCCAGCCTTCCTCTCAGTCCATCTTCAGTTCCAAGCTTGTTTCTATTTCACAAAGCTCTGTCTGCTTACTGCCTCCTTCAAATCCTTTGCTGTATTTCCAACTTAAAAAAAATGTATATACAAAATAAAAATTTGATTGAGATAAAAACCCAGAGGAGTTCACATTATCCCACAAACACTATAAAAAACACCAAACCTTTGGCATTGCTTACTAATACAGAACAGCCAGTGGAGGCCTTCATCCAGGTGGCATGTTACAAAATTGTAAATCTGGGAACAGTGAACACTGCATGGGCAGGAGATAGCCATGTCTAAACTGCACAGCAATAAGGTGAACACAATTTTACATAAAGCCAGTCAATGAACTGCAAGGGTGTTGATGAGTGCTTTCGTAGTCCATAAATTCTTCCTGCCGTTTCATATGAGGTATGGGCAGACAGCCTACTGAGTGCCTGCAGGATGCAGGCATTGCACCCACGAGAGGTGGCCGGTTGGCACATAGAGGACCGTGCATTTCTCTGTTCACCTATGTTCCGCCTATCCATCTCCTGCAGGCTATATGCCCCGGGCTCCTGTATGCTCTCCCCATGACCGGCCTCCCCTCATCTCCAGGAGCACTGCGGGGGGGATCTGTCCCCCCCCCCCACAGATGGAAGAGAAGAGAGAAAGCTGCCCCTCCTCCTCCCGCCCTCTCCTCTTGTGTCTGCCCTGCCCACACTCCCCACCAGTCTTCTGTCTTCTTTTCCCCCTTCTTTCTTTCTTTCTTTCTTTCTTTCTTTCTCTGTCTCCTGTTTCTCTCCTTTCTTTCTTTCTTTCTTTCTTTCTCTCTCTCTCTCTCTTTCCCTCATTTTTTTCCTTATTTCTTTCTTATACTTCTGTCTCTTTCTTTCTCTCTCTCTCTCTCTCTCTCTCTCTCTCTCTCTCTCTCTCTCTCACTCTCTCTCTCTCTCTCTGTCCTGTGTATCTCCTTTCTTTCTTTCTTTCTTTCTTTCTTTCTCTGTCTCCTGTTTCTCTCATTTTTTTTATTTCTTATACTCCTCTCTTTTTTTATCTCCTTTCTTCTTTCTTTCTTTCTTTCTTTCTTTCTTTCTTTCTTTCTTTCTTTCTTTCTTTCTTTCTTTCTTTCTTTCTCTCTCTCTCTCTTTCCTGTTTCTCTCCTTTCTTTCTTTCTTTCTTTTTCTTTCTTTCTTTCTTTCTTTCTTTCTTTCTTTCTTTCCCTGGGCTTTGTGCTGCTCAGTACAAAATGCCCTATTTTTTATCCCAGTCCGGGCCTGTGTGTGGCCATTTGTAATCTCCACTGTAAGCTCATATTAGGTGACAAAGGTGAAGAACAGTTGGAAAACATATACCTTAACATGCCTTAACATTAAAAGCTGCAAATTACAAAATACTGAAAATTGCTTTTGAATACAGCTAATAGGGGAACTTTTGGAGAGTTTTTTTGGGGGGAAGCTGGTACCTAGTTTTGAGCAGGTACCCTCTCCCACTTCTACTCCTACCATCTAGGCATCCCCCCATGCCCGCAACCTTCTGGGACATGTCACAGGTCCCAGGTCCCAGGAGATTGTGGGTCCATTCACAATGAGTCTCGCAATCACAGCCTGCTTTCCTTAGTAAACATGTCGGCGCCAGGGACCCAAACACTGGCGAAGAACCAGCCTGGGTGAAGACAGTTAAGTGTCCTTTTAAAAAAGTTAGCAGCTTCAGTATTTGTAGCACTGACTTTTTTTTTAAGAGACTGAAAAACTACTTTAACATGTTAAGGCATGAGGCTCTATCTGCCTACAGAACAGTACCCATGTTACATAGTTACATAGTTAGTCTGGCTGAAAAAAAGACAAAAGTCCATCCAGTTTAACCATTTAAAAAAAAAAAAAGTTATAATCCTATACCACCAGTTGATCCAGAGGAAGGCAAAAAAAAAAAAACCCAGCAAAGCATGATCCAATTTGCTCCTGCTGGGAAAAAAAATTCCTTCCTGATCCCCCGAGAGGCAATCTGATATTCCCTGGATCAACTTTACCTATAAATGTTAGTATCCAGTTATATTCTGTGTATCTAAGAAAGAATCCAGGCCTTTTTTAAAGCAATCCACTGAGCTGGCCAGAACCAACTCTTGAGGGAGTCTATTCCACATTTTCACAGCTCTCACTGTGTAGAAACCTTTCCGTGTTTGGAGATTAAATTTATTTTCCTCCAGACGTAAAGAGTGCCCCCTTGTTCTCTCTGATGACCTCAGGGTAAATAGCTCTACACCGAGTTCACTATATGAACTATTGATGTATTTATACATGTTGATCATATCCCCCCTTAAGCAGGCCATAGATGGGTCGAAAATCGGCCGATTATCGCACTGTTAATGGGTTAATTGATCGGCCGTTTTTCTGGATTTTGGCACATTATTTTGATCAGTAAAGTTGGAAAAAAATTGGCCGATTTTGCCGATCAGCCGATTTTTGCGGCAATGATGGGCAAAACGGCTGATCTTTTTACCGATAAAAAATCTGCGCATGAGCCGTGACCTGCAAGAAAAAGAGGAAGAAGAAGAAGAGGAAGAAAAAGAAGTAGAAGAAAAAGAAGAATTCCAGTCTGCTATTATATTTGACATGAAAAAGTATTGTGGTTGCAACAATGTATCTATTTGTATCTGAATAAATCCATCTGTATCCGAAATGGATACAAATAGATACAATGTTGTAACTGCTATACTTTTTAATGTCAAATATAATAGCAGAGCTCTCTGCAGGGCACAGATGTAATTAAATGCCGGCCGTAGACGGGACGAAAATCGACCGATTTTTTTTTATCGTTGGTGGTAACGTCGGCCTATTGAACGACCCATCTATGACCTGCATTAATCTCCTCTTCTCAAGAGAGAATACATTCAGTTCCTCTAATCTTTCCTCATAGCTGATCTCCTCCATGCCTCTTATCAGTTTGGTTGCCCTTCTCTGTACTTTTTCCAGTTCCCCAATGTTCTTTTTGTGAATTGGTGCCCAAAACTGAACTGCATATTCCAGATGAGGTGTTACTAATGATTTGTACAATGTGCTCCATTGTGTTGGCTTCCAAGCACCACTTAGTTGCCTGTGCAGAATGAACTTAGCCTATCTAGAGGTTCAACAAGAGTATATTGCAAATCAGATACTAGGACTTTGCCACATCTGATATCCATAAAGCAAAATGCTTATTGGCTAGTAAAATACCATACAAGATAATTAAGGCTTAGGCTAATAATTTAGAAGAATATTTAGCAATGTTTCCCACAAGAGCCACAAGACTCTCACTCAAGATTCACACGTTTTTACACAAGATTCTGTTAGAAAAATCTGTGAATCTAGGGTGAAAATTGTGTGAATTTTGGATGAAACTTTGATAAATGCACCACTAAAGTCTCAAATTCAGACTGAATCAACAAACTTGGAATTTGGAATTTGTTTTTGTATACACAAAAAGTTCTAGAGCAGATGAAAGCCTTCATAAAAGAATTCATTAAAAAAATTGAGGCAAATCATTATGATCTATTCATATGCAGGAAGTGAGAAACAGACTGGAACTCCAGTGTGTAATGAGCAGGTGTACACATAAATGTTCCCAGTCAAGCTAAAGTCAGTAATGTGGAAAACAAGGCCAACTCAACAACAAAAAGAGGAACAACTATGAATAGATGAGTAATTGATGAACATACAAGTCATGCTTGGTTAGTAGAGTACTTAAACGGCAGGATGTGTAGCCTGGGTTCACTGTCTGTGATTATAAACCTCAACATCTGGCTGTCAGCATGTTTGGTAGCAGATGTTACTGGAGAATTATTATGGAAAAGCACATTGGTATAGTTCCTAGATGTCAGGACAGCTGGAAGAAGGATGGTCAGACTTCAGTGTTGTTGTTCATTCCCCATAACTATTGATAGATAAACTTGCAGCTGCAGAACATTATAACGGAGGCCATTGTCTTAAACACGATTTCCATGGAGTCATGCATGTGAAAACGATTATTGTGCTCATTTGTCACAGAAACCTCATTAAAAGAAAGGTGTTTTCAGATTAACTTATCTTTTGTTTTTTTAAACAGACACACTAAACCGTTTCCCAAACTAAACCTTTCTTTTTTCTCTAATGCTTTGGTTCTCAGGAGTCCATGAACAGAACTGGCCTTGGGTTGGATGACACCCAGTGCAAAATTCTAATGAGTCCCATGAAAGGGAAAACAGAAGAACCTAACTTTCCTTCTTTGTGACAAGTGCTATGGAGTTAGAATTAGGAAACTATTGTGCACTGAACTGCCTGAACACTAAACTTTGTTTATTTTTCAACCACTTAAGCACCATAGCAGATATACTGCAACAGGGTGGCTCCGCTGCGCAAAATCACGCGTGTGTGTGTGTTTATATATATATATATATATATATATATATATACATACATATATGTGTGTGTGTATGTGATTTTGCATTTCCAAGTAGGGGGTGCACACACTGCCCTACCCACACCGCTATTGGCTGCTGGATATGTCAATCACTCAGTGATCATCGGCAAGGCTTAGAGGAGATCTGTGTGTAAACAACACAGATCTCTTCTGTCAACATAGACATGCTGCTTTGGATCTCCCTAAACAGCAGAGCGATACAAAGCAGCCTGTCTCCCAAATAGGGCTCATGTACACGGGGTGTTTGGAAAACTCTTCTGAATGATGGAAACTGCTGGAAAACGTAGGTTAAAAAACATCAGTTTATCCACGTTTGCATACTACGTTTATGTGCATTTGCGTTTAGAAGCATTTTTAATAGATAACCTCAGTAGACCTTCCCAAATGCCCAGAATGCACTGAAAAATAGTAAATAATTAACTATTTCAGACATTTTGAGAGAAATAGAGAGAGCAGAAGCAGAGAGATCAGTATGTGTTGAGATGACCTGTCTTTTCTGGTTGTTTTCACTATGGATCACATCATGAGCATAATGCAGCACATTCTACCATTTTTTCCTTCACGCGAAACCTGGAACTGACTGCGCTGGTGTAGTAGGTCCATTTGAATACATGGAAAATGCTTTGCATGCATTTCTGATGATGAAAAAAGACTCCGGACAGCATCTGGACATGGAACAGTTAAAAATTGCTTCTAAATGCAAATGCTTATAAACGCGTCTAACCGCGTTTACAAGCATTTACACGCGTTTACAATCATTTGGCTTTTGAACCGCCAGTAAAATCTACTCTTGAACGCAAGTTTGGTGCATTAAAAAAATGACTGTAGACTCAACTGCCTGTAAACGACTACTGTATGTGTACATGGACACATAGGAAAACATTAGGGAGAGTTCAGGGGCTGCTGAAAAAAACGCTGAACAGGTCCTGAACATCAGTTTAGGAGCTGCAGTGTACATGAGCCCTTAAACAGCACCGTCTGTTTATGACACAGAGAATAGCTGCGATTCAACGGATCTCAGCTATTCTCTGGTCATTCACAGTTTATGACACTCAGGAGATCATGTCAGCCCTTCGCTGGAGATCTGTGTTCTCCCTCCAGATTCTCCAGCTCAGAGCTGGAGAATCAGAGGGACCGAAAACTAAGCAGAGATAATTTACCTCTGCTTAGTAAACTGATCTTTTACTGTAATCTCGCGAGATTATAGTAAAATCAGCCGTTTTCCAGAGTTTGTAGACCGTTCTCCAGCGTTTGGAGACCGTTCTCCCTTCGTTCGGAGAACTGCTTCATAAACTGCATTCACAGGAGAACTGTGTTCTCCGAGAATGCCGGAGAACTGAGCAGCGATCTATTACCGCTGGTTCATAAACGGACACCATAGTACAACACACAGCACACTGTTAACCCTTTGATCGCCCCAGGTGTTAACCCCTTCCTGCCCAGGGTCAATAGTATAGTGTCAGTGCTTTGTATTAGCACTGATCACTGTATTAGTGTCACTGGAGATGAAAGTGGCAGTTAGTCAATTCCCACCCAGTGTCAGAATGCCTGCTGTAAGTCGCTGATCGCTGCTCTTACTAGTAGAGAAAACATTTAAATTCCAGTATATATACCGCCATTTGTAGATGCTATAACTTTCACGTAAAATAATTAATATACACTTATTGGTATTTTTTTTAGCAAAGACATGTAGCAGAATACATTTAGGCGTAAATTTATGAAATTTATCAAATTTATTTACTGGATGTTTTATAGCAAAAAGTAAAAAATATTGGGTTTTTTTTTTCAAAATTGACGGTCTTTTTTTGTTTATAGCGCAAAAAATAAAAAGACAGATCAAATACCACCAAAAGAAATCTCTATTTGGGGGGGGAAAAAGGACATAAATTTAATTTGGGTGTAGCATTGCATGACTACGCAATTATCACTTAAAATAACGCAGCGGCATAGCACAGACAATGGCCTGGTCAGGAAGGGGGGTAAATCCTCTGAAAGGCATGTGGTTATCAACAATATATTGTCAACAACAATACCTAAATCCAATATCATCAGTATAATATATAATTTATAAATAAGTACAGCAGTGATTGCTAACAATTTTGTGCTATATGGCACTGAAAATTGCGTGGTCATGCAATACTTTACATAAATGACATTTATGTAATTTATTTCCCACAAATAGAGCTTTCTATTGGTGGTATTTGATCACCACTGGGTTTTTTATTTTTTGCGCTATAAACAAAAAAAGACCAACAATTTTGAAAAAAAACAAACAATATTTTTTTCTTTCTGCTATAAAACATATTCAATAAAAATATTTTAAAAATCAAATTTATTCATTGATTTAGGCTAATATGTATTCTGCTACATATTTTTGGTTAAGAAAATCCCAATAAATGTATATTGATTGGTTTTTGCAAAAGTCACTATGGTATATATACTGGAATTTTTTTTTTGTTTAATTTTATACTACTAATGGCAGTGATCAGCAACTTATAGCGGCTCTGCAATATTGCAGCAGACAATCTGTCACTAACTGACACTTTGTGGGAACCAGTAACACTAATACAGTAATCAGTGCTAAAAATATACACTGGGGTTCAGGGGCATCCCTAGGGTTGGTATCACCAGGTGTGGTAACACTTGGTGTCACCCCTCCGACGATCTCCGCAGGATGGATTGGATCTGCGGGTTGAGCATAATGGATCGGAGTCCAGGCAGATATTCAACCCGGTCACTTTAATACAAGTCGTCTGATATATTACACGCCCTATCTGACATATACAGGAAAGCAGAAAATGATATCTCCTTAACCGTCACAACAGGTATGTCATATTTCATATGTAGACGTTCAGCAGAAGATTCGGCGTATTAATCTACTCGTGGATAGAATGTTATATGTATCCAGGGTAAGTGATGAACCATGACATCAACTGGGAAGGTTTTTGGTCATAGCTTGGGTCTCCGCCTGCAACACCCGCCCACATGAGGCGATTGGTTCTCTGCTTCAGGGAGACACCCTGCTGAGTTCCTAGAAAAGGCTAAGCTAAGCTGAGTTGAAAAAGGTTGAAGATTCTCCCTTTTAACATCGGAACTAACTTTGGGAGATAAGGCATCCTTTTGGCTCAGGAAACCTGATCTGCTTAAACCGAGGCTGATGGCAAGTACTTTATCCCTCTAAACTTCTTTCTGTTATCTCTTTGCTGTGTTATTGCTCTTTGTATATTTATACATATATATTGGCTACATCGTTTTCTGTAAATATTTTTATTGCACCCTTTTGACCTTTTAGTAATAAATCTTACTTTCTGAAAGTGTTGAACTCTTTCTAAAGCTCTTTAATGCAAACTAAGAACTCCTGCCTCTGAAGAGCGCTACTGTGTGTGTGTTTTAAACTTCAGTATATCTCTGCCTGCGGTGACAGTGGTATACTGACGCTTATGCAAACATCATAGTGTTATTGCTGATATTGCCGAGTTTCCTCTTTCTCTGTACAAAAAAGAGGTGGTGGCAGTGTGAAAGGTTAATTGTGTAATTAACCTGACCCAGTAGCAATCACTCCCAGGCTGCAGATACACAGATTGTGGTCCATTAGCTGGAAAATCTTTGTGCAGAGTGCAGCTGCGCGTGGCATTGTTACGTACGTGACAACGCAGTTTTAGATTGGCTAGTCCTTCGGTCACGAGTTTGGTGAGAAGGGCTGGGGTCTGATGCCGCGATCGTCACAGCCCAAGCTCCACTAGCAGGGTTACAATGGGTGGGCAAGATGCACACTGCCTATTTAGCCTCACACCCGGTCATTAGCCCCACACTAGCAGAGATGGACAGATTTTTATATTTCATCTATCTTCCATATCCGGCTTCCCTTTGCCGATGACACCAGTTATTGACCACCCAGGCTTTTCCCCAGGCCTCACAAACCCAAACTTTTTAAGACAGACCTCGAAAAGTCTACTTCATGCCTCTTATTGCCTTCATCCTCCTTTCTTTAGCCCAGGTAAGACGCTTCTGACGTTGTTTGTTGTTCAGGAGCGGCTTGACAAGAGGAATACGACATTTGAAGCCCGTGTCCAGGATCCGTCTGTGTGTGGTGGCTCTTGATGCGCTGACTCCAGCCTCAGTCCACTCCTTGTGAAAGTTCCCAACACTTTTGAATGGCCTTTTCCTGACAATCCTCTCCAGGCTGCGGTCATCCCTGCTGCACCTTTTTCTTCCACACTTTTCCCTTCCACATAACTTTCTATTAATGTGCTTTGATACAGCACTTTGGGAACATCCAACTTCTTTTGCAATTACCTTTTAAGGCTTTCCCTCCTTATGGAGGGTGTCAACGATGGTTTTCTGCACAACTGTCAGGTCAGCAGTCTTTCCCATGATTGTGATTCCTACTGAACCAGACCAACAGACCATTTAAAGGAACCCTTTGCAGGTGTTAATTAGCTGATTAGAGTGGGACACTTTGAGCCTAGAATATTGCACCTTTTCACAATATTCTAATTTTCTGAAATTGTGAAATTGGGGTTTTCATGAGATGTAAACCATAATCATCATAATTATGACAAATCACGGCTTGAACTATCTTGCTTTACATGTAATGAGTCTATCTCATATATTAGTTTCACCTTTTAACTTGCATTACTGAAATAAATGAACTTTTGCACGATATTCTAATTTTTTGAGTTTCACCTGTAGGTATGCTTATGCAGGGATGCACAAGCTTTTGGGTTCACTTTGAGAGGGATTGAACATTCTTGACCCTCTCAGGCAACATTTTATAAACCCCATCAGCCCAGTAACGCTGTACCCCACAATGAGGGTTATTTACTAAACCTGGAGTGTGCAAAATCCGGTGCAGCTCTGCACAGAAACCAGTCAGCTTCCAGGTTCTATTGCCAAAGCTTAATTGAACAAGCTGAAGTTAGAAGCTGATTTGCTACCATGCACAGCTGCACCAGATTCTGAGTGCACCAGTTTTAGTAAATCTACCCCACTCTCTGTGCTTATTAACATAAAACACACTTGTTTATTACTTCATAAATTTTCTCAGAGGACCTCCGATATGGAAGAGATTGAGTTCTGATGTTGTACACAAGGAAGTGTTCATGTTTTTAATGGATGTAGGTGAAAAAAATGTTGTTTTATTTTTTAACGTTATTACACAGTTTAATGCAAGTTACAGTGTTTTCTATAATCACGAATTTGCCCAGATTGGCTCATTTCCAAGCTAACTTGTTTCATGAAAACAGCCAGCCTTACTCTCAGGCCTACAATGTTCATCTTAACATAAAAATGCTTTTTTCATACATCAGTTTTCTTTCTCATGCCCTCACCCATATTGGCAAGGACATCTCCTCCCTGCTATATTATGAAGGTCAAGGGTATTTTACCCTGCCTAGTCCACCTGAACTAAACTATAGTAAAAACCCCAAAAGTTTGCTTACTTTGAAAGATGATTGCAGCCAGATCAAACAGGCCATGGTCTTCAACACTGGTTGGGCCTGAGCAATAAGGCTCACAGACTTGTGTAGAGCTATCTGCTCACAAGGTCAAAAGTCTAGTCATACCAGTAGAAAGCCATTATTCATTGTTTTGAAGCCATTCTTTGTCTGTGCACGTCTAAGGAAATAAACCTGGTGATCTTGTACAGCTCATACTGCACACCGTGTGTTTTATTTACTAAAAATAGCACTCCTAGATTGTAAGCTCCAAGGAGCAGGGCCCTCCTAACCCTCCTGTTTTGAACTGTATTGTTGCTGTATTGTCTCCCTTTATTTTGTAAAGCGCTGAGCAAACTGTTGGCGCTATATAAATCCTGTATAATGATAATAACTAAAGCTTGTTCACTCAAAATCTCTTGTACTTCTGCATAGAAACCAATCAGCTTCCAGGTTTTTTTGCTGATGCAGGACATACTGTACATGGGTCAAATTCTGAATGAATTTTCTTTAGAAAATCAGAAATTTTGTGCGTGTTGTAATCTGATGGTGCCACCAATGATTTCAAAATTCGACCAACCAAGCCTTCAATTTCACCTCATGTTGCTACAGAAAAGAATTTTCATGGCCAAGAATTTTCTTTTCTTTCCAGGTCACAGCTCATGCTAATTTCTTTTTTGATTATATTTCTCGCATCATTCTCCCATCATTGATTAGAAAATCATTAATTGTTTAAAAAGTTTCCAACATGCCTGATCACTCAAATTTGATGGTCGCACAAAAGTCAGCTGTTTCTGTGACCCACTAATGGTGCAAAATTAGAACAAAAATTCTTAGAAAAGATTCTCGAAAGAAAATTATTTCGGAATTCGATCATATATGCCCAGCTTAAAGCTTAATTGAACAAGCTGAGCTTAAAAGCTGATTAGCTACCATGCACAGCTGCACCAGATTCTGTGTGAACCAGCTTTAGTACATAAACCCCTGTATTCTTAAAGTATATGCGAACCTCAACTTGTAAAACAACCCATTCAGTTTAAAACAGAAACGCAAGGCTAACATGTGGGTATACAGTATATTCTAAATATATAAAATAAAACAAAACATTATGAATACCTTTCTTTCTTTATTTTTTGTAAAGTGATCTTATAACCTCTGTTCTCAGCTGCATAGGAGGTTGGAGTGGAGATTGTAGGGGGTGTGTCAGCAGGAGGCAGAGAAAGAGCAATACACTGATCTTCCCAGTGAACAGCTGTGCAGAGAGGTGTGTCAGCACAAGTCTTGACCATTGGAGGACAGGCATGCTGTGCTCCCAGCACAACCAGAAAACTGACCACACTGGCAAAGATGTGCTTCTATGGATAGCATGGTCAGTTTAAAATAGGAAAACATGGGGACTAGGAGGATCACCAGATATTTCACACAAAGGAAGCAAAACAAAGAGAACAGGATACTTTTTCATACAAGTACATGGTACAAGTGGCACATATCGGGAATATGAAATGTTGGGGTAACAGACCCTTTATGGTAAACGTGAGGACTGCAATAGATATGCCTAATGTCTCTTATTAGGTAATCCAGCTCAGCAGTAAAGTCTTCCCAACAATTTTTTTAATAATGATTTTGACGATCAGACAGACCCCAGCCCTTCTCACCAAACTCGTGACCAAAGGATTAGCCAATCTAAAACCGCGCTGTCACGTGTGTAACAATGCCACGCCCAGCTGCACTCTGCACAAAGATTTTCCAGCTAATGGACCACAATCTGTGTATCTGCAGCCTGGGAGCGATTGTTACTGGGTCAGGTTAATTACGCAATTAACCCTTCACACTGCCACCACCTCCTTTTTGTACAGAGAAAGAGGAAAGTCGGCAATATCAGCAATAACACTATGATGTTTGCATAAGCGCCGGTATACCGCTGTCACCGCAGGCAGAGATATACCGAAGTTTAAAACACACACACAGTAGCACTCTTCAGAGGCAGGGGTTCTTAGTTTGCATTAAAGAGCTTTAGAAACAGTTCAACACTTCCAGAAAGTAATATTTATTACTAAAAGGTCAAAAGGGTGCAATAAAAATATTTACAGAAAAAGATGTAGCCAATATATATATATTTAAAAATAGCAATAACACAGCAAAGAGATAACAGAAAGAAGTTTAGAGGGATAAAGTACTTGCCGTTAGCCTTGGTTTAAGCAGATCAGGTTTCCTGAGCCAAAAGGATGCCTTATCTCCTAAAGTTAGTTCTGATGTTAAAAGGGAGAATCTTCAACTTTTTTCAACTCAGCTTAGCTTAGCTTTTTCTCGGAACTCAGCAGGGGTCTCCCTGAAGCAGAGAATCAATCGCCTCATATGGGCGGGTGTTGCAGGCAGAGACCTAAGCTATGACCAAAAACCCTCCCATTTGATGTCATGGTTCATAACCTATTCTCGGTGCATTTAGCAGCCTTGCCACTAGTAGATTAATATGCAGACGCATCTGTTGAACGGTTAGATATGAAATATGACATACCTGCTAGGATGGTTAAGGAGATATAATTTTCTGCTTTCCTATATATGCCAGCTAGGGGATGTAGTATATCAGGCGACTTGTATTAAAGTGAGTCATCCGAATATGTGCTCCATGTTTATGTAATTATGTCCTATTTGAAGATATAAAATTATATGGAAAAGTGAGTTTTTAAATGTAAGTCTGTTTTTACGACTACCTGGAATGTCTTTGAAGCTCAGTGAGGGCTTGGTTTATGGTTTTATGATCCCTTCTCCAGCAAGAGTCTCGCATGACGCCCTCCCAATGAGTTTGCTGCCTGTGATCTCTGTCATCATCCAGACCACATGTCACTCAACAGAGAGGGAGGGGGGATATTGGAGGAATCTGATTTGGGAGAGAGAGATACAAGATGGAGGGGTTTGGAGCAAAATGAATGACCGCATCCATCTCTGTGTGCATGATTGCTACAATGATGACAACTATGTAATTCTTCTTCACCTTACCACAAAAAAATGAAAAAATTTAATTCCTGAAAAGTTCTAAGTGTGCTCGAACAATTTAGAAATACAGCAACCTCTAAACACTATGATAAACTCAATACTTTCATGAATGAGGGAAACTTGAATAGTAACTGCCATTTGTACATAGCACCATTTAACAGAATTAATGGTGTGGTATGTGTGTGTGTTTCATATATATACAGTTGTGTTCAAAATAATAGCAGTCAGACATCACTAACCTGATCAGTCACTGTTTTTGGTAGAAATTATATTTCTACATGGCAAATAATTTACTAGCAGGTGTAGTAGAGTAATAGAAATCCAACAGACCCAACAGTCATGACATGCATGCTGCTGATTCTGTGTAATTGAATCACTAATTGAAATGGGTGTGTTCAAAATAATAGCAGTGTGGAGTTCTATTAGTGAAGTCATTCATTCTTTAAAAACAGGTGGCAATTATTGCTCTTATTTAAGGAAGGAAGGCAGCAAATGTTGTACATGTTGGTTACAGTGCATTTCTCTCTGAAATTCTGAGGAAAATGGGTCGTTCCAGACATTGTTCAGAAGAACAGCGTACCTTGATTAAAAAGTTGATTGGAGAGGGGAAAACATATAAAGAAGTGCAGAAAATGATAAGCTGCTCAGCTAAAATGATCGCAAATGCTTTAAAATGGCAACCAAAACCTGAAAGGCGTGGAAGAAAGCAAAAAACTACCATTCGAATGGATAGAATAGCCAAAATGGCAAGGACTCAGCCAACAATCAGCTCCAGGAAGATCAAAGAAGGTCTAAAGTTACCTGTGAGTACTGTTACAATTAGAAGACGCCTATGTGAAGCCAAGCTATCTGCAAGAAGCCCCCGCAAAGTCCCACTGTTGAAAAAAAGACATGTACTGAAGAGGTTACATTTTGCCAGAGCACATTGACTGGCCTAAAGAGAAATGGCGTAACATTTTGTGGACTGATGAAAGTAAGATTGTTCTTTTTGGGTCTAGTGGCCGGAGACTGTTTGTCCGACGACCCCCAAACACTGAATTCAAGCCACAGTCCACGTTGAAGACAGTGAAGCATGGTTGTGCAAGCATCATGATATGGGGATGTTTCTCATACTATGGTGTTGGGCCTATTTATCGCATTCCAGGGATCATGGATCAGTTTGAATACATCAGAATACTTGAAAAGGTCATGCTGCCTTATGCTGAAGAGGAAATGCCCTTGAAATGGGTGTTCCAACATGACAACGACCCCAAACACACCAGTAAATGTGCAACATCTTGGTTCCAGACGAACGTTATAGAGTGGCCAGCCCAATTCCCGGATCTTAATCCAATAGAAAACTTTTGGGGTGACATCAAAAATGCAGTTTCTGAGGCAAAACCAAGAAATAGAGAAGAACTGTGGAATGTAGCCCAATCATCCTGGGCTGGAATACCTGTTCACAGGTGCCAGAAGTTGGTTGACTCCATGCAACACAGATGTACAGCAGTTCTCAGAAACAGTGCTTATACAACTAAATATTAAATAAGTGATTCAAAGGAAAGCAAAATCTTCAAACATTTTTCAGTTTATATAGTGAATGTTTGAGTTTGTAAAGAAGAATACAAACACTTATTTTTTTGGACAGTCTAATATTCACTTTTCTTCACTTTTTTTAGAGGAACAACACAAATTTGATATATTTTTCTTCATGTTTTGATTTGGAATAGAATGTTTAGTGTTCCCAATGCCTTTGTGTGTATGGAAATAAAAGCTATTAGAAGGATTTTGAGCTTTATTCACTTTTTTTCAACACACTGCTATTATTTTGAACACAACTGTATTTATATATTTATATATATACACACACATACACTATATTGCTAAAAGTATTGGGACACCTGCCTTTACATACAAGAACTTTGATGGCATCCCAGTCTTAGTCTGTAGGGTTCAGTATTGAGTTGGCCCACCCTTTGCAGCTATAACAGCTTCAACTCTCCTGGGAAGGCTGTCCACAAGGTTCAGGAGTGTGTCTATGGCATTGTTTCTCAACTCCAGTCCTCATGGACCCCCAACAGGTCATGTTTTCAGGATTTCCCTCAGATGAAACAGCTGTGGTAATTACTAAGGCAGTGAAACTGATCAATTCACCTGTGCAAAATAATGGAAATCCTGAAAACATGACCTGTTGGGGGTCCATGAGGACTGGAGTTGAGAAACATTGGTCTATGGGAATGTTTGACCATTCTTCCAGAAGCACATATGTGCGATGAGAAGGCCTGGCTCAGCATCTCCACTCTAATTCATCCCAAAGGTGTTCTATCAGGTTGAGGCCCAGACTTTGTGCAGGCCAGTCAAGTTCCTCCATCTCAAACTCGCTCATCCATGTCTCTATGGACCTTGCATTGTGCACTAGTGCGCAGTCATGTAGGAACAGGAAGGGGCCATCCCACAAAGTTGGGAGCATGAAATTGTCCAAAATGTCTTGTATGCTGATGCCTTAAGAGTTCCCTTCACTGGAACTAAGGGGCCAAGCCCAACCCTTGAAAAACAACCCCACACCATATTCCCACCTTCACCAAACTTTACTCTTGGCACAATGCAGTCAGGCAAGTACAGTTCTCCTGGAAAATGCCAAACCCAGACACATCCATCAGATTGCCAGACAGAAAAGTGTTATTCTTCACTCCAGAGAACATGTCTCCACTGCTCTAGAGTCCAGTGGCGCGTGCTTTTACATCACTGCATCCGATGCTTTGCATTGCAATTGGTGATGTAAGACTTGGATGCAGCTGCTCAGCCATGGAAACCCATTTCATGAAGCTCTCTATACACTGATGTTGTGCTAATTTGAAGGCCACATGACGTTTGGAGGTCTTTAGCTATTGACTCTGCAGAAAGTTGACGACTTCTGCGCACTGTGTGCTTCAGCATATGCTGACCCCACTCTGTCATTTTACGTGGCTTAACACTTTGTGGCTGAGTTACTGTTGTTCCCAGTTGCTTCCACTTTGTTATAACACCACTAAGGCAGTCTGCTTGCCTTGGTGCTTGGTTTTATACACCTGTGGCCATGGAGGTGATTGGAACGCCTAAATCCAATGATTTGGAGGGAGGTCCCAATACTTTTGGCAATATAGTGTATATACACTCCACTTTATTAGGTACACCTTGCTAGTGCCAAGAAAATATCCCCCACACCATAACACTACCACCACCAGCCTGAACCATTGATACAAGGTATCCATGTTTTCATGTTGTTTACAACAAATTCTGACCCTACCATCTGAATGACTCAGCACCCAGTCTACCCACTCCCCTCTGACCTCTGACCACCTTTTTGTCCACACAACTGCCACTCACTGGATATTTTTCCCTTTTTGGACCATTCCCTGTAAACCCTAGAAGTGGTTGTGCGTGAAAATCCCAGTAAATCAGCAGTTTTTGAAACAGTCAGACCAACCCATCTGGTACCAACAATCATGCCACGTTCAAAGTCACTTAAATCTCCTTTCTTCCCCATTCTGGTGCTTAGTTTCAACTTCAGCAAGTTGTCTTCACCATGTCTAGATGTCTAAATGCATTGCGTTGCTGCCATATTATGGGCTGATTAGTAATTTGTGTTACCAAGCAATATATATATATATACATACACACATATCTATATGCATATTTATACAAATATCTACATATGTTTATATTTATATATATTTATTATATATTTAAACAAATGGTTTATGTTGAGCATAAAGAAAAAAAATATAGGCTCTTTGCACATGCATCAAGGTAATATTTTTGAATTCTGCAATTAGTCGCTGTTATAACATTGAGCTGAAAGTAAGTACAGAGGCACACATCTGTGTGCTATGTACATTTGTTACTATTTTACTAACACAATAAATGTAAAGTTTTTTGGCACAGCTTTTAGCGAAAATAGTTGAGAAACGCAATATCCTGAAAAACAACCTTGCTTTTCTAGGTTTATATCACATCTTGGTTCATTTCCAGGGAGGAATCTTGAAGGAATTTTACTCCCCCAGGCTCTCTCTGTGTTTCTCTCCCCTCAGCGTCTTGTGATGTGTTGCAGTTCATGACCAGTGATCTATGTAAAGAAAAAATAGGTTGAAATAACTGAAGCATAGTAAACTGCACACAAAGTAACTGAGATTTTTTAGCAAGGAATATAAAGTTGAGATGCTTGTCCTGAACTACAGTCTTATTCCTCGTGGTCTTCACAATATGACTTCTCCCAGTCAAAGCCCATTCCATGTTTTACCACAGTAAAACTTGACACCAGGAAAGCATTTTGCAGATGAGGATGCAATGATCTTAGAGAGCTGTCTAGACAAAGTAGCAATGTTATTTCAATTATTGTATTAATGTGCTACGTTTGATAGGAATAATAATTATATGCGTACCATATCATGAACATGTGCTGAAGCAATATAGCAAGAGTAATGTGTTTTAGTAACAGTAGTTGGTTTTCTCAAATACCTGAGCTAATTCCTTCCATTATTTATTGTTGCATACTGCACCAACATAAAATATACTGACTCATTTACAGCTAAATTGCAGAGAATTTCATTTTTATTTAACTGTCACTTAAAGTCAAATGTAGGTACATCCAGATGCTTGAACATTAGTTTCAATCTCTTGTAGAGCCCCCAGGGCATCAAAAAACCATGATGTTCTGGTTACAGCTGAGATTGCCATTCTGCAGTAGAAAGTGCCATTGTTTGACTCCCAGAAGTTGTGCGAGTCCTGGATTAGAGCACACCTGTGCATCATCAGACGTATGTGCCTGCCAGGAATTAACACCACATCTGAAAACCAGACAATGGCAGTCTTCCATGAGAGTCTTGTCAGTGACAGCTAACCTTCACCCTGACAGGGCAATTCAAATATGTCTGAGCAATCTGCAAAGTCTAGTATCTACTGGTAGACAATAAGCCATCATCTTTGATAGCTGTGAATCCTAAGTGATGATATTTTAGTAAATGGACAAGATAAGGCTTCAACACCACAGCCATCAGCTCTCACGCCACTTGTCAAGGAATCTCAAGATACAGGTCACTTACCACCCTAGATACTTTTATCTAATACCAGGCCATACAAAACCACATAGACTGAACTACTGTTATTTTGAGTCAACCCCATGCAGTTGTGGAGGTAAGGGGGTGCTTTCTCATCCTGAGGAGGTAACCCTGTGCCGCAGCAATATTGTAGAGCCTATTAAAAGGACATATTTTCCAATTCCATCTTGTGATCTCAGGCACAAAATTCTTACCATTCTCTTTTCAGCCCTAAAGAGGTTTTTGTTTTTGCAAAGTTATGATTAGAGAGGGTACATTAACAGGGTATCAAAAGGATTATTAAGAAGCAATGGTCTTGGAAGAGCAGGATAGGGTACAGTCACTTTGCTAATACACGACACCTCTGAATATAAAAAAAACTGTCGCAAACCTCAGTCAGAATTTTTTTTTTTCGGCATTCTGTATTTCTGTTTCCCATTAATTTTTGGAACAACATGATGTGATACATGAGAAAAACAATATTAGTTAGCAGCTAATACTTGCTAGCTAAGAATGCCAAGCACAGATGTGGGTATAGGATTGTGTATATGGAGGTTTTCTAAGTATTTTTTTTTCTATTGGTTGAATTAGATGGACTGTTTTTATTCAGCCTAACTATGAACTATGCAACAATTGCATTTATTGAAGATAAAACGTGTTCTATTTTGAAGCAGACTGAGATTAATTTACCTTTTCAAAACAATTGAGTGACTTCTGTTAAAAACTGTGCTTTGTTAAACAATTGGGCTGCATTCATGGAAAAACCTGGACATTAAGTTGCCATTCTACAATCTTAATGGCTGCCAGATCATATAGGTGAAACTCGAAAAATTAGAATATTGTGCAAAAGTTCATTTATTTCAGTTATGCAACTTAAAAGGTGAAACTAATATATGAGATAGACTCATTACATGCAAAGCAAGTTCAAGCCGTGATTTGTCATACTTGTGATGATTATGGCTTACAGCTCATGAAAACCCCAAATCCACAATCTCAGAAAATTAGAATATTGTGAAAAGGTGCAATATTCTAGGCTCAAAGTGTCCCACTCTAATCAGCTAATTAAGCCATAACACCTGCAAAGGGTTCCTGAGTCTTTAAATGGTCTATCAGTCTGGTTCAGTAGGAATCACAATCATGGGAAAGACTGCTGACCTGACAGTTGTGGAGAAAACCATCATTGACACCCTCCATAAGGAGGGAAAGCCTCAAAAGGTAATTGCAAAAGAAGTTGGATGTTCCCAAAGTGCTGTATCAAAGCACATTAATAGAAAGTTATGTGGAAGGGAAAAGTGTGGAAGAAAAAGGTGCACAAGCAACAGGGATGACCATAGCCTAGAGAGGATTGTCAGGAAAAGGCCATTCAAAAGTGTTGGGGACTTTCACAAGGAGTGGACTGAGGCTGGAGTAAGTGCATGAAGAGCCACCTTACACAGACGGATCCTGGACATGGGCTTCAAATGTCGTATTCCTCTTGTCAAGTCGCTCCTGAACAACAAACAACGTCAGAAGCATCTTACCTGGGCTACAGAAAAACAGACCTAGTCTGTTGCTCAGTGATCCAAAGTCCTCTTTTCTGATGAGAGCAACTTTTGCATCTCATTTGGAAACCAAGGACCCAGAGTATGGAAGAAGAATGGAGAGGCACACACTGCAAGATGCTTGAAGTCCAGTGTGAAGTTTCCACAGTCTGTGTTGATTTGGGGAGCCATGTCATCTGCTGGTGTTGGTCCACTGTGCTTCATTAAGTCCAGGGTCCACGCAGCTGTCTACCAGGAGATTTTGGAGCACTTCATGCTTCCTTCTGCAGATGAGCTTTATGGGGGTGCTGACTTCATTTTCCAGCAGGACTTGGCACTTGCCCACACTGCCAAAAGCACCAAAACCTGGTTCAATGACCGTGGGATTACTGTGCTTGATTGGCTAGCAAACTCACCTCACCTGACATTGCCAAGAGAAAGATGAGAGACATTAGACCGAACAATGCAGAAGAGCTGAAGGCCGCTATTGAAGCATCCTGGTCTTCCATAACACCTCAGCAGTGCCACAGGCTGATAGCTTCCATGCCACGCCACATTGATGCAGTAATTGCTGCAAAAGGGGCCCAAACCAAGTACTGAGTACATATGCATGCTTATACTTTTCAGAGGTCCGATATTGTTCTATGTACAATCCTTGTTTTATTGATTGCATGTAATATTCTAATTTTCTGAGATTGTGGATTTGGGGTTTTCATGAGCTGTAAGCCATAATCATCACAATTATGACAAATCACGGCTTGAGCTATCTTGCTTTGCATGTAATGAGTCTATCTCATATATTAGTTTCACCTTTTAAGCTGCATTACTGAAATAAATTAACTTTTGCACGATATTCTAATTTTTTGAGTTTCACCTGTATATGCCACCTTTTATTGTTTACCTAATTTATAAAGCACATTTCTTGTACTTATTTGCCTACATTATCCACTCCAAGAAAAGACACCGTCCTCTGGATTTATTTTGTTTGTGTAAAACAGAACTTCACATTAGCTACTAAAGGGGCTAAGGAACAGTAAGCCTCGGTTCACATATATGCAAATTGGATGCGATTTGAACTGCATCTGTTTCGTATGACATGTGAACAATACCGTCCTTCTATGGAGCTGGTTCACATATGTGCCGACCAGTCACAGCGCAAAAGAGTTAGCCTAGAAAAAAAGTTGTTGCCTAGAAAAAAAGTGTTGGGAAGTCCAAAATGTTACCATTGTCACCAGACTAGGAGATGGGGGCAGCTGTTTTAATGACAGCTGTGTAAGAGGGGAATTTCCTTCACTGTGGAGAGGATTTCTTTCATTTCCTTCTGTGTCTCCATAACAAGAAGTGGAGAAAAATCTCCACATGGACACAGGCAGCAAAAATTAAACAGGAGTTTTAACCATCCAATTTTCCAAACCTAAAAATAAACCTGTGGATTGCTAGATCCTCTACTGCTAACTTTTACTGAAACTCCTGTGCTTATACTAAATAATTTAGCAAAGAAAATGCGCTGAAAGCATTTAACAGGTGATATCAGCATGGTTATTTTAAAAATGAATTCAGATGATTTTTTTTGGACCTTATTCCTGGTTCTAGAGATCACAGGCACATGGCTTTGGTTGCTAGACAAGATCTAAGCTATAATCTAAGTTCCAATCTTGAAATCTGAAACTTTGTAAAGCCTAAATTGGTATGTATATGTGTATACAGCAAACACATTTATAGCACAGAAATGTGTATGGTCAAGTAAATGGCATATAATTGGTTTACAGACCATTTCAAAAATATTTCATTTCATGACACAAAAACTAGTGAAAACTTCAGACTTGGTATTTCTGTTAGACATCAATTAAATGTTTCCTGTATTCCAACCACAGCATCACCTGCCTGGACTTTGCATGTTCTCCCTGTGCCTGCATGGATTTCCTCTGGGTACTCCGGTTTCCTCCCACAGTCCAAAGAAATGCTGGTAGGTTAATTGGCTCCTGTCTAAATTGACCCTAGTATGTCTATGTATAAATGTAGGTTAGGGACTTTAGATTGTACGCCCCTTGAGGGTTAGGGACTGATGTGCATGTACAATATATATGTAAAGCGCTGCGTAAATTGAGGGCGCTATATCAGTACCTGTAATAAATAAATAAATCTGTTAATCATTTTCATACACTGGTTTGGAGTTATTTTGGCACATTCCTCTAAATAGAACAAGTTGATATTTTTGGACTGTGCTATGTTAACTTCTCCCTTTGGGTCATTTCACACCACTTCATTGAGAATACGTTAAGGATAGAGTGTATCTTCATTATCATTTCAGAATTACTAGTCTAGCCCACAAGAGTATAGGAAGGTAGATTAAGAGAGATAAGTGAACACCTCCTAGTTTTATGGGTAAGTTCACCTTTTTAGAAAAAAATTATAAATACACATATTTTTGCAGAAAATAGTGTATTAATAATTTTTTACTGCAGGAGGTTGGAAAGCATTAAACCCGTGATCAGTAAATCAGGGGTGAAATGTCAGGCTTCTACAGACAAGCCCTGCAGCTTTCGGCCCATACCTCCATATGGGCTGTCATTTTGAAAGGTTCAGGGCTTTTGAATGAATTAAAAGGGCACTCATTAGTGTCCTCACAGTTCATTCAGAACTGCAAGCCATCTGCTGTGGCTGAGAGTACTTGTAGTTAATTCATTCACAAGAAACTGTTAATGAGTGACCTGGCCATGTGAGTGGAGCCCAGCATGGCTGCACTGTTTTTGAATTGTGACAGCTGGTGCAGGGAGAAGATCCCCCTCCACACTGAGGGGGTCTCAGGGGAGAGACACCAGGAGATGGAACATATTGCATGTTCCACCCTAAATATGGGAACGTATACTCACCCAGTAAGCCCCAGTAAGGAGGGAAGCATGTTAGGGGACAGATCCTGAGGGGAGTGTCTGTGCTTGTACTGAACAATTAAGTTTGCTGAATTGTGTGTGGGATGAATGGACTCTGGAGGAATGAGCACCAGCAAACTAGAATTGAGGTTTTAAGCTGGCCATACATGGAGCGGATGAATTTCAGTCCAGATTTGGGCAGGGTGGTTGTACAGAAGTTGACTTCTGTACAACCACCCTGCTGAACCAGCCGAATATGGCCAGCTTAAGCCAACATATTGCAGTTAATTTACTAAAACTGGAGAGTGCAAAATCTGTTCAACCAATCAGCTTCTAACTTTACATTGTTCAATTAAGCTTCGACAAAAAAAAAAACTTGAAGATGATTGGTTTCAATGCACAGCTGAACCAATTTTTGCACTCTCCAGTTATAATAAGTCAACCCCATTGTGGCTAATTTATTAAAGAAATAAAGCCTGTTTACTTTGGAAATTGGACTATCACTTTGCGAAGGAGTTTGCACTTAGCTTAGTAAATGCGGAAAAATTGCGCTAAATTAAATCATCCAATCGTGTGTAAGCAAAAATCCTTTTTTATGTAGCATTCCTTGCACATGATTGGGGATAATTTTCAAAGTGAATCTTCATCACATTCACTAAGAAAAGGGAAAATTCCATTGCAAAGTGAAAGTTCTGATTTTTTTGTAAATCAGTCACACTGAAAACTCTACTCCCTGAAAGGTTTAAATCTTATTTCAACAGTTGCTAGGCATGAATGAGAGTGATTGTAGTGGCCAATCTACCCTGCTTCTATAGTCTACTTTTGATGCAAATTACTGAAAATAAAGTGCCACAACTTGCTTCTAATCCTGAGAACCAACTAATCACTGACCTAAGAAAATGGTTGTAGAGGCAGTAGATCCACCTCCTCCATGAACAGTCTTCTACACAGTATATAGAATACTCCAAGTTCAGGATGTGGCCCTAACACAAAGGAGAGGGCATTAACAGTGATATAAAAAATAAAATGTAATTCTGTTGTAAAGGTTAGCCATATTTCTAGAAAAGAAGGAAAACTCAAACTAGGTATCCTAATTTTAACAAAAAAATGTTAGGTTCTACCAGATCATACCCCTTTTCCCACTGCGGTCCTCTCTCTCTAAATAATTACACTAAGCAGCTAGTTTGGAAAGAGATGGCTGTGCAAGTACAGACTTATGAGATGAGAACCCATATTTGAAAGTCAAATTTATTTTCCTGAAATATAAGCTCACATACTGACTATGCTAGAGCTTGTTAGCCTAACATGGAATCTTTGGTGCAGCATTGATAGGTATAAAATCTTCCTCTAACCTAACATTTTCCAGATAATATACTATTAAATGCTAAAGAAGAAGGCACAAATCATGTGCTCTTTCCTAGAAATATAAATTGCTGAAATAGCAGGGATGTTTTTTCTCTTCATGTAATACTTCCCATGACTAAACTTAATAAGGGCATGTTTTTTGTCTTTCTTGTATTTTGATTTTATTGTTAAGTTGGAATAAGAAACAAAATATGATTTCCCGTGCATTCATGGTACTCACATGATCCATTCTTATGCTTACCTGTGCCATTGTTCCTTTTGCCATTCCACCAGTCATGTCTCCCTACATTTTTTAGCAATATTCTCTACAGTTCATGTTGTGTACAAAGCATAAAACTGTTGGATTGCTCTCAAGTTCGGTTGACATAGCTTTGTCAGGTCTACAAAACAAGATAGGACTATGAAACCTCATCACTCTCTGATTGTCCATAACCTAGAGGGGAGTGGTTCTGTTTCCTGTAATTCATAATATTCAATACAGACAGAGAGCACAGGAAGATATCATCTCACAAAACTTCTGACACTTACTGTAACAGGTGTTTTTTTAACTTATCAAACAGAAGCAAAACACTTTCAAAGGTACATTTAATGCAGAGCTCCACCCAAAAGGGGATGTTCAGTTTTAAGACTTCGTCCCCCGCTTCCCGTTAAGGATTGGCACCTTAGGGGAGCAGAGAAGGGGTACGCGAATTTGACATGTACCTGTTCCCACTTCCGCTGCGATTGCCTAGGCCAGAGGTATTAAACTGGTGGTCCTCCAACTGTTGCAAAACTACAAGTCCCATTATACCTTAGCCTTTGGGAGCCAGGCTTGTAACTGTCAATCTTGCAATGCCTGATGGGACTTGTAGTTTGGCAACAGCTGGGGGACCACCAGTTAGACACCTGTGGCCTAGGCAATTGGAAGCAGGAGGTGTCCTCCCTCCGTCCCCGTAGCCTTCTGGGACACGTGACAGGTCCCAGAAGACTACGGGGTCATTCACAAAGTGCAGCGCTATTCGCACATACTCAGTGGGCACCCGGCTGTGAAACCTCAAGCTGTCACAGCCGGGTGCCCACACTGAAGATGCCAGGGAGCAAGGAAGGCCAGTGATCTCTGCTGAAGTGAGGACACCGCTGGATTGAGGGACAGGTGAGTATCTGTTTTTTAAAAGTCAGCAGCTACACTTTTTATAGCTGCTGACTCTTATTTTTTAAAAATTTGACTGGAGCTCTGCTTTAACAGACCAAAGAGGACCGAATAAGAGACATTCTTTGTTGGGGTTTACATACGCCTTATTTTAATCATTTAATTACTAGAGGTCAATGAAGCCTAGATGCCCAGAATAAATTTAGCGGTATATGTCAGCAATAACTCTATGACTAATCTGCCTACACAAATAATTTTAAAATTTTTTAAAGACAGGAGTGCTCATGCTTTTTTTTATAAGCTGACAAATGAACACATTTTTTTTACATGTTTCAATAGTTTGTTATTTTATACACAAGTTTTTGATCAGATTTTTACAGTTTTTCTAATTAATGTTTATTATTTATAAACTGTATAGTACAATGACAGCTGTACCTTGCTGGTTTTACTGTCGCTTTGCCTCTTTCTGTATGGGAGTTAGTTAGTTAGTTAGTTAGTTAGTTAGGACCAGCACCTGTAGGTTAGAATGTCCAGAAATAGTTCTTTTAGGGCACTGTGTCGGAGAATACTAATCTACAGATTGTGATGGGGAAAAGGGTAAAGACTAAGTTCACCTTTGGAACATGTTACATGTGTTTAGGGTGTAATATTTAACATGTCCAAGCTCCTGCCTCCTCTCTCCCCTGATCCCCCTTCTCTGTGACAGAGATTTGGGGATTTTCTCCCCGTACCCGCTGTCACAGTTTAAAAACACAGCCATATCATTCATTCAAAGAGTTCTGTGAATGAATGAACTGCATGTAGTTTCTGCCTCCGCAGCTGATGGATTGTACGTCTGAATGAACTGCGAGGATGCTGGTGAGTGCTTTCATAGTGCATTGATCTTTCTGTCATTCAGTAACTGCCTGCCCATACAAGGCATGGGCAGACAGCTGTACTGAGTGTCTACAGGATCCAGATATTGCACTCGTGATTTGCTGATCCTTAATGCCTTAACAACTGCAGTGTAAAAAAAAAATAAATGCACATTTTTTTAACCTGCAAAATGATGTTCATTTATTTATTTATTTAAAAGGTGAACTTTTCCTTTAAGTAATGTTTTAAATGTGTTAAAGAGTCCTTACTTCTAGCATGTTATGGGCTCTTTAAATAAGGTTCATGGTGGGATTTCCCAGTGGCTATTATACTTCTAATGGTAATTGACAATGAAAGTGCAGGTACTAACTAACCCAGTCTTCCCACTTACTGTACACCATGCCTTCCTCCTGTCAGACAGCAATCAAATGCATACCTCTGATACAAACAGTCAGCTTGGCTTTTCTAGGGCTGGATGGGATTTACAGGCTCTGCCACACTGCATGACTAAGGCACAACAGACGTCATCAGCTCAACGTGATAATGACCACTATGTTCCCCCCCAAGTCCTTCTCCCCCAACTTAACTGCAATAACCACCACAACACGATTTTGGAGTAAAATTGGTCATAGCAGCCATTTATTAACAAATAAACAAATATAACAAACATTCCTTAAAACAGAAACAATGTTAATAATACAGTAACAACAAACATAAGTTTGACGATCTTTGGAGGCACTGAGCCTCAGGGACAAACCCCAACTCTCTACTTATACTTACCAGTTAACCCACCATTAACTGGCATTCCACAGGGGACTCCATACTTTAGATGGGTCCCTAATATGATAATCACAACAGATTTTTTAAACGCCTCCAAAGACCCCATCTGCCATGCCACTATGACCACCTAATGAGAATTGATCCAGCGCAGGGTCGGGAGGAGAGAACTTTCTTCCTCAACATTTCTTTCCCAAATGTCTGGAACGTTACAATCCCGCCTTGAAGACCCCCTTCAGCCCCTCCTTCTACTGTGAACCCACCAATCTCAGTAAATGCCTCTCTTAACTGCTATTTACAATTAACCCTATCTCTCCCTGATTCTCCTGTTTCCCAGTCATGCTAACCCTTCGCTATTCTTTTTTTTTTGGTTTGGGCTATTCTTTATTCGCAGGGCAGCACAGTGGCTAAGTGGTTACCACTTCCACCTGGTAGCACTAGGGTTATTGGTTCAAATCCTAGCCACAGCACTACCTGGATGGAGTTTGCATGTTCTCCCTGTGCCTGTGTGGGTTTCTTCAGGGTACTCCAGCTTCCACCCACACTCCAAAGACATGCTGGTAGGTTAACTGGATCCTGTCTAAATAAAATGTTTATGTATGAATGTGAGTTAGGGACCTTATATTGTACACCCCTT
The DNA here is from genome assembly GCF_062004578.1 of Staurois parvus. Lineage (NCBI taxonomy): Eukaryota > Metazoa > Chordata > Amphibia > Anura > Ranidae > Staurois > Staurois parvus. The sequence goes on along the minus strand of NW_028317918.1, from coordinate 2,905,970 downwards.
GAGGGTTAGGGACTGATGTGAATGTAAAATATATATGTAAAGTGCTGCGTAAATTGACAGCACTCTTTAAGTACCTGTAATCATAATAATGTACCCATACATTTAACCTTGTATTTACATGAGATGTTTCTATAGAATATAAAGGCCACCCTAAACACATGTCACTACCGTCAGCAGTGGTATATAAAGCATATAAGAGACTGAGTGTATCCATTGCAGAGAATGCCCTTTGAATCAGCCTGGAACTGTGGCCTCCAAATCCACCAGGAAGTGTGTCTGCATTGAAGGTATGGTTTTTACTGTAAGTAGTGCAGTGCCTGGGGACATAGAAACCAAAGGTAGTTCCTAACTACATTTTATCCTCAGCTGTCAGTTACAGTAATTCTTAAAATATAGACACAAAAAATAGCAACTGAAAACTGAATTCTGAATTTAATAATGACTTTGATTTTTAAGATTCTGTTGAATTTGGAAAATTGTTTACTGACCTTTTGATAAAAAAAAACTCTGCCTGCCTCAGCTCAAGCATTGCAATTTTGCTACGAAGATAGTTTTTTTGATCATTTAGCCATGTAATCAAAAAGCTATAAATTCAGTGTAAGGTGAATTTCTTGGAAAAAGACAAAAACAATTCTACAATTCTCTTTAGAGATTTAATATTACATTGTTATGTTGGAAACTAGTCGAAGTATACTTTACAAGCCACATAATACAGAATGCTTACCAAATGTAATATTAGATGGGATGGAGAAGAAAGAGACGAGGCAGGATATTTGCACTTGTTTAATAAGCATAAGCAGAATTATTGTAATGTCAGAAAGCGGCTTTCCTTTTGGTAAGAGAAAGGAAGTTAAACAAAACCACTGGCTGAACACATAATACAAATTGTACTTCCTCTTATTTGAAAGCATATTAAGAGCTGTCTGGACGCCAGCTGTGTGGTTGCCTTCTCCATCTACTGGCAGCACCCTTTCACAATAATTATTACTAAGTTAGGGAAAGGAGAAGGAAAACCCTATTTTTCTAAGCAAGCTGGTTGTTTATAATACAGGGCAAATTCCATGCAGGCAATGCTTTGTATTGGCAAAATAATATCTAATGAACACAATTTGGTAAAAAAAAAGTGATCTCACAAAAGACATGGCTGCAATGAGCAATGTTGGCTTGTCTGTGTATTTTATTAAACAGTGCCTGCCAATAGAAAATCAGGCAATTGCATAAACTGCTAAAATATTTAAGGAGATGCTACTAATAATTATATATAAAATATTATATGCTTTGCTATATACGTGTAGCTCTACCCTCGTGAGGGACGCTTGTATGATTTCCACAGGCTCCCCTTTACTCGCCTCACAGCCAGGCATGGTGTATTCCTGCAGCCAAATACACTTACACATACTGCAGCTCGATATCTTCAGTGATCGGTCTAGGGGATGTTTGTGTTTGAAGTTTTATTATAGAACTGGGGATAGGGATGGGAAATTGAAGTAGGATATTCCAAAAATTAGAACTATTCACACTGAGGACATCAAGCTGATCTCTTAGTTGAACACTGTAGAAGTTTTAGCTGACACTAGATAGCAGACTTCTTTGTAACATATAACAGCAAGTAGTTTAGGAGTGAGCAAAGTTCCTTTAGCTGTAGTAGTAGATACAGGGCTGAACACATCGGGTACAAGCCCATTACGACAGACTACGACAGCCCAAAGGTAACATAGCTGAGCAAAGTCCTTTGCAGTAGCAACACTTGGACAAGCTCTTCAGAACACTAGCCAGTGTTCCCTTTTTCCAGACCCATGCTGACTATATCAAACACCAGGGAGGTAGCAAGCACGCAGCGTCCCCAAATTTCTCAATGTCAGTACTCACAAGGCTCATGGGCAGAATGGTTGCCTCCTTCCAATCATCCAAGCGAAACCCTCCAATGATACCAGAAAGCTTTGGTGGACAATTCCCCTCAGTCTGCTTACTGAAGAACCAGGGTCATGCTCTCCAACATCAGGCCCTCAGGTTGACCCACCTGAGGCCACATGGCAGCATGTACCATGCAAGGCAGCCTGCCTCCAACTTGGCTGGTGCAATCCACTCTCAAGAAAGACACTGAACCCATGTGCTCCCTGAACATAAATACAACTCCCAGCATTCAATGGGGCAATCCTTCCCTGCAATTGGCCAGGGCTGTATCCATATTCATGCTGTGCATTTGCCTAGCCCCTACCCATGTTCTGGAAGGCTCTCATAGCTTCCTGAAGGCTGGCAGAACTCAGACAACCTCCAACAGCACGGGAGCAGCATGAGCAGACCTAACTAATCAATCACAGCACTCTATTACACAGAATACCACACTGAATTTACCTGACAGCCTCTCTGGTAAGCAGAGAAACACAGCTATACTTAACCGAGCTATACATATCCTAGCACCTAACTAGGAGGGTGCTACACACATATGTCCATTACTTATGACTTTCTATTCTATATTTCCATTTTCCCTTTTCTACTTGCTTTCACATAATAAAGTGGAATTAAACCATCAGTTTAACGGTTTCTCAAAATAGTTACATTCAGGGTATGCTGTGAATGATAATTTTCACAAGTGCTTTCAACCAAACTGTCAAGTCATCAAATGGTGTCATAACAGATCACATGTACAGCACCATGGCATCTGCAGAGCAAATAGAGCCTAGCAAGACAGCTTTGTGGCAGTAATGTAGTGGATAGTTTATTTCTGCTTTAAGGCTGCTGTTGTCCTGCTCTTTATAGCCTGTCCCTTTTTACAGGCACTACAGTAATAGCAGACTGAATGTGTTTTTTACAGGGCTTATTTCCAAACTTTGGCTGGTAGTAATTGATTTTTTTTCACAACCTGTTCTTGTCTGCATGCACTGCACTAATAACAGATTGTATGTGTTTTTCACAGGGCACATTTCCTTACTGTTGCTGGCTGCATTTCTTTTGAAAGGCATCTGTTTAAAAACAGTGAAAAATGCCTTGGTGTAGGACTATCCACTTAGGAATCGCTTGAGATTTGGGTCCCCCTATAGTCCTGCACAGCCAAGCAACGTGCATCTTCACATAGACTTGCATCCAGAGTCAGAAATCAGTCCTTGAGCTTTGGTTTTGTTATTTTTATTTAGGGTATTTAAACTGGGATAGGGTTAGGGGTGTACAGGACAACTTCCTGGAACTATTTACAAGCCTTCACTGCAACACAGTCTCTGTTGGAGAGCTAGCCACCCCAGACCCTAGATGAACTCCTCTTCTTCACCAAGCAATCTGGAGGTATCCCTGAACTGGAGATCTGATTTCTGTCACTTTAAGAGATGGACAGTCACTGCCAGGATGCGAATCTGGCTTCCCACCAGGGGAAGTGCTCCTTCCCCTATCTGCCAAGGGGTGCAGGGATACTCACTCAGATCCTCTCCTGTACCGCTGGTGGATTGGTGGCTGCTCTCAGGCTGGACCGCTCCTTCTCTGCTGTACAGGTGGTCTTCGCTCTTGGGGCCAATGAAGCTCTGAGCTTTTCCTTTCCAGCTCTAGACCTGCAGGTAGGCCCCATCCCACCGGGACTCCTCGCAACCTCCAGCCTTCAGCCTCACATCTTCTTCACTGTCTTCCACCTGACTCTCCTCCTCTTACTCCTACTCCTGCTATTGGAGCAGGCTCCCTTACTTTTTAGGGTTGTCCTGGTCTCTTCCAATATAAATATAAGTAAAGTATCCCCTGCCACTAAAACTAACCAAAATACCCTTTCACATACTAGAAAAACTTTCACCCTTGAAAGTGCAAATCATTAAACATAGATCTAATACGTCCAATACCTCCACACCATAAACCCAAGTGCTAAAACTCAAATAATAATAAACTGTAAATTCCAAACACCCCTTATGATTAAGTCCTGGATGTGACGAAACGCATCAAGGGAAGTGACGTCAGACGTACAGGAAAGGAACCGGAAGTGGCTTGTCGGCAATTTTGGAAGCTGGTAAAACCGCATGTCAAGCATAGAGGAAGCTGCTCGGCAACCCTGAGAGGTTTTCGGGCATGGGAATATGCGTTTATTCTACCTTTTCTGGAGTCTTGGGAAATATTTTTTTAAATCATGAGGATGCTCAGGAGGATATGATGGATAACATCCTAAGAGGTATACTTCAGGAGTGGAGGAAAGGAGTGGAAGTATGCTGATGATTCCTACTATATGAATAAGGTGTTTTTTATTTTTTGTTCTGGTAAGAGTATATATGCTTTTTAACTATAGAAGTATACACTGTTGTGGTCACTTGTTTTTGCTGTATTCACAGAGTGACGCACTATCACTTACTTTGCACAGTGTTCACTATTTTGCATTATTTGAAATGTTTGCACTTTATTTGGAGTTAATGTACATGGGAAAGGAATGATACTTTTTTGTGATGTGTTTATTAAGGTAATGTACTATTTAGTTTTTCTTTTTTTTTAGGTATTTTCTGTCCTTTAAGAGCCAGTGGAGGGACTCAGCACGAAAGGATTTGACAAGCTGGATTTGGACACTCATTTTGTTGCAGGGACTTTAATTTTTTGAGTGACTTTACACGGATATTTTATTAATTTTGGACATTGGACTTTATGTTTGGAATTTACAGTTTATTATTATTTGAGTTTTAGCACTTGGGTTTATGTTCTGGAGGTACTGGTCCCTTCCAAGCCTCCTGTTGAGGATTGGCCAGGTTCCCTCAAAAGTACAAGCCAGCAATTCCTCAGATCCACCCACTGCCTCTAGACCTTTCTCCAAAGCTCTAGAGCAGGGGGAAATTCCAGAGGAGCTGGCCTGCAGAGCTTCTCAGCCCTGACCAATATTTCACCTCCTGACTATCATACCTAAAGCTGCTACCCAGCCCTCCTCTTTGACAATCAGGATTACTAGCTCCCCCTAGCTGACTAGGAGGATGCTACATTGGCAATGTGCATCAGCACAAAAGCTTATTGTTTTCCTTTGAGAGAGCACATTACAAGGTTACAAGATTTTAATTTGTTTCAATTGCAGTGCTTGGGTACATTTTTGTGTGCACATATCTGTATACCCACAAATTCTTGTAAGAACCAAAATCTGATTGACAGCTAGCCAGATTTTCAACTGTTTTACATTCCATTAGTGTCAGCAGGGCACAGTTTAGTGTGATTGTTGTTACAACACCACCACCCCCGGTGGATAGCGTGGCCTCACCTGAGGAGCAGAGTCCATGCATCAGCTGGTCTTCACCAAAGGTCCTGATGATGGTGATGGGTTTCACTGCATTCTAAGGTGAGTGTGGACAAGGATGCTATGATGTGGAGATGGTGCAACAGGCAGTGACTGGAGAACAGTCCAATCCAGGCAGAGGTAGCCAACAGACAAGACAGCAGAAGAGAGGTCAGAGCAATCTAGGCTCATAATTGCCAAGAGAGAAGAAAAGAGTTTGGGTTCAAGCAGAAGTCATGGGGTAGGCAGCAGGCAAGAAAGTAGTGAGGTCTATCCAGGTCAGTGATGAAACAGGCAATCAGTGTTACAGTATGGCTCTTTTACACAAGGCAGGGTAGCTGTCTAGGAGATGCAGTAACAACCACTTTCATTGCTGGTGCTTAAATACCCCTCTGGGACAGGCCCAGAGTCATTCTGAGAGCTCAGAAAACCTGTTGGCGATTCTACCAGCTGATGTTTTTCCTTTCTGGATAACATTAGTGACATTGCATTAGCACCAGGCAACAGTGTTTTTATTTACTATTGTTTTTAACAAAATGTACCCCTTTTTCATTCATGTAGAATGGAGGGCTGGATATCTGTAGCCCCCTTTATTTTAACCACTTGAAGACCAGACTGTTTCACCCGCTTCCATTCCAGGCCATTTTTCACTTTTCAGCTCTGTTTAACTTTGCATGACAATTACTCAGTCATGCAACACTGCACCCAAATTAATTTTATATTGATTTCTTTAGACAGACAGAGATTTCCTTTAAAGGTATTTTCACCAGTGGGTTTTTCACTTTTTACTAAATAAAAAAAGGCCGAAAATTATATAAAAAAAAGTTTTTCTTAGCTTCTGTTTTAAAACATTGCAAATAAATAGACTTTGTTTTTATATTTGGGCCAAAATGTATCCTCCTACATTTCTTTGGTGGAAAAAAGTGTATGTTATTTCGTCTGTGTGCAAGTTATAGAGTCTATAAATTATGGTATATACACTGAAAAATCTACCTATTATTATTATTATACAGTATTTATAAAGCGCCAATAGTTCGCTCAGCGCTGTACATTACAAAGGGGGACAGAACATGTGACAGAACAATAACAATACAATGCAAAACATGAGGGGATCGAGGGCCCTTCTTTTTCGAGCTTACAATCTAGGAGGGAGGGGATGGTGGCACAGGAGGAGATAGCTGTGGGGGATGGAGTGGTAGGAGGAGTGGAGGAGGTCGGCAAGTTAGCAGGGGGTGGGGTAGGCTTCCCTGAAGAGGTGGGTTTTCAGGGTGCGCCTAAAGGAGAGGAGAGTAGGTGATAATCTGATGGGTTGGGGCAGGGAGTTCCAGAGGATGGGTGACACCCTGGAAAAGTCCTGGGGGCGGGCATGGGAGGAGGAGACCAGGGAACTAGAGAAAAGGAGGTCTTGCGAGGAGTGGAGTGTGCGTGCTGGGTGGTACTTGGATATTAGGTCGGTGATGTAGTTCAGGGCAGTATGGTGGACGGCTTTGTACGTCAGTGTTAGGATTTTGAATTTGATCCATTGCGCAATCGGAAGCCAGTGAAGGGATTGGCAGAGGGGGAAGGTGTAAACGGAGTTGGAAAGGTGAACAAGTCTGTCAGCCATATTCAGGATCGACTGAAGCAGGGATAGCCAGTGGCGAGGCAGGCCAATAAGGAGGGAGTTGCAGTAATCGAGTCGTGATATGATGAGGGAGTAGATGAGCTGTTTAGTGGTTTCTGGGGTTAGGAACGTGCATATTTTGGCTATGTTGCGGAGGTGGAGTCAGCATGAGTTAGTTAAAGATTGTACTTGGGGCTGGAAGGATAGGTTGGAGTCCAGAATGACACCAAGTACTCTGGCCTGCGTGGCGAGTTTGATGGTGTCGTTGTTGGACATGATGGAGAAGTCAATGGGGGGTGGTGTGCGAGCTGGGGGGAAGACAAGAAACTTGGTTTTGGAGAGGTTCAGTTTAAGGAAGTGGAGCGACATCCAGTCTGATATGTCGCTCAGTAGGTGTGTGATTCGGGCGGAGACTGAGGGGGTGAGGTGGGGGATTGAGAGATAGATTTGTGTGTCGTCGGCATATAGGTGGTAGTTGAAGCCGTGAGAGTGTATGAGTTGGCCAAGGGAGGAGGTGTAGATGGAGAAGAGAAGGGGCCCGAGGACGGAGCCTTGAGGGACCCCAACAGAGAGGGGGAGTGAGGGGGAGGTGGTAGCATTATAGGTAACGCTGAAAGAGTGTTGTGACAGGTAGGATGAGAGCCAGGAGAGAGCAGAATCTCTGACGCCGAGGGAGTGTAGTTTTTTGAGGAGGAGGGGGTGGTCGACTGTGTTGAAGGCCGCGGAGAGGTCAAGGAGTAGGAGCACTGAATAGTGGCCATTAGCTTTGGCGGTTAGCAGGTCGTTGGAGAGTTTGAGTAAGGCAGTTTCGGTGGAGTGTAGGGGACGGAAGCCGGACTGTAGGGGATCGAGGAGGTTGTTGTCATTGAGGTGAGAGCTTAGGCGGGTGTAGACGAGGTGCTCGAGGAGTTTGGATGTGAATGGGAGCAGGGATATGGGTCTGAGGTTGTTCGGGTCATTGGGGTCCAGGGAGGGCTTTTTAAGTATGGGGGTGATGTGTGCATGCTTCAGAGGGGAGGGGAAAGTGCCAAAGGAGAGGGAGAGATTAACCTCCCTGGCGGTATTCCCGAGTGTAGCTCGGGGTAACATTTCAGTACCAAAAGCGGTAACCCCGAGCTACACTCGGGAATACCATGCGGCACTGCTCCGGCATGTGTTCTTCACTTACCTTACCCTGCGCTCCCACGATGTGTCCCCTGCAGCGTCCCCGGCCATCTCCTCCGGCCGATGCCGGCATCCGGCTTCTGTGTCCTGTCCCTGTGACGTCGGGACGTACGGGCGCCGCGCCGGCGGCGGGAAATTTAAAAATTTTAAAAAATGTCATTTTTTTTTTTTTACATTTTACATAGTAAAACATTGCTGTCTCAACTAATTTCACATACATATTGTCCCTAGTGCTTTGTCCTGCGACCTGCCTGCATTTTGTCTGTTCTTTCTGCCTGGAAACTGAGAAATGTCCATGGCGTCCAAAAAGTGTCCCTTTAGGTCAAAAGCGGTTTAGATCAGCTAGAGAACAGCGATAGTAAATCAGAACCACTTACAGAATTGAGTGATAATGATTCGTGGGGGAAATTCGTCATCAGACACTGAAAACGATTTTGCGACTGAGCTCAGCAATGTGCGAACTTGGCGCTCTATTTCACATTTCAGTGTTTTTGGTTTGATTATATTATTGAATTAAATTTTTTATTATTTTTATATTATTTTTATGATTATTTATTAAATTATAATTTATGATTTTGTGTTTCAAATTTTATCATACCCGGGATGTTTACTAGACTCTTGTTCGGACAGATTTCAGTGAGTTTTTCCTAAAAATTACAGCCTACAATAAAAAAAATACATATTTCCATGCAAAAAAATGGTACCGCTTTCAGCACCAAAAATCTGAAATAATCATACCGCCAGGGAGGTTAAAGATGTTGGTGAGGGAGCGTAGGATGGAGGGGGAAGGAGGTTGTAGGAGTTGTGAGGGGATAGGGTTGAGGGGGCAGGTGGTGAGGCGGGCATCAGAGAGGACCTTGGAGACTTCCTCGATGGTAGTAAGTTCAAAAGTGCGGATTGTTGAGGGGGCTTCAGTATGAGGAATGTAGGGTGGGGTGGAAGTGGAGGTCAGAGCAGTGGTGGGGCCGTGGGAGAGGGGTGATGAGGGGGTAGCTGAGTTATTATTATACAGGATTTATATACAGTAGCGCCTACAGTTTGCGCAGCGCTTTACAAAATGATGGTAGTTACAATACAATTTGGTACAAGAGGAAACAGAGCTTACAATCTAGGAACCTATCTTATTTCATGAGGCCCTAAAATGGCAGGACAGTACAAATACCCCCCAAATAACTCCTTTTTGGAAAATGAAGAACTTGAAAGAAATTTGTTTTTTTCACAAAGATATAATTTTATCAAGTTATTGCTCACAAACAGCAATGACATACTTACAATTACACTCCAAAACACATTCTACTACTCCTCCCCAGCATGGGAATACCACATATGTGAGCTTTTATCACAGCCTTGATGCACAGAGGGGCCCAAAACCCACATAGTATCTTTGGGCTTTCAAGGCATATAAACCACAAGTCTAATAGTTGAACAGTATTTGTTTAATCATTTTTAAATCATTTTTTGTATTGGTACATTTTCCCCAGTTACCCTGGTCTTTTTTTAACAAAAGCTTGAAAGTTAGCCAAGAAAAAAGTTCAGAAAAAAATTTACAAGATTTAGCTTGTGGGGTGGGGTGCTATGTTCAGGGATTTCCCACCGGGTTTAGCAAACAGTTAGTGAACTAAGCTTTACTCAGTTCACTCATCTGTTTATACTGTAATGCAAGTTCTACCTTGGTTAAAGCCTGGAGGTCTACTTTACCTGAAGTAGAACTGGCATTCCAGTAAAAGGTGAAAGCAAGAGTAAATAAAGGATATTGTCTCATAACTGCTATAAGCTGTAATGACTGCCAAAAACTGAGAACCCAGCTCCAGTCAAAACTTTTCTATTTTTACTTTTAAAAAGAATAAGGAAGGTCACAGACAGAAAGAAAAACTGAAAAAAAAGATTAATGGGACTGTAGGCAGTATTCTTTATTCTATACAATAAAAGACCACAATTGTTTTGGTGCTAACTTGGCCACGGCCGTTTTATTATTGGTTTAAATATCATTCTTTATAATAACACTTTATTTTAACATATTAGCTTACTAATAATTGTAAAACATTTGTACTTAAATTAATCTTACTCAAAAAACCCCCAGAATTGTCACTATGACTCAAGCTATACTTATGAACCCAACACTTATCAACCATACCCATTAACCATACACTTTTTTCAATTTACATACTTACGTATTTTACCATCATTAAATATGATACTTACCAATAATAATTGGCCGCGACAAAAAGGGCGGGTGGGAGGGAGCACCACAGAGATGACTCCCAGGTTTCTGTTTTTTCTGTTAATGGACCCCCCTTAGTATACAGTATCATAGGGGAACTTGAAACTTTAACGTTTTTTTCTCCTTCTGTCACCAGTGGGGGGGACTAAAAACCCTTCTCGCCTTCTAGAATGTTCCCCCACTGTATTTATACAGTGGGGGAACTTGAAACCTTATTTCCCCTGCCACAGTCCCATAACAAAAGGGGGGGCTATTAATTTCCCCTTTTCTTTTCCTATTAGAACAAAGGCAAATTTTCCAAGGATTGTTCGTATTCAGTCATGGCCTAAAGATAGATACAAATCACATACTGCATCTCCTGACATTTTTAAGGTCCATTGAAAACTTGCTTATTGGCCCAGCACTGTCACTTGGAGTAAGTCACCAGCTCTTCTTCTCCCCGCAGGTATTAAAAGGAGAAGCAAGAAAGTGAAAGGAAGATGAGTATGTGGTTATAGGTTTGGGTCTTTAACACCTGCATGAAAGCCAGTTGTTTTTAAAGTGATATTAAACCCAAAACTAAAAATGTAATATACTACAGCTTACCAATCATTAGTTGTCACGGCTGCATCAGTTCTCTTTTCTTCTGCTTTTTTCCCCTCTGTTTTCATCTGGCAATCTGGCCAGTAACATACTTCCTTAGAAATGCGCCCATACTGGATGAAAGAGCATAAATACAATAACAAATTGAAGCCAAACTCCAGCTCACACTTTATAATCAGTTACAACAAATTATTTTTTTCTTTTGGGATTACACAAATGAATAAAAGCTGATCATTTTAATCACCAGTGCCAGTGGTTAATCGTCTGCCACATCCTTGTAAAATAATACATTCTGATGGAGAGCTTGTTCTTCTGAAAAACAAGATCTTACTGGCCAGATCACCAGAAAAATATAGAAGAAAGAGAGATTAAAAATGGAAACTAATACAGCCATCATATCTATGAATTGGTAAACTGAAATGGAATAAATGTTTGCTTTTGGGTTTAGAACCACTTTAAGTGCATGCCAAAAAATTCAAAGAGATAGAGATCCTCTTTAACCACCTCCCGGAAGGTGGCAGTGCAAGGTCGGGTTGCTGTTTATAAACGGCCTCCCCGCACCCTGCTTGTGCACGCTCCCTCCAGACACAGTGGAACACCGATCGTCGGACGGGACCTCTGTACGAGGTCCCGATCATGTGATCACTGATTGGCCAATCAGTGATCACATGCAGAGTAGTAAGCAAGATGTCACTTGTGACATCATTGCTTACTACGTGTGAAATCTGTGAATGATCACAGAGGTCACATGGTATAAGCCTACCATGTGACAAGCTGTGACCAATCACAGCTCACTCAGTAGTTGTCAATGGCTGCAAGAATGCAGCTAGAGAGAAGGAGAAATTATTGCTTTTACAGCCTTTATGGGTGTAAAAGCAATCAGTGTAAAAAAAAAATCTTCATCACCCCCCACAAGTAGTACAGTGTCACCATGGTGACACTGTACTGCTAGGGTGACAGTATGTAATTAAAATAATAAATAAAAAACAATATAAAAAAATAAAAAAAATGTTAAAAAATGTTTAAAAATTATAATTTTTGGTTATAAACTAATTTGGGTTATTTTTTTTTTACTAAAAATATAACAGAATAAATTTTGGCCAATATATATGATGAAATACTATTTATTTGCAAAATTTTATAAGAAAAACACTTTTTTTTTAATTTTTGGACATTTTAATTTACATAGCAAAAAAAAATAAAAATCCCAGTGGTGAATAAATACCACCAAAATAAAGCTTTATCTGTCTCAAAAAAATGCTAAAAAATTCATATGGATACAGTGTTGCTTGACCGAGCAATTGTCATTCAAAGTGTGATAGCACTGAAAGCTGAAAATTGGCCTGGAGAGGAAGGGGGTAAAAGTGTCCAGACTGGAAGTGGTTAAAGTGCAGTTTTAAATAGAATTATGCATAGAATATAGTACAGATCAAAAAATAAAACATTATAGCAATACCTGCAGTAATTATAATAATGCTTAGACTTCTTCAATAGACACTCTTAGGCAGAAAGTACTAAATTTACATGGGTGACCTATCAATCTCCTCCTAAAACATAGAGAACTGAGCTCAGTAGACATTCATGCAGTATTGGGGTGATACCGTGTGGCACAATTGCCTGACACAGCTTGCAACTTTCATCCTGTTGCCTTCCTAACCCTCTTGTATTGAACTGTATTGTTGCTGTATTGTCTCCCTTTATTTTGTAAAGCGCTGAGCAAACTGTTGAAGCTATATAAATCCTGTATAATAATAATAATAGTCAAGCCACAGGCAGAACTCCACCCCAATAAAACAGGCACTAGGTGCTCCTCTGCAGCCGCAAACCATGTAAATACAGTCTTTATGCAAAGAGCAGTAACCCATGGTATACATTCAAATTCACACTCATTCACATATGCTTTGACGTACAGCACTTTACTTTTCTTGAGCTGCTTTATTGAACAATTCCACAGTAATTTGTTCTCAGCCTATTCGTTCATTCCAAACACAGTGCTTATTTGCATGTTGCCAAATTTTGCTATTATTTCTTGTACGTCTTTTTTCTGCTAAACAGAGGACAAAAGTACCGCTTCTAACTAGTAGAGGCACAATACCAAAGTCATTTTATATCCTCCATCAAACATTTAAAGTCATCAAACTTAATTTCCCTTTTGTACAATAAAACTCTAAGAGGAAGCTTTCATAGGTTGTATTATGTAACAGTTCTATAAAAATAGCAGTCCAGCAACTGGAGCACTTCCTTCCGGAGGCCCATAACCTCCTAGGCTGAAAGCATACACTGGTTACCATGACAACCATGCGAGATGACACTAGGGGAAAAGCAGGAACAAAAGAGCCATTTTTTGCTCAGTAAAATAAGTCTTGGTTTTAATGGCCAGCATTGCAGTGAATAAAGGCTGTCTAAATGAGGGAGACCATTTAGTAATTCCATGCAGGTTTCTTTGACCTTACAGCGTGCTTCTTTATTTTAGGTTTTCCCTAAAGCAGGAAACAATTATATGGCATTTAATTATGAAATGGACAGAGACACTTTGTCAACTGTTGATGTTGTCAACATAAACAAACCTGTTAGTGATATGTTGTTATATTTTTGCAATTGTTCATGCAAAGTTTGTGCATTTTAGTACATAGTAATGGATAAAAGGAGGCCCCTGTCTGTACTGTAAAAGCTTACTGCCATTACTTTCTTTTGCCATTTTTTTCTGAAATAATTAAAGGTGATTTACATTGCTCTGTGCAGACATTCTCTAGTGATTTGATTTACTAGTATATGACAAATAAATGCATTGTTTCATTGGACAGCAGTATAGATAGTGTTCCAATAGTCTTGAGAGCCAGATCAAAGGAAGCAATACTTTAATGTGCACCCCATGTGCAGAGGTAATTTTAGCAACAATTACCATAATATTAGAATATAAAGTATACATAAAATCAGTCTGTAGCAGCCTTGTTCAACCTTTTCAACACAGAAGATCCCTTGAAATAATGTTCTGGTCTTAGAGAATCCCTGCTCAAACTTACTATACCTACAAGTCCTGATACATTAATGTGATGGTCAGTGGGAAGAATGTTCCTTACACTTGTGGTCATTGGGAAGAATTACCCCCTTACAGATAGCTAGAAAGATCAATAGTGTCAGTGGGAACTTATCTGAGAGGCAGAAATTGCTCATTGTTCAAGGAACCCCTAGCAACCACTGGAGGATCCCTAGGGTTCCATGGAACGCTGGTCTAGAGGCTCATCAAAGACTTGCTGTGTATTCAGTCTGTAATAAAAGTCAGCCAGAGGATATAAAGCTGTTGCTATATAATATGTGGAGTGTACAAGCACTACACACTCGATCTGCTTTTACACATACAAATAAATATTGATGTTAGAAATCAGTATGTTATCAATGTGTATACAATAAGTATATGTGCCCTGATATGGGTTAATCCCAAACGGTATGTGAAAGCAAAATCCTTCACTTCAGCATGACTTCCAGTTGGGTTTCACTTTTTCAAAGCCGCAAATTTTACAGTCTCCACTAGGAGGAAAAGCATGGAAATAGCTAAGGAGTTTTCTCCAGCTCCTTCACCCTCTTCAGTAAATGTGAACCACATAGGAATTCTTAAAGAGGAGCTTCAATAAAAATGCCATAATGCCCCATGTTCTTCCTCTCTCTTCCCCTTTAATAAAAAGCCAGTTGGTTTTAAAATTTAGTATTGGTCAGGACTGTTGTTGGCGCTATATAAATCCTGTATTATAATTATAATAATAATAATAATAAAATGATGTAAAGCTGTAACAAGCAAAAGAGAGTATGGGATGCAGGGGTCAGAAGCATGCAACATGAAATATAGATTGAAACTGAGAGAGATAGATAAATAGAGGAAGAGAGGGAGAGAGAGATGGATAGAGTTGTAATCTGACCCCTTCCCAAAGCTATCCAGAACTAAAAAAAAAAAAAAAAAAAAAGTAGGCTATACATACATAATAAAAGGTACAAAAGCAGGTAATTAACAGAAAATAATCCCACTAAAACGGACTTTATTTGCATGCTAACTTTTTCAGTTGAACCTGATTGACTAAACTCTAAAGATGTCCTAAACATCTTCAAATCTGGAGTAAGCACCTTCCTCTCATAGACCCAGAGTTCAACAAAATTATTTCTTTAATGAATACAGACAAACCATTTAAGTAAAAATTAAGTGAAATTGTTTTCCAGGGCAAAATGTTTTTTACTTTTTGAATAGAGTAAGGAATGGTTAGAACTCATGTCAGTTTTATTTATTTATATGCTGTCTGTGATCTACTGGGAAGATTTCCAGTAACATCCTGTCCCAAAGACATATAAGAAAGTAAGAGAAAAAAAATCTGCAAAACAAGAAAATGTCAACTGAACAGGTGTTTACTTTAGAATCTTACCCCTATATTCCTGTTCAGAGACAACTGAAAAGCTGATTTCCCATCACAGTGGTCACTAGGACAAATGAAGTTGATGACTCTGCACAGAGAGTTCACAGACTGCAATAAACACCTGATAAACATTTCAAAACTTCCATATATTATCCGAAAAAAGATTGGGGTGGTCTCCTTTCATCGCTGCTACAAATAACAGATACAAGATTATGATCAGTATGCTGTATAGGGTAAGTGGTGCACTGATGTTATCAAGAGCTTAGTCTTGTGTTGGACACAAGGATGTCAAGGAACAGTCCACTGGTGGGGCATAGGGGTGCATCATTTGCCAATAGAATGAGGAAGCTGGTAAGTATAACTGCTTTCCCTTCTCTTAGACCTAAAGAGCATTTAACCCTTGCACTCACAGATTGTGCAAGATCAGCTTCTTTCCCAGCCAGAGAGGCTGAAGACTGACAGCTCTGAACCCAGTCGGATTAAAAGTTGTGTGCCTCTGGGTTCATTCAACACAACAGAAATCATCTGATCCCAGGACTCCTTGCGGGTGGAAACACCTTCAATTACATGTAGAAGTGATTGGGCAACTTTACAGCCACCCAAAGCACTTCTATTACATAGCTAGAAGCCTGTATGTAGCACCCTCTAGTTAGCTAGAAGGAGCTAGATAGTTTTTTTCACAGGACAGTCAGGGAAGAAGGGAAGGAGCCAGCCTAGCATAAGGCTTTAAAGGCAGCTACCAACCCACAAGGTTGCAGGACAGGACTGAGTGAGTAATCCCACACACCCTGGGCCAGATAAGGGGAGAGGGCATTCTGTTGGGAAACCTGACTAGCCCCCATTTGGGACTGTTAATCTAAAAGTGGCATATTCAGGGTCCCTTTGCTCAGGGATTCTCGCAGGCAGCTGGGTGAGAAGGAGAATTCATCTGGGGTCTGAGATAGCACTCCAGGAGGGCTGGAGTGCTCTCCAAGAAGAGAATCTTTGTCTGTGGACTTGTACATAGTTGCTAAGGAGTTGTCCTCAAGTTGCAATTTCCTTGGGTATCCCATACACCCCTCAACCCTATCCAAGTTCAATACCCTTAATAAAACTAAAATGAAAAACAAGCTCAAGGACTGTTTACTGACTCCAGTGTGCAAGTGTGAAGAAAATGCATTTTACCTGGCCTTGCAGAACTATAGGGGGACCCAAAACTCAGCGACTCCTAAGGGGGTAGTGGTGCATCTATAAAACATGTAAACAAACTTCCAACTTCTATAACAGCTGAGTGTCTGTTAACATCCCGGCTCTGCCACTGCCATATTGGTTAATTCTGTGGCAGTCAAAGGTTTAATGCATAAGAGTGAAAAGATTTGGCAGGTGCACTTTAATACGAGGCATGAGACCCTAAAGCTGACTTTTCATATATGGAAAACAAATTTAATTTTGAAGTTTACCTTGAAAGATTTTTCCTTATATATTTCCTTATTTCCATTGTTATAAGTATGACACAAGACAGGAGATGGCGGAAATAATATGTGAACATGGATAAAGATAGATAGATAGATAGATAGATAGATAGATAGATAGATAGATAGATAGATAGATAGATAGATAGATAGACAGATAGACTCTGTCTCACTCATTTTGGGTCAGACCTATGCTTGATAGAAAGAAATATCTGCATGTACTGTACTTAGAGCTCTGCAGACTTTGACAGACAAATATTGAGAACTTTTTGTTAGAAAATAGTTTTATTGAGATATTTGTGCAGCTTTACACAGCAAAACATAGGTACTAAGTAAAAGTCTAAAGGCTTATAAATTATTATAAACTTCATACATTTTGTGTACGTCCACAGCCTTCTCATTCCCAAGTAAACAATTTTCTCTGCAAAAAAAAAAAAAAGTTACTGTCTACATCAGTTCTTCATTTCCCGTGCAAAGCCTATGGGGGATGCAAATGAGGACACTCACATTTTTACATCAAGCTTACCATAACCAGGATGTAAACACTCCAGATAAGGCAGCAAGGATGGAAAAGCAAATGATAATCCTATGCACAATTATCTATGCCATCTAAAAGCATTCCATCATCACGCAGATCTGATCTTATAAACTTATTTGCCTTCTCCTGTCTGTTACCTGATGAGGAAAGTGAAATAGGTGAGTCACACCTTCTGGTGCCAAAGCCAGCAGTAGTGACAGGAGACGTACAAGTCTGATTGTGCTCCTGGGCTATAATAATTCTCTGTTAGGTAAGTAACATGTTACCCAATCCTGAAAGAATGTATCTAAAGTTATCTTGTTACTTGCTGAACAAACATTTGACACATAAACATAACAAGGTTTGACAGTCCTTTAAAGTGTATCTAAAGCCACATTTTTTTATACTCATTAGAATCTGGAAAGGGTTAAAAACCCTGATGGGTCTTGTTGCTGCCTATGTCCCTGCAGAAGAAATTCACCTTCTGTATTTTTCCAAGTTACCATTATCACTGGGATAGATAATGAAGAAAAATGACAACATTTTGCAGTTGTAAAAATTGCAGCAATAAAGGAAAATCTTTTAATGGTGCTGGTTGTTGTTAACAAACACTGTATATACGGCTAGGGCTACATGGGCAAAGCATTCTCTTTGTTACTGGGAGATTAAAGGAGAAGAACAGCCAAAACTTGTGCATCACAGGAGTGCAATTTGTTGTGCAATCCTGTCACCCGTTTTCAGCTTTAAAGTCAGGATCCACCCAGATGTCTGGACTGACACTTGGCCCAGCCTTTCAGCGATCCACTGAGAGCTGGAGATAGCCGCTTCCTTCTTCTCCAGAGCCTAGCGCTCCAGTAAGCCAAAGACTGGGTTTCCTCCTTTCTGATGCTTTGCCAGGCTCTAACTGCAGCTGTCTTCAGTTATTCTTTGTTTGTGGGTCTTTCTGCCTTTAGCTTTGCCTTCAGCAAGGGTAATGCATGCTCAATGGAATTGAGATCAGGTGATTGACTTGAGCATGGGAGAATATTCCACTTCTTTTCCTTCAAAAGCTCCTGGGTTGCTTTTGCATTGTGTTTTGGATCATTGTCCATGTGTACTGTGACACGCCGTCCAATCAACTTTTCTGCATTTGGCTGAATCTGGACTGACAGTATATCTCTAAACACTGCAGAATTCATCCGGCTGCTTCTGTCTTCTGTCACATCATCAATAAACACCAATGACCCAGTGCCACTGGAAGCCATGTATGCCCATGCCATCCCATTGCCTCCACCATGTTTTACAGATGATGTTGTGTGCTTTGGATCATGAGCTGTTCCAAGCCTTCTCCACACTTTTTTCTTCCCGTCATTCTGGTACAGATTAATCTTAGTTTCATCTGTCCAAAGAATGCTTTTCAGAACTGGACTGGCTTTTTTAGATGTTTTTTGGCAAAGTCTAACCTGGCTTTTCTATTATTCAGGCTTATGAATGGTTTGCACCTTGTGGTGAACTCTCTGTATTTGCTCTCATGAAGTCTTCTCTAGATTTTAGACTTTGACAATGATACGCCCACCTTCTGGAGAGTGTCCTTCACTTGTCTGGATGTTGTGAATGGGTTTTTCTTTACCATAGAAAGGATCTTGCGATCATCCACCATTGTTGTCTTCCGTGGACGTCCATGCCTTTATGTTGCTGAGCTCACCAGTGCGTTCTTCTTTCCTCAGAATGTACCAAACTGTTGATTTGGCCACTCCTAATGTTGCTGCTATCTCTCTGATTGATTTTTTTGTATTTGAATCTTTACAATGGCCTGTTTCACTTGCAGGGATAGCTCTTTTGAACACATAATGTAGGTTCACAGCAATAGATTCCAAATGCAAATACCACACCTAGAATCAACTCCAGACCTTTTACATGCTTAATTGATGAAGAAATAACAGAGTAGCCCACACCTGACCATGAAATAACTTTTGATTCAACTGTCCAATTACTTTTGGTCCCTTGAAAAAGGGGGGGTGGCTACTCTTAACAGCTGTAATTCCTAAACCCTTCCTCCAATTTGGATGTACATACCCTCAAATTAAACCTGAGAGTGTGCACATTCAGCCCATATCCATTATATAACTATAGCTTGAGTATGTATTGGTAAATGCCTGGAAAAAACTAAAATTGTGCCTGTGTCCAAATATATAAGGACCTAACTGTAGTCTGTTCACTTAGGCAAGCTTAATCCCAGGAGCAGAAGCTTTGTATTTGATATCCTAGAGAAAAGAAAAAAGGGGAAAATACCTCTAAGTGCAGACTTTTAGTACTTTAATATAATATAAGAATGCCACTTGTATAGTGATTAAAAAAAGGCAAGCTCGTCAAATAAATGATGTCCTGGACGTTAGGGATGATGTTTGCCACATTAACACCAGGGTACACTGCCGCAAAGGGAGATTTGCAAGAAAGCCGGCTGGAATCTTCCAATCTTCACCAGGACAGGGCAGAACAGTGATGCATTTCTAAGCATTCATCCTTCATCAAGCTCTTGATGAAGGAGCGCACATGCCCACAGACGGCATGGCGCATGATTGGAAACGTGTCGCTATTCTGCCCTGTCCTGTGACGTCATCCTGCAGATGCTGTGGGCCACGCTGCGTTCCAGCTCCATCTTGGAGGATTCCAACTGGCTTACTTGCACACCTCCCCTTGTGGCAGCGGACCCTGGCGTTACTGTGGCAAACATCATCCCTAGTGTACCGGACATCATTTATGTGATGAGCTTGTCTTATTTATCACTGTGAGTGGCCATTTGGCATTCTTATATTTTATTAACGTACTGAACGTCTGCACTTAGAGGAGCTTTCCCCTTTTTTCTTTTGTCTTAGACTGACAGTCACAGCTCTCTGCTCAGAGCAGCAGGGAGAACTGAGCGATCAGCGGTGTCTGATCGCTCAGTTTCCACCCTTGGAGCTGGCAGGGGACAAATGCAGCATCGGACCTAGGTAAGTTGTTTTAAAAAAAAAAAAAAACATATTCCCATACTTCTCTTTTAAAACACTTGTTGGCAGTCAACTCATTTTCAGTACACTGAAATCAATGTGATGCTAATGCAATAACTGTCAAAAAGCATAACTAAAGCTGAGAACAAAAATGTAATATATTGCAGCTTACCGTTCCATAGATGTGTTTGCTGCATTAATTTTTATTTTTCAAGCTAGGAACATTACAGCAAATACAGAAAATATCTGTTGACCCCTTTCAGAAACCTTGGGGTTAAAGGCAAATAGACTGTACACTTTGCAAAGTGCAGTTGCTCCAGAGCTTAGTAAATGAGGTAAGGCTTCACTTTGCAAAGAATACTCAATGGGATGCAAGGAAAATTAAAAAAAAAAAAGCCTGAATTTTACTTGCACATGAATGGATGATGGAAGTCAGCAGAGCTTCCGCTCATTTAATAAGCTTTGGTGCAACTTTTTTTCTGTAACTACTAATCCCATCAGCCACCATGTAATGTAGATGAACAAAGGCAGGAATATTAGCTTAGCCTAGGTGGCATTTATGACTCCCTCCACAGTAGAGGAATAAATGTAGACACCCAGGGACAGAAAGTGTTTTAATTACAGGATTACTGGGAGATAATAAAAAGAAAAAGCCTGAAAAAGCATCCTCATCTAAGGACCTGAAAGATGCAATTTATAACATTTGTGTTAGTGGGTTTTGATAGGCTTTTAAGCAGCTAAGAGATTTATTCATCAGTGCATCCCCAGATTAAGAAGGGATTTCCCCTCACTATAAAGATTTCCTGTTGGGGCAGGAAATGGAAGGAACTCTAACTAGTGAGACAGACAATACAGGCGTACCTCGGTTTACAAATGTAATGTGTTCTCCGGGACATTTCGTATTGCAAAAAAATTGTAAACTGACACGCAGTTTCCCATAGGAATGCATTGAAAACCAATTAATCCATTCCGGAGGTCAGAAAAAAGTAAAAAAAAAAGTATTTTATCTGTGCAAAACTCTTTATAAAGTGCACTTTAAAGGCATAATCACTGTAGAGGGACATGATTAAAAATTAATTCGTAAGTGCATTGAAAACCAATTAATCTGTTCCAGAGGTCAGAAAAAATAAAAAAAGTCTTATCTGTTCAAAACTCTTTATAAAGTGCACATTAAAAGCATAAATACTGTACAGGGACATGATTAAAAAAAATTTGTGAATGCATTGAAAACCAATTAATCCGTTCCAGAGGTCAGAAAAGAAGTAAAAAAAAGTCTTATCTGTTCAAAACTCTTTATAAAGTGCCCTTTAAAGGCCTGGGTGGTGGCGCTATAAACCTCCCAGGTGCAATGCATCCTGTGGAAACTTACTTCGTATTGCGATAAAAATTTGTAAACTGAGGATTCGTAAATCAATGGATTTTCATTCGTAAACCGAAAATTAAGTTAACTGAGGCATTCATAAACCGAGGTACACCTGTACTCTATCCAAAACTAAAAAAATCGGACTTTAGATGTGCTTTAAATAAAAAATTAGTTTTCAGTTGAGCATCAACATAGACTGAACTTACACATATATCTTCTAAGGACTGGACAGTCATTGCATGTTCCACCAAATTATGTAAAGGGGAACTCCATTAATTCTTTACAGTTTTTTTTTCAAATGGTAACAATATAACTTTCATTAAATTACAGCCTTTAAAACAACCACCAAGAACATGTTAAGTAACTATTTTCATATTATTAAGACACACTGGTAATTGATAGTATTATTCCAATGATAATAATCTCTCATGTATTTATCCCCAGTTTTCATTAGAAGGATTTAAAGCAGAGCATGATTTTTCAGTGAGTTTATTGCTCAAACTTCGGTCCAATGCCACAGATGTCAGCTCAATGCTGTGGCTGTTAATGATTCAGCCAGTGTTTACTCAAACCTTTATTGAGCATCAGGGAAGTCTCTCAACTTACTGTTATGTGATCATGTTTTTAGCATGTGAAATACATGTACAAAATGAAAACTGGTTTGTCCAGCTGCTGTATTCAACTGAAATAAAATTCTAGAATGATATCAAAATCCCTGCAAATATCCAGTATTTACAATTTTCTTAATCACATTTTTGTTCTAACTTGCAATCATTATATTATTGCCTGTTTTACACATTGTTAGAAAAGCACACCACAACTTAACTTGCTGTCAATGTTTAGCATCATTCCAACAAAGGCTGGATTTGCATTTGTGTATTGCGGTAATGCACACTAAACTGCATGTTTTACCACTGACTGTGGTGTATTTTGGTGTGATTTAATGTGATAATGCACAAAATTATTACCAGTATGGTCATTTAGAGAAAACATATTCTAAAAAGTAACACTTGTTCTGTAATTAGAGCTTTACATTTGTTCTATAAATGGTATTGGCAATTTTGCCAAAATGATGCATAAGTAAACTATTATTATTTCTTAGCTATTGTTTGAACCTTTTCTTCAAATTCCTCACATCTGGACCTGTGAACAGGATTGTATCATGAAAACTTCAAGTGGATCTGAGGCCATGCTATTGACATACAAATACTGTAAGTGTATTTTCTTAACAAGCTGGCAGGACCTAGATCACCTGCTGGTGGCACTGTGTTTACCAGATGGGAAGTTTGTAATTCTAGTATCCACCAGCAGGTGTCTCCCAGCAGCCAACATATCCCAGTAACCAGTTTCTACCTGATGCTGACTGCTGAGAGGGTATTTAGTTACTCTTCTGCTTTGCCAGTGTTTTGCTTTGCTTGCTGCCAGATACTGTTAGCTATTATCTTGTTCCTGCTCTTTAACCACATCCCGTCCTCTGCATTGTGTAAAAAGGCTGTTTGATCCTATCTTCTCTGCCGCTCCTCTTGTTGAAATGACCACCTGATACAGACTGAACTTGTAGTCACATGCACATGCTCAGTTTGGTGTGTATTGCTAGAGAGGTTTTTTTTTTTCCTTGGAAGGGTGCATGTGATCAGCACAGAGCCAATCAGCACTGTCCAGACAGAGGGTCAGAGATTTCACATCCTCTTAGAGTAGAAAGAAAACTCCTCATACAAGCTTTAACATGTGCTCTGCTGAAGTCACAAGGCTGCTCTAACTGCTGATGAGAAAAGGTATTTAGCAGTTTATATTTACTAAAATAATTGCATTTCCATGTTGTGTGTACTGTGGGAGACCAGATATAGTGAATGCAGGGTCCTGGGTTTAGTATCACTTTAACATTCATTTTTCATGTGCCATATATATTTACCACAGTGCCACAAGGTTAGAATCAATTACACAGGGTGGATATTTAATTCTCTCCTGATGATGCAAAGTCTCCTGCATGTGTGCTGCATACAGGCATAAAAAATTCTAATTAAAAAAGAGATCATTTAAACAAGGATAGGTTTGTCTCTTTAAATGGCTATTACCATTAGTATATAAACCAAAGAGCATTAAAAAGCACAGCCCGTGCCTTTGGCATTAAGGTATCTCCCAGTTAAGGAACTTTGCAGTGAGCAAAGAAAGTGATCAAAATATTGACATTGGCCTCTAGCAAGCTTTTTATTAGATAAAATCCTAATATCCTTCATCTAGCTTTTCAAACTACAAGCATTTGTTCAGGCAATAGCAGATTTTGACATACAGCAAATGTATATAGCATTTTTTATTAGTGTATTTCTTCCCAAGGGCATGAACCAAGGTCTCTTGATTAAACATGTCTCTTTGAAGCGCACGCATTAGGAAACAGATTCCTTTTGGCTTTATTTGCCTAGATACATTTTGCTTCGTTACCTTAGTTTACACAATCAATGTCATTACAATTTAAGATTTGTAAATTGTGAAACAGGTGGTCCTATCGTGGGGGCATGCTTTTTCCTGTTGTGATTAAAATAAAACACACAATCAATGTAGCACACAAGACATATTTCACTTTTTCTGCTCACCCATTTACTAAAAAATATATACTTTCAGAAAAAAAACATACATTTCTGCTATCTATATACTGAGGTTAATAATACACAATGTGCAATTACTGTCCTGCATTTAGTTTGTACTAGTATTTCAAACTTTCCCTCCTATTTTGTAAAGATATCGAGCATTGCACATACAACATCTGATGTAGCCTTGGTCCAAATCTATAAAATTATCTTTTTTCATATTGAAATTCAACACTAAGGTTTCTGTCTGGGCAACAGCTATCTATGATAGGGCATCATAACTAAACCATTAAAGTGTATTTTTTATTTTATTTATTTATTTCAGTTACTTATATAGCGCCATCAATTTACGCAGCGCTTTACATATATATTGTACATTCATATCAGTTCGTAACCCTCAAGGGGCGTACAGTCTAAGGTCTCTAACTCACACGCATACATACACATAGTAGGGACAATTTAGACAGGAGCCAATTAACTTACAAGCATGTCTTTGGAGTGTGAGAGGAAACCCATGTATTTATGTATTTAATATATTTAAAGACTTCAGTCATGTCCCCCCTTTCCCTTCTTTCCGTCATCTAAAAATGCTAGATGCTTCATTCTCTGTCTTCAGCAATTTTCAGGGACAGTCCCAAAAACAAGCATGCTCCAAAAAATTTGGAAAAGTGTCAAGAATACTGATCTCTATACTTGTTCTGGGTCAGCAACTCAGGCAATATTGAAATTAAAGCTATATTTGTTGCATATCTCTGGACGTGTTCTATCTTATCTTGGTTCTTGTCTATGCACTTTTACTTTAGTTAATATTTGTAACTGTCATCTTTATTAGTCCTAACAACTTAGTGATTCTAATTATATAGTGTATTTCCTTCTTATAATATTGTAGGCCTGTTTGTAATCAATAAACAGATGGCGTAAACTGATGTTATATTCATCACATGTTTCAGCATCATGTGTAACCAGAAAATTTTATCTGTGGTTGACCTGTTTTTACAAAAAACAAATTAATAGTTTCCCAGGATCTCTTCAATATAAGGGTTAAATGCAATTGTCAAAGTTCTCACCATTACTTTATAGTATAAGAAGTATATGAATTTTAACAAAAGATTCCACAATTTTAGTGCCATTTTAGATGTTTCTGGAATTTGTTCCCCCTTCCATTCCACAATTTTCATTTCATATTCACTTCTGTAAAGCCGGACCTCCTTGTATTTATACCACCCTCTTCCGGTGATTCAGTCTTTACTTTACTTGTTTGATGGCTATTTCTAATTCATCATATGATGGGGCTTCCAATTTTATTTCTAGACCATGAAAAAAGCCCTGTTTGTTTGTATTTGCTGAAACTGTACTTCTTCGTTTAATAGTCCTTCAAAGTATCCAGCCTATTATTTTAATATCTCACGTCATTTCCAGTAAGGCTTCTGTTTTTTTCTCTATACATCCTCATTTAGGGCCCATTTACACCAGAAAACTTGTGTTTACTTAGCATTTTTTGCATGGCAGTGACATGCATTTCATGCACTTTTTTGTGTTCATTTGCAGTGCATTATTCCAAAGTTTGCATTTCATTTGAAATCACTTCCAACTTTTCTTTTTTGGGTTTTTTATGTGCACTGCATTGCAGTGCATTTTTGTGCATATACATGCATTTGCACGTTTCTGTGCATTTGCAGTTTGGAAAAATGTATTTTTTCACTGCACTGCTCTGTGCTGCAATAGTGTGAATTATGCCCATAGGATAACCTGGATTTTGAGCTGTCTATGCACATGAAACGCAGTCAAAAATGTATTCAACTGCATCCCACTGCATCTGGTGTGAATGGGACCTTGTAGTTAAAATCCTTCCTTGCTTTACTAATCTATAGTATTTGAACAGATTTTTTTTACTTTTTAACTCTTTTTTGACAAATCTTCTGTTCTTTGGAACTTTTCCCATTCACCTTCCATATTCTTTCTTGGGCATGGAGGCTCTCTGTTTGCCTTTGTGCTTGTTATCAAAATGTCCTGCTTCAGTATTCAGTAAAGATTTATTTGACACTAAAACATCAGCTTTGCAAATAGGGAGGACAGGGGGTTCTGGTGCATCTTTAGCTATAGACTTTTATCAATTTGTTCAGGTAATACACAACTGACTAAAGTTGGGAAACACTGGTCTACAATACAGACATAACCTCTGACTTCTCTTCTCTCTCCTTAAAGTTTGGTGACAATTAGTGATGAGCCAAAAGTATCTAGATTCAGTACAGGGCAGGTTCTTCAAACATTTCTGAAGTTCGGGTACTGAATCCGAACCCCTCTTTAGTCAATCGGAGCCGGGTGTTAAAAAAGTAATGGCCATCATATAGGCTAAGTCCTCATGCACACTTTACAGCAGCTCTTTTTGGTTTTGACATTTTTTTCTACAGCCAGTAAACTCCTCAGCATGTTATCCTATGTGTCCATGCATACATAGACTGTAATCAGCATTTTTTGGCTGGAAAAACCCTCCAGAATTAGTGGGTTTCTAGAGGAGTTTTTTAGCAGTAAAAACACTCTAACACTGAAAAACGCGTTTTTAATGTGACTTTACACAGCTAACGTTACCAGCGTTATTAAAACGCCCAGTGTGCATGGAGCCTAATAGCCTAGGGACTGTTAAAAAAAAATGGCATGGGGAGGCACTGCCCTAGCAACATGTTCCAAAGCAAAAAAAAGTGTAAATTTAATTTGGAAGCAGTGACTTTAATAATGCTTAAAGTGGTCATAAAGGCTCAAGGTTAGAATGCATGCAGGTAAAAATCCTTTTGTGTTCAGCAGAGCCCCCAGCCTCCCCTAAAATTTATCTGAGCTTGAGAACATCGGCTCTCCCAGGACTCTCCATCCTTATTGGCTGCGCCAATGGCTCCTGCTTCTATCAATCACTTCCAGTGAGCCAATGAGGAGAGAGTAGGGGCAGGGTTGAGCCACACTTTGTGTGTGAATAGACACACACAGCTGCTTGCTATGGAGGCACTAGGCAGTAGGGAGGGACCTGGAGTTTTAGTGGGGAGCTGAGAAGAGGAGGATCGGGGCTGCTTTGTGCAAAACCACTGCACAGAGCAGGTCAGTATAACAGGTTTGTTATTTTTAAAAAAACTAGCCTTATATATCACTTTAAAGAAAAGGCAAAATTAATTTAAATAACATGCAAGGGGGATGCCTCTAACCTGCCTATAAAGCCCCACACCTGAACACCTCAACAGCTGAAGTGCACAAAAGGGCAGGGATGCTCATGACGTTATTAACATGGCCATATACGTTTAATGTCAATGGCCTAATCTAACTACCTAATACTATAGACTAGTGTTTCTCAACCATCTTTAACTCAAGGCACCTTTTAAAATTCTGTACAATCTCAAGGCACCCCATTCTAAAATTTAAAAAATTAAACTAATCGTTTCACATATCACAGAAAAATCCACACTCATAGGACATCCTACGCAATTAGTTTTTCCAATGCAATTACACCTTTACACACTGACTGGTATTCCAATATTTCTCCTCTCCCTCAGTTTCTCCCGCTCACTCAGCTACAGTGACCCCAGTTCTAATGGATAGGGGCAGCAAAGGGGTGAACAAGAATGCTGTGCAGGCATCCAATGTCCTTCTTATCAATGGATTATGTCATTGGTTGTTAGGATGCCAGTGGCTGGAAGGTTGTAATGATGCACAATGAAAACCTGTGGCTTTGTTTAACTAAAAGGAAGGTGTGATCCACTCACTGGCTTCTTGACAATTTTGGGGCACCTTGGGCCAATTTCTAGGAATTTTGTTAAGGCACCCCTAAAGAAACCTAATGGCACACGTTGAAAAAGGATGCTATAGACTTTAGTTGCACCTTGCTACTTATCAATTACCACTAACAATGCTTGGATCAGTCACATTGCTTACATAGATCAGATAATGTATAGATCTTTAAAAAAAATGCTTGTTTAGGCAAAAGGAACAAAACATGACAAAGCTGGAAACAAACAGTGAATTGAAGAACGACTTAACAGCAAGGTCCCATAGCAATCTTCATTCACATCTCAAAATATGACAGGAATCAGGAAATAT
The DNA here is from genome assembly GCF_062004578.1 of Staurois parvus. Taxonomy (NCBI): domain Eukaryota; kingdom Metazoa; phylum Chordata; class Amphibia; order Anura; family Ranidae; genus Staurois; species Staurois parvus. The sequence goes on along the minus strand of NW_028317918.1, from coordinate 2,877,820 downwards.
TACTTCAGGTTGCATGCTTCTGTCCTGGCCTATCAAACACACAGAGTAGTAATAGCAAATTACTGGAAACTGCACTTTGAACTTAGCCACTGGCAGGTATCCCAGTTAAACAAAATGTAAAGATTTCTTTCCTCTATGGGGCCTCCTGCACAGGGGTGTCCCCATAGACTCTCTATAGCTGGTTGCAACAGGTTGGAATGAGGCCCCAGGTCAGGAAAACAAGCCTTGACTAGCATTATTTCCTACAGATTGTGTTGTTTATTAAAAAGAGACATTTTGGCGTGTCTGTTTTTGCTGGTTTGTGCAATGAAATGACAGCAGTTTGTGCACATCGAGGAACACTGTCTCTGCAGCCCAAACTACATTTATTTCAGTATTTAAAGTGATCCTTAAAGAGGATACTATGTATTTGTATAATGTGTTTCATTTTTGGTATGTGTTTTTCCACATAACTCTTGCATATGGTTCTAATAAATTACAAATGAAGGAGCCAGCATGGCAGGCTGATAACGCTGCTGCTGATTGCAAGGCAGTGACTTAGCATTGCCATTCTGCAACAAGAATTGTTACTGGCAGGATTACCAGGCAACAAACTTTGCAACAGATTAACAAAAATCACTTAACCACTTGCCAACCGGTGATAGGCGTATGACGGCTTCACCGTGGCTGGCCAGTTCTGGGAGGGCATCATATGACGCACTTCCGTAATTGCGCTTCCCTGTGCCCCCGCGCGGCGTGCATCAGGAACTGTAAATGATGGCTGTGTCCCTCGGACACAGGGCACGAAGAGAGGGGGTGAAGGGCCAATTGCAGCAGCTATTTACATTTGGACAGAGCGATCACAAATGTTAACACAGCAGGGTCATGGCTGGGTTTTCTCTCTCCTTTCCTCACACCAATACCGAGAGAGAATCGGTAAACTGTGAGTGTTCTCATCAGTGTCCTATCTGTGCTCATCTGTGCCCTATCTGTCCTAATCTGTACTCATAAGTGCCCATCTGTGCTCATCAGTGCCTGCCAGTGAGTGCATATCAGTGCCCATCTGTGCTCATCAGTGCCCATCAGTGCTCATCGGTGCTCATCAATGCCCACTAGTAAGTACCCATCTGTGCATATCAGTGCCCATCTGTGCACATCAGTGCCCATCTGTGCATATCAGTGCTCATCGATGCCCATCTGTGCATTCCAGTTCTCCTCGGTGCTCATCTGTGCATATCAGTGCTTTTCGGTGCACATCTGTGCATATTAGTGCTCATCAGTGCCCATCTGTGTACATCAGTGAACAGCGGTGCCCATCTGTACATATCATTGCTCATCGGTGCCCATCTGTGCATATCCATGCTCACCAGTGCCCATCTGGGCATATCAGTGCTCATCGGTGCCCATCTGTGCATATCAGTGCTCATCAGTGCACATCAGTGCCTATCAGTAAGGGCTCATCAGTGCTCATCAGTGCCCATTAGTGAGGGCTCATCAGTGTCCACCAGTGCTGCCTTATCACTGCAGCTTATCAGTGCTGCTTCATCACTGCAGCTTATCAGTGCCCATCAGTGCTGCCTCATCACTGCAACTGATCGGTGCACATCAGTGCTCATCAGTGCTACCTAATTAAAGCAGCTTATCAGTGTACATCAGTGCCACTTATTTGTACACATCAGTACCACCCTATCAGTGGATCCTCATTAGCACTCATCAGTGCACATCAGTTGCACTTTAGCAGTGCAGCCTCATAGCAGTGCATTATTGCACATCAGTGCAACCTCATCAGTGCCCATTAGTACAGCCTCATCACTTCAAATCAGGACCCATCAATGCACCCTCAGCAGCACCCACCATTGCATTCCCATCAGTGCAGCCCTGTCAGCACCCATCAGTGCACTCCCATCAGCACCCAGCAGTGCAGCCTCATCAGCACCCAGCAGTGCAGCCTCATCTGTCCCAGTATATCTAAAAAATTATTTTCCTGTGAGGAGGCCTACCAAATCTTAACCATGACCGATGAGAGCAGCGGGGAGCTCTCCGAGTCTGATTTGGATTCCAAACCTTTTTAAGCTGTGGGTCTGCTAAGGATTCGGAGGAGGATTAAAGTGTGCCCACCAAACGAATGCGTTCTGGTGAGGAACAGGTTACCACAAGTAGCGCAGTGGCATCCACTAGTAGAGCAGTGGCTTCCACCAGAAACGGAGAACCTCAAGAAAGGCCAGGTACTAGTGGGGTGTCACCTCAGCCCCAAAGGCTTAGGACCCATGCCGTTCTTCCATATGCCCTTCAAAACCCCCTACGGCTTTCCCCTAACTCTGGAGCAGCTAACATCTCCCCTTTTACTGCCCAGCCAGGAGTCCAGATGAACACAGAAAAGTTTGCCCGCATTGAATTTTTTAATTTAATTTTTACCAATGACTTGCTAAATTCAATTGTGGACCAGTGCAACCTCTATGCCCAACAATTCATAGCCATCAACCCAGATTCACGTTATGCCCATCCCTATGAATGGAAGCAGCTAACATTGGAGGAATTTTTAGAACCTTTTTGGGCCTCACATTTAATACGGGACTCACAAAAAAAATGAATTACACTCCTACTGGTCTACCCACTCAATTCATCATATGCCAATTTACTCACCAGTCATGCCCAGAACAAGATATCTAATGATAATGCGGTTCCTCCATTACAACGATAACACCCAGTGCCTTCCCCAAAAAGACCCAGCATATGATAAATTGTATAAAATTCGGCCACTCCTTAATTTTTTCTCAGAGAAATTATTTGTCCTGGACAAATATATCTGCATGTCATTTTTCCCAAAATACTTAGTGCTTCAAACCAAAAATAAAAGTCCTCCTTTTAATATGTGCTTCCACCATCCACCAGTGCTGTAACCAACATAAACTGCACTCACCAGATAATGGTGAATTGCACGCCTTTTAGGACTTTTATGGATCCTATACCCACTCTACAGCCTCCAAGATTCCATTCCATCATGTAGGGCTTACGGTTCTCCTTCCATTCACTCCTGATTAATCTTTCCAAGTCAGATCTACAGCAGTGCAAGAGAAAAACATATATAGTGTGATATTGCTAATAACCTCATATAGTGCTATTAATAATACCAGGCCACTCACATTTCAAAAGATAAATAAAAGCATTGTTTTATTGCCTCCAACCGGCTCTCATAGTTCCCATATCATCCAAGGACAGCATTAGAAACCTTACAGCCTTTCTTGCAGAGGATAACAGAGTGTAACTCAGTCAAGCATCAAAGATGGCCACTTGGAATGCACCGCTCGAGCGTGCGTTCCACTCACCGGAAGTTGTGCAGGACTCTAGATGGCAGACCGGACGTGCATCTACGCATTTCGTCCCTCCCACAGTCGTTTTCAAAGTTTTTTAGAGTGGAGAAAACTATGTTTTTGGTTTTCTCTGGGTTTTATAATTCCCATAAAAGGGTCTGTTAGTTCAGAGGCTTTGAAGAGATGGGTGGGACGAAGCCTCTACCCCTGTCTTGCCTGACCAAGGCCATAAGACTGATATTTCTGCTAGCTGCCAATTTATTGCCAACATGACTCTGCCTGCCGCATGAACTGACTACACCTCTGCCTGCTACCTGTACCATGGACCATGTTCCTGTCTACTACCAGAACTGATATATTGGCTGTGCTGACCATGTCTCTGCCTTGACAATTTCTTTGGCTGCTGCTGACCACATCTCTGACTGCTGCCTGGTTTGGCTGTGCTGACGATATTGCTGCCTGCTTCCTGTACTGACTATGGACAATAATCCTGTCTGCTGCCTGGACAATTGCTTTTGAAGTCGCTGACCAAGTCCCTGCCTGCTGCCTGGACCAATGCTCTCCTCTGTGTACAACTGCACTACTAAAACCACAGGTAATGTTTTGCTTACCTTTTTACAGCAGAATGTATTTTGGGGTGTAATTCTTGGTATGTACATGCTATGTGTTAGAAATATGAAGGGCCTTCAAAAATGATAGGTTGTCTGGAAATTAGATGTGTAATTTATGTCTCTAGAACACCTGACGATGCTACTTGGATGTCGGGCCTCTGTATATGGCCAAGCTGTTAAAAAGTCTCACTCATGTGGCATTGCCACATTCAGAGTAGCAGATTGTATTTTTGGGTGCATTTTTTGTTATTTACATTATTATTATTATTATACAGGATTTATATAGCGCCAACAGTTTGCTCAGTACTTTACAATATAACGGGAGACAATACAGCAACAATACAGTTCAATACAGGGTTAGAAGGGGTGCTTTACATGCTGTGTTTTAGAAATATCTTCTAAATGGACTACTTTGTGTAAAAAAAAAATATGTTTTCATTCTCTTTTGACATATTCCAAAAACATGTGGAAAAAAATGACATGTTCAAAAGAGTCATTATGCCTTATAGAATATATGTTGGGGTGTTTGCTTCTCAAAATGGGGCCATTTTGTGGGTAATTCCATTTTCCTGATGCTTCAGGGCCTTCAAAAGTGTAATAGGTAGTCAAGATATTAGATGTGTAATTTATGTCCCTAGAACACCAGATATGCTCCTTGCAAAGTCTCACACATGAGGTATTACCATACTCAGGAGGAGTAGCAGAATGTATTTTCAGGTGTATTTTGTGGTTTTTACATGTTATGTGTTAGAAATATCTTATAAACTCACAACTTTGTGTAAAAAAAATTCAGTTTTCAGTTTTTTCCCACATTTTCTGAAAACTTCTGGAAAAAAATTACATGTGCAAAAGACTCATTAAGCCTCATAAAAAATATGTTGGCGTATTTGCTTTCTAAAACTGGGTCATTTTGTGGGTGTTTCCTCTGTCCTGGTGCTCCAGGGCCTTCAAAAGTGTGATAGATTGTCAGGAAATTAGATGTGTAATTTTTGCCACTAGAAGGCCTAAAGGTGCTACTTAGATGTTGGGCCTCTGTAGGTGGCCAGGCCAGGGGCGGACTGACAACTCATGGGGCCCCTGGGTAATAGGGGATCATGGGGCCCCTGTGTCCTTGCCCAAACTCAAAAAAGCCTATGAAAAAGGTACCAGGGGCATCTCATGGGGCCCCCTACTGACCCCGGACCCTCGGACAGTGCCCAAGTTTCCAAATGGTCAGTCCGCCCCTGGGCCAGGCTGTGGAAAAGTCTCACACATTTGGTATTACCATACTCAGGAGAAGTAGCAAAATGTATTTTGGGGTATATTTTTTGGTATTTACATACTATGTGTTAGAAATATCTTACAAATGGACAACTTTGTGTAAAAAAAAATATGTTTCTTTTCTTTTCTTCCCGCATATTCCGAAAACTTTGGGAAATAATTGACATGGTCAAAAGACTCATTAAGCCTCATGGAATATACGGTAGTGTGGGGTCATTTTGTGGGTAATTCCATTGTTCTGGTGCATCAGGGCCTTCAAAAGTGTAATAGGTAGTCAAGATATTAGATGTATAATTTATATCCCTAGAACACCTGATGGTGCTCCTTGCATGTTGGGACTCTCTATGTGGTCAGGCTGTGGAAAAGTCTCACATATTTGGTATCATTATATTCAGGAGGAGTAGCAGAATGTATTTTGGGGTGTAGTTTGTGGTATTTACATGCTATGTCTTAGAAATATCTTATAAAAGGACAACTTTGTGTAAAAAAAAATTTTTCATTTTCTTCCCGCATGCTGCGAAAACTTTGGGAAATAAATGACATGTTCAAAACACTCATTATGCCTCACAGAATATACGTTGGGGTGTTTGCTTCTCAAAATGGGGTAATTTTGTGGGTAATTCCATTGTCCTGGTGCATCAGGTTCCTTCAAATGTGTGCTAAGTAGTCAGGATATCAGATGTGTAATTTATGTCCTTAGAACACCTGATGGTACTCTTTGTATGTTGGGACTTTCTATGTGGTCAGGATGTGGAAAAGTCACATATTTGGTATCATTATATTCAGGAGGAGTAGCAGAATGTATTTTGGGGTGTATTTTGTGGTATTTACATGCTATGTCTTAGAAATATCTTATAAATGGACAACTTTGTGTAAAAAGGGAATCTGTCATCTAGTGGTAGTATTAATAACACCTCAAAATAACAAATCCCCATGGCTTCTGTTTGTAAACAAAGCGCCTTGAGATCCTGGGTGAAATCATTAATCAAATATGGTCATGACTTAATTTTGTTAAAAAAGCATCATCCAGTGGCAGCAGAGATTTGTCTTTTACAATGGGAGTGGTCAGGCAGGGGACCATCGTGTTGGCAGGTCAGTTCCCCTTGTAAGTTGTCTTCCCAATGTTGAGGGAATGTGGCCTTGTAGGGTTCATGAGGGGAGCCCATCCCCCCCCCTTTTCCTGGCCAGCCATGCTGCATGCTTTTAAAATTGTCCCCTATGAAGGTTTAGGGGACCCCATGCTGGTTTTTGAATGGTGTGCCTGCTTTTGAAAAAAAACATCCCTTGATGGGACAGCAAGCTTGCAGATACATGCCTTCAACACTGGGAGGGTACCTTGTAGAGTGCGGGGGGGGGGGGGGTGTTAGGAAAGCCTTTCGCCTGCAAGGCACTTGTAATGGATACAAAAGGTCTAAACCCCACAACTTGCCTCCCATATCTGTCATCCTCCATAGTTCACAATGACATCATCTAGGATCCGCGTCATCGTGTTTACATTACAGCAGCGCTGAGCATCTATCATTTGCGAGTAGCAGATAAAGATCATCAGATGCAGTGGATCAACATCATTGGGAGTCACTCATTATGGCAGACATAGCTCTACATCACTGGATGAGGTGACTGAACTTAGATTTACATTGATGGAAAATGTTTAGTTTTATTTTTGAAAATAAAGCTCTCCACTCCCGCACAACCTTTTACTCTCTAGCGCCCTCGTCTCCTCCTCCCATGCTCATCTCCAGGACTTCTCCAGAGCTTCCCCCATCCTCTGGAACTCTCTACCCCAATTTATCAGACTATTGCCTACTCTGCTCACTTTTAGGCGATCTCTGAAAATCTATCTCTTCAGGGAAGCCTATCCTGCACTCAGCTAATAATGGAATCTTCTACTCCTCCTACCAGTCCATCCCCTACAGTTACTACGTTTTGTACCACTAGCCCCTCCCTCTTAGATTGTAAGCTCCAAGGAGCAGGGCTCTCCTATCCCTCTTGTATTGAACTGTATTGTTGCTGTATTGTCTCCCGTTATATTGTAAAGTGCTGAGCAAGCTGTTGATGCTATATAAATCCTGTATAATAATAATTTCAACATTGTTTTTTTTCTTTCTTTTCCTTTTTTCTCTACTTCTTTTTTTTTTTTGTGAATAAGTAACAAGGGTAAACTATGTACTCATTCACCTGGGGTATAGATTTCTGGGGGCCCATGTATCCTAAATGGGGCTTTCAGAATCTGATGACTCCCCTCCTGCAGACTCACACATCACTTTTAGGGGAAAGGATGTATTTTTACCTTGATGCATGCTAATGCTATAGTTTTGAGAGTTTTGCTATAGTTTTAAGAGTTGAGACACATTGGACACTCAGCACTAGCACAATGGCAACTAAAGGCATCCAATGTGCCCTCACATCAAATCAGGAGATTTGGGCTCTCTGCAAACCTGCCCTTAATTTAACTAACTTGGAGACTCTTAAAACTAAAGGGACAGAGAGGAGCCTTGACATGGGCACTGCGGCTTCCACATATTGTATATTTGCAAATGTGTGCAACAAAACCCTCTGCTTTTAACATGAATTGTTAGAATGGGTCAATGTGGTTTGTTCGCAGCTGGTAAGTGTGCTGGGAAATTTTAGCATGTTTGTGATGTGTGTTGCCCTTCAATGTGCAGCTAACTACAAAGGCTATTTATAAAATGAGGTGGTTGCCATCTTTTTGTATAGCATGTTGACTGTCACCTTGGTCACATGATCAGGTCCACATTTTGTCAGCTTTTGATCATAAATAAAGACTGGGAGCTGTCTTTGACTATGCACACACTGTGCACTCTCAGCACAGAAACTTTGTCCCCAATGGAGGCATGTGTGCAGTGTGTGGCCTTAACACTCACCCTCCCTGCCACCACACATATGTGTTTTTTAGTGGGCAAAAAGATAAACCAAAGCATCCAATTATTTTAAAGCCCAACTCCAGCCATATATAATTTAGTTTTGGATAAAGTAAAAATGAATATCAGGGTTTCCCTACTTCTTTCACAAGTGTCACAAGCAAAGGAAATGGAGAAAAATCTCCCCTATGGGGGTAACCAAAAGAAATAAAAGCCTGACAGGAGCATTTAGTTTTCCCAACTCTATCCAAAACGAAAAAAAGAAAATTTGGCTGAAATACACAAACTGGACACCAGCCATTTTGGTATATTCCCCATAGTTTTAAACCATAAAAGGCAACGATACCCAACAGCACTAGCTGTGAAATAAATATTTTAGGGACACATGACAGAAACTAAAGAATAATAACATACAGAGTAATGAAAGAAAACAAAGGAAAAGGAAAAAAGGGTATGCGGGGAACACTCATTCACCAGCTTGCCCATGCTTAAGCTGCCCAACCTAACACCCTTCCTTTAATAACTATACAAAGCCTGCTACATTTAGTTCTATGTGCAAATTTGAGCTTACTTTAGTTATTGATCTTTAGAAATAACAGGCTTATTTTTCAATAGCACAGTTAACACTGGACAGATATACTTGAAAAAAGTATAAAGTGTGTGTGTGTGTGTGTGTGTACTGCTCAAAAAAAATCAAAGGAACACTTTTTAATCAGCGTATAGCATCAAGTCAATTAAACTCCTGGGATATTGATCTGGTCAGTTAAGTAGCAGAGGGGGTTATTAATCAGTTTCAGCTGCTTTGGTGTTAATGAAATTAACAACAGGTGCACAAGATGGGCAACAGTGAGACAACCCCCAAAACAGGAATGGTTTTACAGGTGGAGGTCACTGACATTTGTTTCCCTACTCATCTATTCTGACTGTTTTTCACTAGTTTTACATTTAGCTAGGGTGAGTGTCACTACTGGTAGCATGAGGCGATACCTGGATCCTACAGAGGTTGCACAGGTAGTCCAACTCCTCCAGGATGGCATATCAATACGTGGCATTGTTAGAATGTTTGCTGTGTCTCCCAGCACAGTCTCAAGAGTGTGGAGGAGATTCCAGGAGACAGGCAGTTACTCTAGGAGAGCTGGACAGGGCCATAGAAGGTCCTTAGCCCATCAGCAGGACTGGTATCTGCTCCTTTGTGCAAGGAGGAAAAGGATGAGCACCGCCAGAGCCCTTTAAAATGACCTCCAGCAGGCCACTGATGTGAATGTCTCTGACTAAACAATCAGAAACAGACTTCATGAGGGTGGCCCATGGGCCCGACAAACTCTAGTGGGCCCTGTGTTCACTGCCTGGCACCATAGAGCTCGATTGGCATTTGCCACTGAACACCAGAATTGACACGTCCACCACTGGTGCCATGTGCTTTTCACAGATGAGAGCAGGTTCACCCTGAGCACATGTGACAGACGTGAAAGAGTCTGGAGAAGCCTTGGAGAACATTATGCTGCCTGTAACATCATTTAGCATGACCGTTTTGGTGGTGGGTCAGTGATGGTCTGGGGAAGCATATCCATGGATGGACACAGACCTCTACAGGCTAGACAATGGTACCCTGACTGCCATTAGGTATTGGGATGAAATCCTTGGACCCATTGTCAGACCCTACACTGGTGCAGTGGGTCCTTGGTTGCTCCTGCTGCACTCTCATGTGGCGAGAGTATGCAGGCTGTTACTGGAGGATAAAGGAATTGAACATAACATTAAATGGCTCCAACACTCGCCTGATCTAACTCCAGTAGAACACCTCTGGGATATCATGTTTCGGTCCATCCGATGCCGCCAAGTTGCACCTCAGACTATCCAGGAGCTCAGTGATGCCCTGGTCCAGATCTGGGAGAAAATACCCAAAGGACACCATCCATCATCTCATTAGGAGCATGCCCCAACATTGTCAACCATGCATACAAGCACATGGGGGCCATACAAACTAATGAATACCATTTTGAGTTGCTGCATCATTTTTTCACTTTGATTTTCTGGATGTCTTTGAATTCAGTCCTCTCTAGGTTGATAATTTTCATTTCCATCAAACGATGGGGCATCCTTATGTTCCTAACACATTACACAGTCCATATCAGTAAAGATATCCATCATGCTATTTTCCCCCATTGAGATGATGATGTGGTTTCAAAGTGTTCCTTTAATTTTTTTGAGCAGTATATATATATATATATATATATATATATATATATATATAATATTTTTTTCTTAGTCCAGGACATACCAAAAAAGAGCAAACATACACAGCAACACATTAAAAAAAAAAGAAAATATATACAATAGCACTGTAAACCTGACTGTGTGCCAGTGGATAGCCTTCATAACATTGGAAAAAAAAGAATGTTTTTCCCACAGTAAAAAAATCTAATGTTTTATAGATACACAGGTAACACCTAGTAAAAGTTGTGTTGCCTGAAGCTGATTGTTCAGATTTTATGGATTCAACTAGCTTTTTTTTCACCCTTGCTACAATTCATGTGACCTGTAAATACTTGTGGTACATAGGAGATAGTCTCGCTGGTACTCAGGAATGGGGTGCTAGCTGAAAATATCACCATCCAGTTCTGTGTAGCATACTTAGAAAAATCGCCGCTCAACCCGATGCAGTCTATGTGGTTAACATGTGTAAGCTGGCATCAGCCTCTCCCTCTGGCATGTTTCGGCCCACCCACCAGGGCTTAGTCATAGAGGTCTATATAACTAAGTCCCGGTGGGTGGGGTGAAAAATGTGGAGTGGTGCAAGGCTGAGGCCATCTTACACGTTAGCCATATTGACTGGATAGGGTTAAAGGACCATTTTTTCAAAATTTTCTTCACTTTATGTGCTACAAATCTCTGAAACTTCCTTGAGAGCAGGAGATGGAACAGCACAGCTCAGCAAAAATTCAAACCAGTGTAACGCTGACCCTGCAGGAGCCGCTTGTAGCCAGGTGCACACAACTTTTGCCGGTTACGCCAATGATCACTCTAGGGATTGTAGTTTTTTTGTTTTTTTATTTTGTTTTTGGAACTGGAATAGGGATGGGATATAACAGGATACTTCAAATCAAACTATGCACAATTGAGGACAGCTTTCTAAAAGTGGAACTGTGTAGCAGACTGTACAAGAATGGAGCAAAGTCCCTCTGTAGATATGCAGACTTTGTAGACAGTTGATCCTCTAGCTTACACCCAGCAGTTGACTATGTAGGTCCCAAGGGGGTTAAACAGTTCAAGTTCCAGCATCCATTTAGAACAGTCTGTACTCACAAGGTCCTTGCTGCAGGTCACCTTCCTCTGTGGTATCAGGCAGTACCTGTACACATCCCACTTAATCAGCTCTCAGAAGCACCCTGGGTTTCAGCATTCTGGCCCTTGGGTCACCCACCCGAGGCCTCCTGGCAGCATGAGGCAGGGGGGCAGCTTCCTCCCCTGGCTGTAACTACCTTCTCCAAGAAAAAGGAAGAAGAAACCAGATCACATGAGCTGAACATAAATACTAGTACCCAGAATTCTCAGGAGCACCTTCCCTTTAATTGGCTGAAACTACATCCTTATTCATGTTGCCGACCTGCATGGGTCACTCCAAGGTCCAAGGTCTCCTGGGTACATAGGAGTCAATCACAGCAGCACTGTGAGCCACACAGGATATTCTCACTAAACAATTGTAGCTTCTTGTTAAGCAGACAAGCTGCTATGTTTTGTCTATCAGTCTCCTGTTAAGCAAGAGACCACACTATACTAAAATTATACACTATACCACACTATACTTAAAAATCAAAATACTTACAGCAAGTTACAAAGCCATCCACAACTTTGCCCCAAGCTACATCATCAATCTGGTCTCTCAACCAAACCACTCTCTTTGATCCTCCCAAGACCTTCTGCTCTCTAGTTCCCATGTCACCTCCTCCCATGCTTGCCTCCAGGACTTCTCCCGAGCTTCTCCCATCCTATGGGACTCCCTACCCCAATCTGTCCAGCTATCTCCTAATCTATCAACCTTTAGACGATCCATGAAAACCTTTCTTTTTAAAGAAGCCTATCCTGATTCTAACTAGTAAACAGCCATTTATTTCCTCCATCAGCTCATCCCTCCACAGCTATTACCTTTTGTATCACTCAACCCTTCCTCCTAGATTGTATGCTCTAACGAGCAGGGCCCTCTGTTTCCTCTTGTACCAAATTGTATTGTAACTGTAATGTCTACCTTCATTTTGTAAAGAGCTGCACAAACTGTTGGCGCTATATAAATCCTGCATAATAATAATTACTAAACTAGACTATATACATCCTAGCAACCTACCTTGGTGGGTGTTACACCAGAAGTGTCCCATTTGAGGCAGGGGGTGGAATTGGGATCTATTAAAGTAGAACTATAGGGAAAATGATAAAAAATAAAAATACTGCAGCATAGCTATTAATGCTACATTGCTTTCTTCCTTTTTATTAATATACAGTTGTGGCCAAAATTATTCAACCCCCACTGAAATTGAGTGTTTTGGCCAGTTTGACATTGCTTTTGATCATTCAGTCATCTTGCTTACATTTACATTAAAGAGGCACTTGTAGGTCAGACAAATATAACATAACAGTTATAATGAAATAACCACAAATGTCTTTTCTGTGCTCACAGCATTATCAGTTTTATTCAACCCCCAAGTGACATTCAATCTTAGTACTTAGTACAGCATCCTTTTACAGTTATAACAGCTTTTAAACGTGAAGCATAGCTTGACACAAGTGTCTTGCAGCGATCTACGGGTATCTTCGCCCATTCTTCATGGGCAAAGGCCTCCAGTTCAGTCACATTCTTAGGCTTGCGCACTGCAACTGCTTTCTTTAAGTCCCACCAGAGGTTCTCAATCGGATTTAAGTCTGGTGACTGCGATGGCCACTCCAAAATGTTCCAGCCTTTCCTCTGCAACCATGCTCTAGTGGACTTGGAGGTATGCTTGGGATCATTGTCCTGTTGAAAGGTCCAACGTCTCCCAAGCCTCAGGTGTGTGACGGACTGCATCACGTTTCCATCCAATATCTCCTGGTACTGAAGAGAATTCATGGTACCTTGCACACGCTGAAGCTTCCCTGTACCTGCAGAAGCAAAACAGCCCCAAAGCATGATTGACCCTCCACCATGCTTCACAGTAGGCAAGGTGTTCTTTTCATCATAGGCCTTGTTCTTCCTCCTCCAAACATAGCGTTGATCCATGGGCCCAAACAGTTCTAATTTTGTTTCATCAGTCCACAGAACACTATCCCACAACTTTTGTGGTTTGTCCACATGGCTTTTGGCATACTGCAGTCGACTCTTCTTATTCTTTGGAGACAGCAAGGGGGTACGCCTGGGAGTTCTGGCACGGAGGCCTTCATTACGCAGTGTGCGTCTTATTGTCTGGGCTGAAACTTCTGTACCCACATCTGACAAATCTTTTCTCAGTTCCTCAGCAGTCACACGGGGACTTCTCTCCACTCTACGCTTCAGGTAGCGCACAGCAGTCGAAGTCAGCATCTTCTTTCTGCCACGACCAGGTAGCGTTTCAACAGTGCCCTTTGCCTTGAATTTGCGAATGATGCTTCCTAAGGTGTCTCTTGGTATGTTTAACATCTTTGCAATCTTCTTATAGCCATTGCCCTTCCTGTGAAGAGAAATCACCTCTTCTCTTGTCTTCCTGGACCATTCTCTTGCCTTCACCATGTTTGTAACCACACCAGTAAATGTCTAGAAGGAGCTGAGTATCACAGTCATTTTAAAGCTGCCTAATTGGTGCTTATTATGCTTGATTGCTGCTCGGTGACATCCACAGGTGTTTTCAATACCTGATGGAAAGCACCTGTATGAACCTCTGTTCTTCAGAGTGGTAGTCTTTAAGGGGTTGAATAATTGTGGCAATGAAGAAACCACATAAGAACCATTTACTACTGTATTACATAAACAATTGATGTCATTTTAGTTGCATTTGGGTAGTTACAACGTCCTTGTAGGATTTGATTCTGAATACAATTCCAAATGTACACTATAGTCCCTAAACCCCTTTACAGCATTGGGGGTTGAATAATTTTGGCCACAACTGTACTGTATGTGTTAAGTTGAAAATTGTAAGCAGTAAGCATTGTCACTATTTACACCAAATGCACTGGCTGATACTACTGGGCAATGCAGTAACATCTGCCTCTTCCCACTCAGCATTGCCTAGCCTAGAGCCAACAGTTTACGCAGCATTTTACAACATAAGGGCAGACAGTACAATTAGAATTTTGGACAGTAGGAATCAAAGGGCCCTGCTCATTAGAGCTTGCAAGGTAAGAGGGAGGGGCAAGAGGTAATAGCTGTGGGGATGGGTTGATGGAGAGAATAAATGTGCAGTTGTACGGAGGGGCTGTCTGAAGAGATAAGTTTTCAGAAATCATCTAACATTTTGAGGCAACGTTAGTGATGCAACTGGAAGCAGAGTTGTGGACGGCTTTGTAGGTTGTTCTTAATATCTTGAATTTAATTTGTTGGGTGAGCGGAAGCCAGTGGAGGGAGTGGCAGAGAGGGGTAGCAGACACTGAGCAGAGGGTAAAGTGGATGAGTCTGCCGGCAGCATTTTTGATGGAGTGAAGGAGGAATAGCCCTATGTAAAGGTAAGTCTATGAGAAGGGACGTTGCAGTAGTTGATGTGAGAGATGACTAGGGTGTGAATTAGAAGCTTTCTGGTGTCGTTGGTTAAGAAAGGGAATATCTTGTAGATGTTGCAGAGGTTGAGGCAACAAGCTTTGGACAGTGATTTGACGGGGGGCCAAAAGGATAGTATAGAATCCAGGATTACACCTAGCACCCTAGTATGCGAGGACGGGTTGATAGTTGAGCAGTTGATCTTTATGGAGAAGTCAAAGGAAGGGGAGGGGAACGTGAGATAGGAAATTTTATGAGCTTGGTTTTGGATAGACTGAGTTTCAAGAAGTGGTGTGACATCCAGTCTGATATGTCTGTTAGCAGATTAGTGATGTGTGAGGAGACTGATGAAGTGAGTTGAAGGGTACAGATAGATTTGGGTGTCATCAGCATAGAAATGGTATTGAAAGCCATGGGAGGCTATCAACTGACCCAGGGAGGAGGTGTAGATTGAGAATAGGAGAGGTCCAAGAACAGAACCTTGGGGAACCCCAATGGAGAAAGGAAGAGGAGGAGAGGAAGTAGAATTGTGATACTGACGGTAAGACCAAAGGAGTAGAGTTTTTTGAAGAGGAGGGAGTTGTCCACCATGTCAAAGGCAGCAGAGGTCCAGGAGCAGAGGCGGACTGACCATTTGGAAACTCGGGCACTGCCTGAGGGCCCGGGGTCAGTAGGGGGTCCCATGAGATGCCCCTGGTACCTTTTTCGTAGGCTTTTTGAGTTTGGGCAAGGACACAGGGGCCCCATGATCCCCTATTGCCTGGGGTCTCCATGAGTTGTCAGTCCGCCCCTGTCCAGGAGTAAGAGTACTAAATAGTGTCTGTTGGTTTTAGCCATTAGTAGATCGCTTGTGGGTTTTAGGATAGTTTCCATGGAGTGCTGAGGGTGAAATCCAGACTGAAGAGGATCCAGTGAAGACTTTTTAAGTATGGGGTGAGTAGTGCATGTTTTAGAGAGTTGGGGAAGATGCCAGAAGAGAGGGAGAGATTGAAGATGTGAGTTAGAGAGTGTAGGATAGAGCCACAGGGTGACCGTAGCATTTGCTGGGGAACAAGTTCCAGGGTGCAGGTGGTTCAGTGGGTATTAGAAAAAAATGTATCAACCTATAATAACAGGTTTGAATGCGGGAAGTAGTGATTGTACCTGTGGACATGAAGTGTTAAGTGGGGGAGGTATCTGTGCATTGGAGACTTTCTCACAAATTGCATCAGTCTTATTTGAAGTGACTGGCGATCTTCTGGGCAGTGAGTGAGTTAGTGGGTGGAGGTATTAGAGAAGAAGAGAGTTGAAGGTGGAGAAGAGTTGATGGGAACTGCATAAGAATCGGTTAATGAGAGCAATAAAATAGGTGCTGGTATTGGGAGTATGGCTGTCCACATTGAGCTTTGGTTTTTAACCGCTTTACAACCATGCTATAGTTGAAAGATGGCTACAGCGCAGTTGTCCAGTTCTGGGAGGGCATCATATGACTTCCTCTCAGGATGCCCCCCCTCCCCCGCATGCCCCACAGCTAATCAGATGACTAGGTAAAAGGCCAATCACAGCAGTCTTTTACCACGTGGTCATCTGTGTCCAATGAAACAGCATATCACAAAGTAAATACAGTTGCCAGTTATCGGCAGCACTTTCCTCACGCTGTTACAGCAATTACATACAGCAGAGGACATCCGCACTAATAATCAGGGCACTGATGATCAGTGCCGCCCAGCAGTGTCACCTACCAGTGCCCATCAGTGCTGCCCAGCAGTGCCACCCAGCAGTTGCGCCCATCAGTTCCCAGCAGTGCCGCTGGTCAGTTCCGTCACTCAGTTCCACCAGTCACTGCTGTCAGTCAGTGCCACCAGTCAGTGCCCATAAGTGCAGCCCATCAGTGCCACCTGTCAGTGTCCATCAGTGCCACCTATCAGTGACCATCATTGCTGCATATCAGTGCAGCATCATCAGTGCCTCCTCATCAATGCCCACCAATGCGGCCTCATCAGTGCCACCTATCATTGCTGCATATCAGTGCCCATCAGTGCTGCCTATCTGTGCCACTTCATCAGTGTCCATCAGTGCTCATCAGTGCTGCCTATCAGTGTAACCTCATCAACGCACATCAGTGAAGGAGAAAAATTACTTGTTTGCAAAATGTTATAAAAGAAACAAAGAAAAACTTTTTTTTTAATTTTTTGCTCTGTTTTTGTTTGTAGTGCAAAATATAAAAACCCCAGTGGCAATTAAATACTACCAAAAGAAAGCTCTATTTGTGTGAAAAAAAATTATAAAAATGTCATATGGGTACAGTGTTGCATGACCACGCAATTGTCATTCAAAGTGCAACAGCACTGAAAGCTGCAAATTGGCCTGGGCACAAAGGGAGTAAAAGTGCCCGGTAGGCAAATGGATAATAATTATTCTATTATTTTTTAATAATTATGGCAGTAAGCAGTACTTGATTAAGTATTTGCAATGGTTATTTAACAGAACCTTTTAGCAGTACTTAAAGGTAATGTTTAAATTTGATCCCGCAAAAGTTTTAGCAAGATTGTGCATTATTTAAACTACAGGAGTCCACCCAAAAGTTCCAAGTTATAAGTGGATTTACCATTCAAAATAAAAAAATGAATTATCCATTCTATTTTTTACATGTGGGATCATAACATATATGACAGTACTCGGGGCCAGCTTATTACTACTGTGAGTTGAACCCTCCATTTGCAGAAGTAGGTGCTGCATGCTGTCTTTCATTATAAAAACAAAGGGCAGGCAGAAGGCAGATGGAAGCAAAGGTTAGACAGCTGAAAAAACAATGTTTTATTTATGCTGCAACACAGGTGATCCAGAGGAGGAAGTACTAAATTCTGGAATTCAGATGCCGCCAGTGACGGTGGAGGAGAATGCCCAGGAGGAATGTGCTGGGGGAGGACAGCTGGCTTTGGAATCATCAACTTATTCATAAGGGAATTTTCTCAAAGAATCTCAGGGGTATTTTAATGATCATTGAACTTCCTACTACAAATCTTTTTTGTGCTTGTTGGTATTCCAGACATACCTTACCCTTTCACCCCATGGTGATCTTTTAATCCCCTATGTGTATGGGGAGTTTTTCCTGCACTTAAAGTGTTAATTAAGCTTCCATATGTATTCAGTTGTTAAAGCAACCAGAGCATTAGGTGCCTTGCTTTTACTGCACTTGCTGGGGCAGAATGTTATTTCAGGCGTGAGGAACATGTGACAAAGAATTTGCTAACAGCACTCTGAATGGTGATTTTAACCAAGAGTCTGTTGAACTAATAGAGCAGTGCAAAAGGCCATGATTAGTGCAGTGGCCCACAGTTACCAGTCTGATCATGGAATTGACATACTAAAGGCAAACAGGCTGTTTACCTTGCATGGGAAGTTGCAAATTGCAAAAGAATTTTATCCAGAGCTTAGTGAATGTGGGAATATTTCACTTAGCCAAGAATAACCAATTATTACCTGCATGGAAAAAAAAGTATTTTGCTTGCACATGACTGGGTGATGGAAATCAGCAAAACTTTGCCTCATTCACTAAGCTAAGGGAAATTTCACCTACAAAGTGCAACTTTCCTTGCAAAGTAAATTATTTGTATTTAGTAAATCAACCCCCATATTTCATTCTCTGGACTACAGTCTGAACTCGTCATAGTGACATAGGGCTGTATATCTTCTTTTACAACCTAGTACATTTCTAATGGGGTTTTTTCTGGTTGCATGTATAATTTTGTTGTTTCCCAAAATATTATAGATGGAACCTTCTTGTAATCACTTATAGGGCACCAACTCTTGACTGCAAGTTGTACTTTCTCCAAACCCCTCAATAAATAGGGAAAGAAAAGAGAATTTTAGGGACTGTAAATATGCCACATAGAGAATGTGCCAGAAAAACATATTAAGATATTCAACGTCTTTATTATTCATTTAAAACATTATTAAAAAGACAACCAATGATAGTTGCCATATACCATGCCATGGTGTATATGGAAAATATCATTGGTTGTCATATTGCTATGACAGGTTCCCCTTGAGATGTTTATTAGACCCCTGATGTCTCACATGCTTTCTTCTGAAGCTACACAGAGGCCAGGGAAAGTGACAGCCGAACCCCAAAGTGACCTAATGCATATTGCTTCATTGTTCATTCTATTTAGGGGAGATCAGCAAACAGATGTTCACTGGTCTCCCTCCCCTCTACCTTGTGGCATCTGCCAGGAAAACAAGTCAGGAAACGTGGAAGGGGGATCATGCTGGGGGGGTGTATTACTGGGGGCCTATGGAAATGTACAGCCACCAGCTTGCTTCCACCTGACAGCCGACAGTTGGGTTGTCAGATTTACACACACTACAGGCTGCTGTATCAGAGAGTGCATGTAAAACCCTTTCTGTTGTCGGCATAATGCATACATCGTGGCAGTGAAAAGGTTAAAGCGGAACTACAGTTAACAGTCTCTAAGCAGTCACAACAATCGCTTTTTTTTCCTTTTGAGATAAAGGTTTTAAATAAATGAATAAAAGCTGACCATTGTAACCACCCCTGTCAGCAATAATTGGTTTGTCCTCTAACTGCCGCTTTTGCTGGACATGTTGCTCTGTTAAAGGTAGCTAAAAAAATAAAAGACATACCAGCCAGATAAAAATAGGCAGCATATGTAGCCAACACACCTAAGAAAGGTTAAGCTGCAATATATTACATTTTTGTTTTTAGGTTTAATACCCGAAACATATTTAAGTGTTAGGGGTTAGGTTAAAGTAGAATTATGTCCTTCCATTAAAAAATATGTGCTGCATCTGCACTTGAAGTTTTCTCTTAGCCCTCTCCAAAGTACCACAAATACCTGTTAATCCTGCCAGCGAAGTCCACCAAATGCAGTTTCCTGTGATGGTATGACAATGATGCTGCACTTCTCCTGAATTCAGAGCAGAGTTGCCACTCCTATGTAGACATTGTCTGCCTGCTCTACAGTTTGATGAAAAAAGTTGTTGATAGAGTGGCTATCAACATTGTCACTGCTGATTCAAAAGCATGTAGCTTGTATAGGGATCTACTGCCCTCTGCTGCCTGAATTTCTAATTTGTAAATATATGTATGCATTTCCCATCCCTGGGTTGTTGGCTTTGAAACCCCAGAAGGAAGAAGTGGAGAGAGAAACAATCTGAGCCGCATGTCCTGTCCATGCTTCTAAAGCCAGAAGAGAATAATATGCAAATATGTCTAATAGTTTACCTGAAGCTGCTGAGTATATATATATAAATCCATGTGACAAGCAGCATATCTCTGCCCTGCCTTTGGTGTTATTTCACATGCACAGTGCCAGATTGTTAGGTCTGTGCTACTGTATTTCCCTGGAGGAGAATCCCCCCTGTTCACAGAGGCCCTATCCTGGGTAAAAGCCCTGCCAACTTCATTATCAAACCCATTCTTCCCCTGTTGGGGAGGACCATTTCTCATAAACTCCTAAAAAGGGGAAGTTTCACTTGTTTGTATCCTCCCCCCTCCACTGTGACATTTGGCATTTTTTTTGGGGGGGGAGTGGGTACCTGGTTTTGACAGGTACCCACTCACACTTTCGATCTGATGCGCCGTGGCAATCTGAGCTGGAAATTTGGACCCTCCTCCTTCACTCGCAGCCTTCTGGGACACTTCACAGGTTCCAAAAGACTGTGGGACCATTCCCAAAGCGCAGTGTGCTTTGCATATGGGCAGTAGGGAAAAGGCTCTGAAGCTGCAAGGCTTCACTTCCAGTTTCCCTTGCTGAAGATGCCACCACCTGCACCCAAATCTAATTAAAGAATCAGCTCGGGTGAGAACATCGCTGGATCTCTGGACAAGTGTCCTATTAATAAAAGTCAGAAGCTACAGTATTTGTAGCTGCTGACTTTTAATTTTTTGGGGGGAGCCTTGAGCTCCTCTTTAATGTGTCAGCTATACATCAACGTAGAAACTGAAAAAGAAAAAAGATATTAAAAAAATAGGGTTGTATGCCCTAAAATAATAGTCCACAGCTTAAATAAATAATAATGTTTTAACCAAAATATTCCATCAATTATTTTATTCAAGAGCAATATACACAGCATAAAATACATAAACATTCGGTACTGCGGTAACTTATAAAATTACCTATGGTCATATGCTCCATTAAGAACATACTTAGACATTTATGTACTGCTAATTAATAAAAATAAAAAGGCACTTATGTGTGAATTACAGTTAATTTAGCATGCAGTGCAACGTAAAGGTCAGACACAATGAACCCATATCTCGGGCTTTCACCATTAAATTACTTTGGCACTGCTACTTTGCTTCCTTTATAGTAAGAGTGGGTACAAGGCTGGAGCTACACAGTGGCCTAATTATTTTGGTGAGCGGAAGATTGAAAGCATTCACTGATGGCCCTACTTTTCTGTGCATGACTTGGAAACATATCAAGCCCTGAAACAGGGAAAGATGATGCACAGGCAGGAAATGATGATTAGCAATGGGAGCCTTTTTAGTACGGTAAAGTTTGTATTGGATAATTAGAAAAAAGTCAGGAAATAATCATCTGTTAGAGCCCCAATTAAGAATGTAACACAATCTGACCCGTAACTACTAACTGGATGAGTTTTATAGCGTTTTCTTCCTCTGCAGGGGTTGCAAAATAAACAGGGGCTTATTTTACAGACCCATCTGGCAAGTAAATAGTTAAGGTGACAAGCAAGTTTTTTTAAATGAAGCTTTCAATCACTGTTTCTTTGCACTGAAATGACATTCTGGAAATGCAGGCATGCTGTTAGACTAAATAATGTCCTAGTGCATTTGGAAATTTGAGTTGTTTGCACAGGAACAATGCAGTGTGTAATAGAGTTGTGGAATGCTTCCTGTAGATGTGAAGGTGAGATTGTATTGGAGAATTGGCTCTCATCTTTTGTAGCTACTTGAAAGCTGTCTTGCAACAAATTTCTTATCTATTTTTTATGGGGTTTTTTAACATACAATACACACTTTGATACACAATCATACATCTTACATACATGATCAGTAACCGTGCTTCAAAAGAATAATGCAATTAAATCATGCAAACTACATTTGACCTTTTAGCACCTTCACAAATCAATTTAAATAAATTCCTGTCATGTTCATGCTGACCTTGCATGACACCTGAACAAAGCTGGTTCGTTCCTTCTGCGTAGAACAGCAGATGAAGGAATTGTTGGGTGGGGGGGGGGTACTTTACTGGCAAATAGCATGGGTATACAGCCTCATCCTATAACATCTCTAGCCTGACCCAACTTTTGTCACAGAAACAAATTCAATTGAAAATGAGAAAGACCAGCGCTTTATCTCTTTTGAGGTCTATCATGGCCAGATGCCCAGGCCGAATTCAGCACATTATATGTTAATTTACCTGTTATTGTCAGCAACTCTATGACTTATGCGGGCCATAGACAAGATGAAAAACGACCGAAAATCGGGCAAAAAAAAAAATCGGCCGATTTTCGGATCGTTACTGTGGTAATCGGTCGGCCGTTTTTTGGGATTTTTTTTACCTTTTAGATTATCAGTCCCGCTGGAAAATAATCGGCCAAATTTGTCGTTCTGACGATTTTCGCGGCAATGATGGACAAATTTGCCGATCTTTTTCTGATATTTAAAAATGCGCATGAGCAGTGACATGAAAGAAGAAGGAAAAGAAGAAAAGGAAAAAAATAGAATATGAATGAGAAGAAGAAATAGAATATAAAGAACAAGAAGAAAAGAAGAAATAGAATATGAAGAAGAAGAAGAGAAAAAAAGAATTTCATTCCGATATTATATTTGACATTTAAAAGTATAGCAACATTGTATCTATTTGTATCTGAATAGAACCATCTGTATCCGAAATGGATACAAATAGATACAATGTTGCAACTTTTTCTTCTTCTGCATATTCTATTTCTTCTTTTTATTCGTATTCTATTTCTTCTTCTTCTTCATTTTCTACCTCTTCCTCTTCATATTCTATTTCTTCTTCTGCATATTCTATTTCTTTTTTTTATTCGTATTCTATTTCTTCTTCATATTCTATTTCTTCCTCTTCTGCATATTCTATTTCTTCTTCTTCATATTCTATTTCTTCTTCTTCATATTCTATTTCTTCTTCTGCATATTCTATTTCTTCTCCTTCTGCATATATTCTATATATTTGCCGGCCGTAGACGGGACGAAAATCAGCTGACCTTCTTTTTACCAATAGTGGTAATGTCGGCTGATTGAACGACCGATTTTTCATTTTTCGAAAAAAAAAAACGGCCGGTTTTCTCCCCGTCTATGGCCTGCTTAACTTGCATGCCTAAATACATTTAATATTTAAAAAAAAAACATAAAAGGCTTTAATTTGGTACACTATTTTTCCTAGATTGTAAACTCCAAGGAGCAGGGCCCTCCTAACCTTCTTGTATTGAACTGTATTGTTGCTGTATTGTCTCCCGTTATATTGTAAAGTGCTGAGCAAACTGTTGGCACTATATAAATCCTGTATAATAATAATAATAATAATAATAATAATAAAAACCTCAATGTGCAAAAAAAAAAAATTTTTTTGTTTTTTTTAGTTTTTAATTATTTTGATATTATTTTATTAGTGCAGCTGATTTTGACAGATGAGCTGTAGTCTAAGGGCCAGTTCACACTACATGCATTTCAGTTGCTTTATTTTTGCATCCAGAACACACAGAAAGTAGGTTATATGGTTGTCAATGTCATACTTCACATCAGTGCTTGCAGTTCCAGTTGCAGAAAAAAAAGTAGAATATGCTGCATTTTTTTCTGTAGAGAGGTGTACTGGAACGCGGTAAAATGCATCAAAAATGCACAGGAACACACCAAAAATGCACTGGAACGCACATGTTCCTATTTAAATTAAAAAAAAAGAGAGGGTAAAAAATTAACTGAAATGCATAAAAAAACGCATTGGAACGCGTAAAAAACGCATCAAAAAAGCACCAGAACACGTCAAGAACGTGCATCCAGAAACGTATCTGGTCTGAGTTTCCAGAATGTGAACTGGCCCTAAAAGTGTCAGTGTTAATTTGCAGGTGAAGGTTTTCATTATTGTTACTGAAGCCTCTAGCCGCCATGTGATTGCTTTGTCAGAGCTGACAGTGGTCACATAATAAAAAACCACTCTGAGTGGCTCCTAATCATCAGAGGGGACTCCGGCTGTCAATGACAGCAGAGAAAAGTGTGAGCAGCCTTATAAACAGTTGGCTGCTTGCTTTCAAAGGGAAGGACATTTATTAAGGCATCCTCTTCAAAGGGCATAGCGCAGAAGAATCTTAATAATAGAAACCAATTTGGGCAGGAAGGGGTAAAAACAATTGCTATTAAACATAAGCCAAATTGCCAATACCATTACAAAACATTTTTATGAATTTAGGATTTGCACGGCCCATAGTGCCAATGTTCCCACCAATCAATGATCCCTTTCACTAGTGTTCCGAGAGCCATCAGCGATCTCTGTGAGTGGTAATAAACACTTGAAAGAATTCATGCACTTAATATGAGAAAATACACTACATGTGATATCAAGGAATGAGTGAATGTGCTAGGTTCAGTTTATAAAATCCTGTTTGAAATCCAAAAAATCCAAACTTGGCAGTGAATTTCGATAGAGTCTATTGAGTGGGGTGGGATGGGGGGGATGTACATTTTGCCGTTTCTGAAATTGCATGGTTTTTCATTCTCGGTTACAGCGTATTTTTGACTGGGAACTTACAGACAACAATTTACTTTCATTTGATTAATATTGGTAAAAAAAATAAATAACATAAAATATTTATGTGCTGTATGCTGTAGTCTTCAAGATAAACACTGGGGTTATTTTACTAAAACAGGAGAATGCAAATGCTGCAGCTCTGCATAGTAACCAATCAGCTTCCAGTTTGTTTTTTTGGGGGCTTTTTTTTTAACAAGCTGAAGTTAAAAGCTGATTGGCTACCATGCAGAGCTGTAAAGAGTATTAATCAATAACACAAAACACTGCATTAATATTGATGAAATATTTGTTCATGATTTGAAAATGTGTGCATATCCTCAGTTCATCCCTGTATCTGCAGCTGTTGTTTTTTTAGTATTTCCTGCTTTTCATAAAAGCCAGCAGGAGGGATGATACATCAGCTTCCTGCTTATTGTAAACATGTAAGAGCGCATTCTTTGACACCCTTTAGACCTGCATGTTTCAGAGATGGAGCTGGCCACTTAGTGGTGTAGGCTTTAGCTAGCCCTCTGCCCTTCAGTTGCTTCACTACATTCTATGGGACCTGCTTCTGAAACAGTAATCAAGCAAATTATCAGCACCACACAGCTAAAATTTGCAACATTTATTGACCAACAGGGAGGATCATGCTCGTTTAAAGGGATGCCAAGAAAGTGCTCTTTTACTCAGTCTTATCATTCATCCTGCGTACATTTTCTGCTCTCAGTGCATCTGAATGAATGGCTACAAAGGGAGATACTGAGAGAGCAGAATGAACTGAGGCACAGGCATAAAATAATACAATGCAGATAGGGATCTCTGGAATGGTTTTAAGGTATTTATGGGAACAATGTACACAGACTTTTAAGGAAACAGGATGAAATAATTAAGAATTGAAAATTAAAGCATATATGAGTTTGTATTTTTTTTGTTTTTTCACTTTGAAAGATTTTGTGCCCAGAGTTCAGTTTTCATCTTGCAGAGGTATTGGATTTTAACTATATCATTAGCTCTTCTTCCGAGTCCATTAAAATGCAAAACCTTCATATTCCACACAAATGAAAATGGTTAGCACTTCGGCCTGGCAGTACTAGGGTTGTTGATTGGAATCCCAATGATGACACCACCTGCCTGGAGTTTGAATGTTCTCCCTGTGCCTGCATGGGTTTCCTCCAGGTACTCCAGTTTCCTCCCACACGCCAAAGACATGCTGGTAGGTTAATTGGATCCTGTCTAAATTGGCCTTAGTATGTGTATGTAAGTTAAAGACCTTAGATTGTATGCCCCTTGAGGGTTAGAGACTGATGTGAATGTACAACACATATGTAAAGCACAGGGGTGTATTTACCACAAGGCATTTGCCTAGGGCAGCATTTTCTAGGGGGGCAGCACTTCCCCCTGGAAGAAGGGACATATGCGGCATGGGGACCAGGTGGGATCCAAGAGAGGCTGCGGGCTGCTTGATGGTGTATGCAGAGCCCAACTGTCATTTCCAGGGATGTCCAGAGTTGTGAAGGTTAGTGTCTCTCTCTGTCGCCATGGGGGCTGGTGAATGTTAGTGGAAGGCTCTCTCAGGTGGGGGGGATGGGGCAGGGGTGTGGTTGGTCACTGTCAGGTACTCCCAGCGGGGGAAGGGGGGGTTAGGGGGGATGTTTGGTGTTGGTCGGTTTGAGGCTCTCTGCTGGAGGGGGGGCATCTGATTTTTGTGTTGCCTAGGGCAGCACGAAACCTAAATGCACCACTGGTAAAGTGCTGCGTAAATTGATGGCCTGTAATAAAAAAACATTGTACCTTTAAACATTTGCAAAGAAAAACATGAATGTGCCAGACTAACAATAAACATTACTACATATCATAATTTAACAGGGAAGTTAATTTTATACAAAAATGTGTTTTTTTTCTGTTTTTGGTTTTTTTTTCGCTTCTGAGTAAGTAGACACAACAAGTGGAAATACAGTCACCTTTGGTGAGTTACAAAATTGCAGCAATTACTGTGCATGTGTTATGCCTTTTAGAAGTGAATGTTTTCCGTGCCTGTGGCATGCAATAATTATAATCAGAAAGTTGCATAGCTAAGGTTAATAAGTGACTCCAAGAGGAAGTTAGTTCACATAATGGCAGCAATTTCTGAGCACTAAACACTAGTGCTGAGCCCTGAGTATGATGAAAAGGACATGGTAGCATTTTGCAAGTTGAGCTCTGTTGCCTGGTAATTAAGCCATAGAGGACAGGAGGATGGTATTCTGACTTAAGGGCTGGAAGCCTAACACTGTACATGTAGAATGTGTAGCAAACCTCTCTTTTTTCTAGTAACTGAATTGTGTCATGCCATAGGAAATTATAATTGACCACTATAAAAACACATATAGCAAATTCAGTGAGCCCGTCTGAAATGGAGCACATGATTTCAGAGGAAAAGAATGCAATTCTAGATTTCCCAAGCATTTATTGGGATGATGGATAATCTTCAAAGCCCCGGTACCCAAAGAGTACTTTGTTAGTAGCAGCTAGTTAGTATTTCACAAAGTTTACTTAGTAATTTATAAAAAAAAACTACCAGTTTGTAATAGTTATTTATTAATAATGCAGGCCTTTACTCTTGCACGCAAGTTTGCATATAACTATTTTGTTTTTGAAGCCTTATTTTGTGCCCAGAGTTCAGTTTTCATTTTACAGAGGCCTTTAGCCTTTAGCTTTTTACTGTCCTTTACCCTTGAATGTAAAAAGTTGTGACTGATATTTTTCTAGCAAATGCCCTTGAAATGCAGCTTCTATTTCTCAAACTCCAGTGCCCTGTGTTAGCAGAGTTTAGTAATAGCCACACCCCTCAGCACAAGTTTCCCCACATAGACTTTCATTGCTGTGCAGCAAAGGGGCATGGCAGAACAGTTCAGGTATTGAGCTCTGATTACTAAAGCACTGGGTTCAACTAATCTACACAGACATACAGTATTTTTACATACTGCACAACTGCTGTAACAGAAAAATAAAGGCAGGGCAATGGAATTGGAGGATGTTAGCACAATGTCTGTCTGACTGCATATTTATTTCTGTGACTTCATTTAGACTTTAATCGGTTCCATGCCGCCCTATAGCAGAACTACTGCTACAGGGTGGCAGGGCTGCGTAAAATCACGTAGATATGTGTATATATATTTATATATATATATATATATATATATATATATATATATATATACACACACACACACATGGTTTTGCATGTCCAGGTAGGGGGTATGTGCTGCCCTGCCCGTGCCAACAATGGCGGCTACAGATGTCGCTCACCAGGCCCGGCTGGAGATTCCCTGCCGGCACCCAAGGATCGCTTAGGAATAGTGAAAGGGGAGAGGTCTGTGTGTAAACA